>NC_138748.1:10525467-10870467 GCF_965113315.1 Podarcis vaucheri
CAGAGTCTGTCAAGACTGGCCCGTTCGGGCAGGGGTACCTTTACCTTTACCTTTAAACTTGTACAGCCATCACGTTGTCCCACCAATACAAGGGTGATCCTACAGTGCGAAACCCATTCAGATGCTTCCCCCAAAATGCTTTCTGTTTCATAAAGTTCTAATAGAAGTAACAACACATTTACAAAATACACAGACCCCCACCTTTATCTGGGTTCCAACTGTATGAAATAACAATATAGTTCAAAAAGCAATGAGCTGTATGAAAGAACGAATGAAATCAGTTAATCGCAATGATGTCTTTTAGCTGGAACATCATGCTGCAAGAAACATATTTAGCTTTCACTGTTCTGCCAGAACTTATCACTTATTTAGCATTCGTGAGGCTAAACGACGTCTTGATATTGAACATGCAGAGGTTTTGGTTACTGACGTTTGGTAATACTTGTATAGCAAGTGAGTTTGGCAGCGCTTCTCGTGCATGAAAAGGCAACGCCTAGTGAGCTGGAGGATGAAACTCAGTGAATACTGCAAGGATTCGTTTTCTTCAAAGTGATGCGGTGATGTCACATTAATGTTGTCACTGAATTCACGTGCATTTGCTTTAGGGCTCATGGAGGGTGTCACCGGCTCTAACTGGGCAATAGTCATATCAAGGAAATGCCTCATATTGCTATAGGTTGATGGTTTTTGTACTTAAAATCAGTGAATTGCATTGTACTTACAGTAGCCATACTTACTGTTGATAGATGACTACAGTAGGGGGGAGGGAATTAATTGGTCATAGGTGGAAATGATTACAGCCCAGTCTTTAATATTGATGTCAAAATGTTAATTATAATATCCTTCCAACTTCGGCACAGCATCACCAGCTGTGACATGGGATGCCCTTCTGTAACATTGGTATATCATATGATTTGATCCAGCCACTAGGATACTACCTATGCTTTAACCCATGGGTAGGCAAACTAAGGCCCGTGGGCCGAATCCAGCCCGATCGCCTTCTCAATCTGGCCCACGGACGGTCTGGGAATCAGTGTGTTTTTACATGAGTAGTGTCCTTTTATTTAAAATGCATCTCTGGGTTATTCAGCCAGCCAGCCCTGGGGATTATCTAATTGATTTTTGAATTTATTTTTATTCATGTTTTTATACTGTATTTGTATACTGTATTTTATGCTGCTTTTATAATTAAGTTTTAAAGTGTTTGAAATTTGTTGTCAGCTGCCCTGAGCCTGGTTTTTGAACCGGGAAGGGCAGGGTATAAATAAAATTTTATTATTATTATTTTATTATTATTATTATTATTATTATTATTATTATTATTTATTTGTGGGGCATAGGAATTCGTTCATCCCCCCCCCCAAATAAAGTCTGGCCCCCCACAAGGTCTGAGGGACAGTGGACTGGCCCCCTGCTGAAAAATTTTCCTGACCCCTGCTAACCTCTTATATCTGCATACTTGGAATGCACCTACTACAGTAGTTTATGATTATTATTATTTTTAAAAATAGAATAGAAGGCAATACAAAGTCAATTAAAATTCAAGCAAAAACAACACAAATAGGTTTAATCGGGTATTCTAGCAATCCAAACATTTTTCTAAAAAAAGAAGTTTTAGCTCCTCTCTTAAAGTTAATAATAATATCAGCTAGCCATGTCTCCCTGCGAGGGGGGCGGAATATGGCCAGCTGTGTCTAAATTCTCGCAAATAATGGAAATTATTATCAGCAGATTTTAACATGTGAGTAGGAACGTCTTGGGAGAAGCACTCCTTTCAGATAAGCTGGTTGTTGGGCAGGGATATCACAGAGAATCATAGAGCTGAGGGTCATCTGGTGCAACCCACTGCAAAATGCAGGAATATGCAGCTGTCCCACTCAGGTATTGAACTTGCAACCTTGGCATTGCCAGCACCATGCTCTAACCAACTGAGCTACCCAGCTATCAAACAAGGGGACGCCTGGAGTTTGCACCAATGTGTTGTGTGTACGAAGAGAACAATGTATGCATATAAAAAGTGAAACATCACACTGTAACCAGCTCTTTCCTACTTTGAGGTGATGGCTTGTGTTCTGGAGAAGCATGGAACTAGCTTGCCTCATCTCAAAGGGCTTTTGATTTGTATCTCTAACAGCAGCTCCTGATGCCACATAGCAAAACCGTTTTTGAATAATAGAATGAATATATATGGCATAAGAAGAGGCACTGCGATTCAGATCAAATATCACAGTTAGGCTCATGCAAGCTTAGAATCCCTTCCTTGGAAAAAGAAACACATTTTAATTGTGTGACAGGCCTGTTGTCTTATGCACTTATTTCTCACAACAGTTAAGACCGAAGCAATACTCCAGCCTTCTCGATAGAAATTAACAAGATACGGCTTTAATGTGGCAACTGTGCTTGGTCCATGACATAGGATACTTTTAATGATATTTCTGCTGCTGTTGCTGCTAGTATTGGAACAGTATATCCAAGATACAATCCAAAGAGCTTCACTGGGCTTGCTGATCAGAAGGCTGGCGGTTCGAATCTCTGCAACAGGGTGAGCTCCCGTTGCTCCGTCTCAGCTCCTGCCAACCTAGTAGTTCGAAAACATACCAGTGCAAGTAGATGAATAGGTACCGCTGTGGCAGGAAGGTAAACAGCGCTCTGGCTTCTCACAGTGTCCCGTTGCGCCAGAAGTGGCTTAGTCATGCTGGCCACATGACCCAGAAAGCTGTTTGTGGACAAACGCCGGCTCCTTTGGCCTTTAAGCGAGATGAGCGCCGCAACCCCGGAGTCGCCTTTGACTGGACCTAACTGTCCTGGGGTCCTTTACCTTTACATTTTTACCTATTTGGATAGAGCAGTTGAATCGGAACTGAAATTGTGTTTCTTCTGGACTCCTATGTATTATATACGTATAGGGGTAGGGGAATCAATATGTGATTCAGGTCAGCAGGTATCAAATGTCTTGTTTTTTAAATAGGCACCTGAAACTTCTTAAGTATAATCAAACATTGATTTCTTTTCTGTGTAATACCCACCAAAGGTACCGTTTAGATTTTAAATGCCTGGGTAACGTTGCAGAAGCTTGATTATGATTGACTTGGAACATATTGCCTGAGAAGTTGTACATGATCAAAGATGCAGAGGAAATGGCAAACCTTTTAGCTGAATCTGTGGTTCATCACCAAGTCATAATTTGAAGCTACTGTCTTGCATTAGGGAATGACAACAGTGAATGACTGTTGTTCTGGGAAGTTTGATATTAGTTGCTTAGATTATTTGCCAGAAGGCTTTTTAGGGCTTTCAGGCTTCACTCAACAGGAATATCTGGTACACTGCTCGCTACCCCATAATTATGCATACTATTTTGGAATAGTCTGTGTGCAAGATGATAGCTTCAGGGTTGCAATAATTGGGAAAGCTGGAACATTGTCTCTGGCATTACATCATGTTAGCACAGTGAGTGTTGTGTATTGTATTTTGTAAAAACAGTTTATCAGTATTTCAATTTTACATCAATGGAAGGATAGTCTTGGACAAAGTCATCATAGCCCCATCAATGTTCCTACCACTTGGGTCCCCCCATTTATTTAATGGACCAAACTTTGGAGCCAGTTAAAGAGCCTGATTTTCTGGAAAGCAATAAAAATGTGAATCCCAAAATTGTCTGAGAACTCCCCAGCAGAAAATACTGAATTTGGTGTCTTGTGGTGAATTCAATCAACTTTATTTAGTGGCTGTCATTCTTGTCTAGCAAAGAGTTCAAGGATAGCTCAAGAGAAGTATATCTGCATGCTATAACTTGCAAGACAAAGGAGCTAACTTAAGAGCTGCACACAGTCCTACTTATCAAAATATTTTACTCTTCCATTTAAAAATAAATAAATCCATAAACTCTTATTTTTAAGATTGGAAAGCTCCATCTAGCAGTTCTCCATCTTTCCAGCCTCTATTATTCCTTTAGCAAAGATAAACTCTTGCTAATGTTGTCATGTTCTGAAATGTAAGAATATTAAGCCTGTCGTTTGGTGGTGACTATTGTAAAACAGAGAAATAATTTCCCCCATTTCTCGACTTGTTGCAGCTCTAAGCACAGATAAAAGGTAAAGGGTCCATTAGGTCCAGTTGTGACCAACTCTGGGGTTGCAGCGCTCAATTCGTTTTATTGGCCGAGGGAGCTGCCGTACAGCTTCCGGGTCATGTGGCCATCATGACTAAGCCGCTTCTGGTGAGCCAGAGCAGCGCACGGAAATGCCGTTTACCTTCCCATCGAAGTGGTACCTATTTATCGACCTGCACTTTGATGTGCTTTCGAACTACTAGGTTGGCAGGAGCAGGGACCGAGCAACGGGAGCTCACTCCAGCGTGGGGATCTGAATTGCCGACCTTCTGATCAGCAAGTCCTAGGCTCTGTGGTTTAACCCACAGCGCCACCCCCATCCCTAAGCACAGATAGCAAGAGGTAATAGGATCAGCAGCATAGCATGATGTGTGCTTCCTGATTCTGCGATTATACTGTGCAAGGTGCATAATTTGATACAGGTACAGGCTGTGGCAATTTTATTATTTTATTGTTTTAATATGTGTTTATGAATTCCTGTAGATAGTCTTGAGACTCATTGTGTAGAGTAAGCGCACAATTTTCTACATATTTAAGGGGTCTCTCCAAACCCTTCCTGGCTTGTCCTTTTTCCTGTGCTCCAAGTTCTTCCTCATTCTGTATATTTTACTAGTAGTGATAGTGATAAGGGAGCTGGGAATAAACTGCAGGGAAATGACAGATGTTGGAAATGTTCCTTACTCCCCAATCATGCTTACTGAGAAATAACTACCACTTAGCTCAATGGGACTCCATAGTAACTGTGCAATGGTTTGTGACTTCAGTGCCCCAGTGAAACGGTAAAAGTAAGTAAACAGTCAGTGATTAGTAGTCATAAGCACTGCTTGAAAAGATCACTGAGATGGGTGATAAGCTGATCTGAATTCACCATCCAGTAGTTTATTTAAAAATAAAGTAACAGGGTCAGCATGAAAGCTGGAGTATAAATGTAGAATTGCTGATCTTAACCATGTTTACTTTATCAGCAAGTTTAGCGGCTATTAGCACAACTTAAGTTTGTTTAGGATTGTAGCCGCCGTCTTCTTAAGGAAGCCAGTGAATGAAAATACCTCTCTTGTAGGCTTCAACCAAGAGCCTTGTCTCCATTTACCTGGGCTTGAAATATCCCATTGTGAGCCAGTGTGGTGTAGTGGTTAAGAGCGGTAGTCTCGTAATCTGGGGAACCAGGTTCGCGTCTCTGCTCCTCCACATGCAGCTGCTGGGTGACCTTGGGCCAATCACACTTCTCTGAAGTCTCTCAGCCCCACTCACCTCACAGAGTGTTGTGGGGGAGGAAGGGAAAGGAGAATGTTAGCTGCTTTGAGACTCCTTAAAGGGAGTGAAAGGCGGGATATCAAATCCAAACTCCTCCTCCTCCTCCCATTAGCTCACAAGAGCACTGCACAAACACATAATGCACAAGCTTAGCAATGCTTTCCTTGATTCAGACAGATCACAGGGTATTTACTTAATTGACAAGCTAACTCCTCCTCCTTAGAATATGGGTGTGCTAATTTGGAAAACCATTTCCTCCCCAGCATGTTCCTATGCAATTGTTGCTTGGCATCTGCCTGAAATGCAGTCTTGCCTTGCCTGTAACATCATAATGACAGCATGATTTGTTATAATGATCTAGAGTACATGTTCTAGTGTTTTTTTGGGTTTTTTTTTACCTAAAATGTTTATACCCTTGTGCTGCATATAGGGCATTTTAATGTGACACTACAGTACAGGCACTGGGTGTACTGGTGGTGCTGTGGTCTAAACCACAGAGCCTAGGGCTTGCTGATCAGAAGGTTGGTCGTTCGAATCCCCGCGACGGGGTGAGCTCCCATTGCTCGGTCCCTGCTCCTGCCCACCTAGCAGTTCGAAAGCATGTCAAAGTGCAAGTAGATAAATAGGTACCGCTCCGGTGGGAAGGTAAATGGTGTTTCCATGCACTGCTCTGGTTCTCCAGAAGCGGCTTAGTCATACTGGCCACATGATCCAGAAGCTGTCTGCAGACAAAACACTGGCTCCCTTGGCCAGTAAAGTGAGATGAGCGCCGCAACCCTAGAGTTGTCCATGACTGGGCTTAACGGTCAGGGATCCCTTTACCTTTACAGTACAGGAAACAACCAATTTGTGTGGGGTTACGTTCTAGACCCCCATTCGTGTTGGCAGGGCCCATGTAAGGCTGCCCCATCCTGCTCCATCCCCACCCCATTCCACCCCCTTTTCTGCCATTTTTGGGTCACTTCTGGGTTCGGTGTTACGCACAAATATGTGGTTGCACACATATTGGACAGTCACTGCCTGTATCTTTAGTCTCGCCTAATACAGTTATGACTGAGCAGTATTTTCCAGCAGTAAAAAACTGGAAGAAAGCCATTTAAAATCAGATTAATAGTTGCTGATGTTTTATTCAAGATGGAGAATTCAAATGATGTTTCTTTTCCTGAGCATTATTTATGGAACTTACCCTCTGCATCAGACTATTGATCATTCAATGGAGAAGGGATTTGTATATGTAATCCATTTGGAGGTCTGAGTACCGCACTTATTCAATAGGAATTAAATCTCTCTAGGATTTGGTGCTGAAACAGCAATCTAATTATATTCTAGACTGTAAGCTTCTTGGTGTGACGACTTTTAAACGTATTTGACATTAACATCCTGTTTGTCTCCTAATGAATTTCCCTGGAGACTTCCATAAAGCTTCCGTGCTCAAAAAGCAGTAAGAAAATTTTGCTGCTTTCCAGTGCTGCATACACATCAAATGTTTAAAGAACCTCCCCACCTCAAATAATCCTGGAAATCCTTATGGAGCTGCAATTCCTCACACCCTTCACAAACTACAGGACTCTTTGGGAGGAAAAAATGCTCTTTAAATGTATGTTGTGTGTGCAGATTAGCTTACTGTCAGGAACAGTCTCTGTTCAGGGGAGGTATTGCAATGCTCCCTAATACTGTTCTCACCAGTATTCATACTCATCAGTATTCATACTATTTCATACTACCTGGAGGAAGTACAGGATATATGGTCCTGTCTCATTACAAAGGTTTTTAGCCTTTTTGTGGATCTGTGGTAGTGGACTGTGGTCTACTTCCATCATGCTCTGCTCATGCCTGTATAATCTCAAGATCTGAGTGTGCCCACGTGTTTTACACCAAGCTGTTTAGTGCTTGCGGCTGTCAAGTAGTGTGGTTGGACATACACATGGGTAGCCCATGACCAATGATGCTTAGATTTATAACTAGAACCAATTTTGCTTCCGTCCTAGGTACTGAATCGACACAGCCATGCGACTCACCTGTCCTTATAATTCACCTGCACACAACTTATTTATCCTTATACCTCACCTGCGGGACATGCTGTAATGGTAGCTGTTCACACCACAGGGAAATGGTTCTCATGCCATCAATGCTACTAATTCGTAGTAAACTAGATTTGGTGCCATCTTTTTTTATGTGAAGTCATAGGTTGAACATTCTTGGTTTTTTAATGTCTCTAATTTTGAGGATAACAGAATTCTTTAATACTTGCTCCCATTTATTGTATAATAGCGGGTATGGACTCATGGGTATTTCAGTGCATGGGCATTTTGGTAGGATGGCTGGGAACCCACAAGCAGTGTGGAACAAGCTTGTGTGCTGACAGCGAAGGGCAAGTCTTCCCAACATTCCCTGCTACAGTGTCAGAAAGCGAGCCGACAGTAAATCACACTGTTCAACTCAGTTAACTCTTCATTAGCAAAAACACGATCTTCATAGACTTGTTTGAGTGTCAAGCCTAATGAGCAAAGCATCTCATTCCTAGTGGTCTTACTCCATGAAAGTCAGTTGCCAAGACTGAAAGTCCAGGCCTCCTCTCAGCCATCTAAGTCCTCTCCTCTCCAGGACTTTTTCCAAGCAATTGGAGGCTGCGCCTGTGTGCAGCCGCCCCCTTTGCTGCCCTTTTCATACTTCTTCTGGTTCTGGGAGACTAGGGGGGATGGGACCTTGTTGCAGAAGGAGGGGGAAGACACCCATGACTAGCCTGATTCATTTCTGCCTCTTGGGTCCCTACTCCCACCCTCCTGTTTCAGATTCTGCCTCTGATTCTGGGCTTCTCTCTCACAGATTCCCAGCTCAAATAAGCCCTGTTACCTCTTCATCTTCCAACACCTCCACTTCCCAGTCTTCTCCCTCTGACCTCTCATTGTTGTCCCACTCCCAGGGCTCTGAGCCTTCTTCTTCCCTGGGTGGTTCCCCAGCTGGTTCCTTCCATCATTCCTCTGCGTCCAATCAGTCCATGAAAGCCCATAAGTCCAGCGCTCTCCAACCTGATGCCCTGTATTATTATTATTATTGCTGCAGTTCTCATGAACCCCAGTCAGCAAAGCCCATATGGCCAGGCATCTTGGGAATTTTAGTCCTAAACCTCTGGAGATTATTGTGTTGAGGGAAGGCTGCCCTACTCACCTTAAACACAAATGTAGATACAAGGCAGGTTGGTTCTGAACATTAAGTCAGTTGAACACTGGAAATTTGTTCATGCATAAGGAATCTCTGTGGTCATTTCCAACAGAGCTTGGATAAATGTATATAGATTGTTTTGCTTTAGGCAACTCTGATTTAGCTGCAGGAAGTTAGGTTCAGTGGTTTTCAGCGTTTCTATGGCATAGCTGATACCTGATGGGCAAACATCATTATGGCTTGTTATGGATCCGGTCATTCTCAACATATTTAGTGCTAAAGCATTCTTGACTTTCACAGAAAGAGGCAGAACTACAGAACTTACTTGGACTGTTCAGTATTTTCCTAACTTAAACATTCTTTCCCCATTCGCCCTTAACTTTTCCTTACTTTTCCTTCATTCAGCTTCTTTGAAAAGCCGTGCTAGAGCCTTAGCACCCTGTCTTCTTCCAGGCATTGAATGAACCTCTGAGTTGCCACAACATGAATGGCTGTGGAATTAGATTTCAAGGATGTCACCATGGCAATGACATTAAACAAGGAAAGCCTGCATATATGGAAGTTAGCAAAGGGATCCTTAGGCTATGGATATTTGCAAGAGCTTTTGAAATGTTTCAGTTCTATGGGGCAGCCCAGAATTTAGTTTTCTGTCGTGCAACAATTTTGCCATTTTTGTGTTCCAAGTTCCTCTTATTCTGTCCCCATCTCAGTGCTTGCTAAGAGTATTCAGTAATAGTCTCAAGAGTTTCATTGTTATAGATTGAAACCTGTTGGTCTGTCTCTTGCATATTTAGAATAAATGATTAATCAGAAAGGGCAATCTTATTTTTTGCTGAAACAGCAGCGATTGTTGGAATGTATATGAATCATGCAGTGACAGAAGGTATATAAATTGGCAGGGAAATTCATTGTGGTCTGAAAGCAGTATAGCTAGAATTGCATAGAGCTGTTTGTAAAGCAATTATTTTGCATCAAGCCTTTTATTGGTGCTAAAGTTTGTAACTCAATAGGGTGGCAAATCTTGCTTATTTTTTATTTGTATTTTTTGGGGGCGGGAATATGGGCTCTGTTTATAAATTTTGTAGGTACACATACAATACCTTCCCAAAGATATAGTGCTGCTAATACTTATTACTTATATACACTTGAATTACTTTCATATGACAAAACTGATCTATGAATGTAATTATTCTATATTGTATGTACTTAATGTTGAGTTGTCTTCTACATGACATTCAACAAAATTCTTGAGGGTTTATTGAAAAAAGGGACAATGAATTTTAGGGTATTGATTCCTAATCAAGCTTTTGTATATCATCTCTCTAGAAAAACTGGTATCTAACCCAGTCCTTGTTAGAGATTAATTGTAGGCGTGATTTGGAAGTTAAAAGGGGGATGAGTTTTCTGTTAATATTTGAATTTGAACTGTAAGGATATTGCTCCTCTTCAACATGACTTATTTTTGGTAAATAAACTGCTAAAAATGAAGTTGCAGGCATATAACATATTTTTACAGAATTTTCCTGAAGTTTGGAAAAGATTTAGTTACTCTCTTGGCTAAAGATGATAACATTAGCTAACTCTGACATTGTCTGAGGCAAACAAACTTCAACTGTTAATTTCTGAATGGTAGCTCCAAAGGTTAGCAGCCCTTTTATAGAATCCACCTTCCTGAACTTGAAAAAAATGGTAGTTGAAAACTAACTTCTTGCTTCAAATACTGCAGTGGTTCCCACACACATTCGGCTGTTACAGTAAACCATAGACTTGTTCTTGGTTTGTTTGTCTAACCATAGTCTCAAATTCACACGCAATGCTGAACCAGGGATTGAGGCTAGTTTCTCCTCTGCACTAGCACCTTGGTCAAATACTTGCTGATCAGTTGACCTGTTGCGCCAGCCCTAGTTACTCAATACTTAAAATTATATTGGAATATGGAAATACGTAAAGAAGATGGGCAAGTAGGCAAAAAATGAACACCTATTATTAGGCAAGCTTGGGTTGGTGTGTTACCAACAGCTTTTGAGTTTCACATGACTTTCTCAGAAGCATTGACCCAATGGAAAAGATCATTTACAGAAGTTGTGGAATAAGCTCTGCTTCATCAGATGCATGAAATGGATGTTCTACTATAATGTGGCAGTCTCTAGTCTGATCATGCAACAGTATTTCCCACGAGGCTCTTCAGTTTCCAAGGTTCTTTGTACCAGGTATATTTCATGACACAGAGCATTGGGCATCTGCCACCAACATAGCACAACCACATTGACACCCCCCCTCCCAGTTGATGTGAAGGTAAATGGAAACAAAATTCTACTTTATTTGTTTTATGCCTCTTGAACAATAAGATTTCAGGGTCTTTCTTGAGGAAATGTGTTTAACGGGGGGGGGGGCTAAAAATAATATCTGAGAACAATGGAGGGGGATTTTTTATTATTATTATTATTATTCAGTTGCTATATTTTGGACCAAGAGCACATTTCAGGATTCACAGAAATGTGGTTGGGTTTTCGAATAACATGTGTTAAGTGTGATTATACCTCATTTTATCCATAGATTAAGGTGCCCCTGAGGAATCATTGTATGTGGTGTGAACAAAGGAACAGCTGCAACCACCCCCACCCAGATTCCCCTTATTTGGACATAAAGAAGCTTTTGCACAAATGTTTCTGTTTGTTCGTCTTAGACATTGGGTGATGAGGAAGGGGGTGAGCCACCTGTCTATTCCATACTGGACGGGACACCATTTGCATTTATGTCTGACTCAATTAGGAAGCCTATCCATCAGGATCAATTTTAATACCGCTGATGGGTAAGCGTGGTCGAAGTGAATTTGTGTTCGCTGAACTCTTGCAACTGATAGGTGAGGGCTAAGTCTTCTTTACCATCAATCAATTACTTTGGAAATACTGGGCTGGAAAACACAGAGATGATTCTTCGGTTAACTCTTTCTTGTCCGTTCCAAATTATAAAACTGTAGCTGTATAAATGATATACATTGGCATTCGCGAACAGATGGTTTCATTGTTCTTTATATGTTAGCAAGTTATCCTTTCCTTTAGGCCAATGGAGGAGACTTCTGGTTCTGCTTTGTCCAAGGCCTTGATTCAAAGCAGTGCAGTAAAATCAGCACTAGCAGCTGGGGAAGACTACTTACCATCAATGCCTCCCCCCGCCCCTACTTTTTGTGGCTTTCAGACTTGTCTAAAGGAGAGATGAGGGACCAGGCTGTAAATCACCTCGTCTGGTCAGAAGACCCCACCTCTTCTGAGCTTTATTTAAGCTGTGGCAGCAGTAGGGCTTGTTTTGGCCTGTTAATTTTGACTTTGCATTGTACTTGGTATGTGTCAAGACTATATTTTACTGTAACATTAAATGTAGCTCATGTTTACTGAATGGTTTTTTTGTTTAATTTTTTTTTAAAAAATATTTATACTTTTCAGGTTTATACATTTCACTGATTTTACAATCATTTTGACATTTCAAAATTTGACTTTCTTCCTCCTCTTGCTTAAGGAAATGAATTATTTAAATTTATTTTTAATATCTTCTGCATATCTAAATTAACTTAATTTGCTCATTTATTCATCTTCTTTAAATATATACACTTAAGAAGTTGCAGTTTATTGCAGTAATCCTGCCAGCGTTCTTATCCATTTACAATTCATCTGTAAATATTCAATAAACCATTTACATTCCTTTATAAAAAGTTTGTTATCTTGATTTCTTACTCTTCCAGCAAGTTTTGCCATTTCTGCATATTCCACACATTTTTGTATCCATTCTTCCTTTCCTGGGACTTCTTGTTGACTGAATTGTTTTTAGTCTTGTGTTGCAGGATTTGTAACAAATGTGTCCCACCTCCCCCCAAAAAACATTAAATTATGTGAATAGATGTTTGTTATCCACTTTGGGCTCATTTCACTGTGGAAAAGAAACATAAATAAACTAAATTCAAAATAAAAGTGAGGTTTTTTCTTCTGCCTCTCAGCTTTAGAATAAGAATATCTTTATTGTCATTGCCCCGTTCGGGGACAATGAAATTACTTTATGATGAAGAGTGTGGAGAGAGATGGGGTTTCTAGTGCAGCTGTGTACGGCCATACCCCTCCCCATGGCTCCAACAGGGGTCAGCAAACTTTTTCAGCAGGGGGCCGGTCCACTGTCCCTCAGACCTTGTGGGGGGCCGGACTATATTTTGAAAAGAAAAAATGAACTACCGTATTTTTCGCTCTATAAGGCGCACCAGACCATAAGGCGCAACTAGTTTTTGGAGGAGGAAAACAAGAAAAAAAATATTCTGAATCTCAGAATCCAGAACAACAAGAGGGATCGCTGCGCAGCGAAAGCAGCGATCCCTCTTGCTGTTCTGGATTCTGGGATAGCTGCGCAGCCTGCATTCACCCCATAAGACGCACACACATTTCCCCTTACTTTTTAGGAGAGAAAAAGTAAGTCTTATAGAGCAAAAAATACGGTAATCCCTATGTCAAATAACCCAGAGATGCATCTTAAATAAAAGAACACATTCTGCTCATGTAAAATCACCAGGCAGGCGCTGCAAATAACCCAGAGATGCATTTTAAATAAAAGGACACATTCTACTCATGTAATAACACACTGATTCCCGGACTGTCCGTCGGCCAGATTGAGAAGGCGATTGGGTTAGATCCAGCCCCCGGGCCTTACTTTGCCTACCCATGCTCCAATTCAAGGAGCCTCAGTCAGGCTAACCCACCTTAGACCATCTTGGGACAACCCAGCCTCCCCTGGATCCAGTTCCAAATTAGTTCAGGGGCAGGCTAATGTCTCATTAGGTTTTTTAATTAAAAAAAAAAGCCATGGCTTCTCTGCAAGTGAGCACCCTGCATTCTGCAGGATCAGTGCCTCCACTTCAGCTCTTGTGCAGAGACATAGGTCCTGTGGTGTGGGGTGCTACTCTGCAGGGAAGTTGCTTGCAAAGCAGGACCCTGCAGAATCAGTGCCTCTGCAGGGCATCGGGCATGAAGAATAGTAGGGGAGCAATGGGCGCTTACCTTCTCCTGGCAAGATGCAGCTGGCGGTCAAGTAGCTCCTGGTGGTATTTTTTTAAAAAAATGCAAATTTAGTAAATTCACCTTTAAATGTAAAGTGAATCAAATTACTCTCCCATCCTTTCCTGCCTCTTTGATCCCAAAGAGACAGAAGGTTTATTTCCTTACACACAATTGACTACATAAATTTAGTGCTGTCTGGTCATGTACTGGAGACTCTCGTTGTCACCCTTTCTTTCTTTCTTTTTATAACCTTCATTTATGTGCTTGTGACTCTTCATGGCTCATCTTAAGGAATCGCTCTAAAGTTCACTAAACGAATATTTCAGTCTCCTTTTCTCTTTGTTCTTTCCTTTTTCCTCTCAGCTGCACAGCCTTGTCCATACAAGTATCAAATTATAGACTTAGGACGTAAGGCTTTTAAGTATAGGATGACTGAGTATTCTTAACAAATTTGTAGATGAGACAGAGGATACAAAATAAAAACGGGAGTGACTGAGAGAAACTTCAGATGACAGATTAGAATGATAACAAGCTTGATAATTAGGATGAAAGCAGTTAAGGTGGCATTCTGTTTCAGATAAACGTATTGTAGAGGAAGAGAACAGAGAGTGAAGTTTTATTAACCAGTGGCAAAGCTCAGAAGGGTTTTGGATTACGTACATATTGTAAGTCAGCAGCGCAATGCTCTTTTCAAGTAAGAGAAAGGCATGTGGTGCAGAGATACAGGCATCCCTCAGCAGGTAGGTGAGAGTAGAAAGAGTCTACTCAAGTTAGAAAGTTTGAAAGCTATTGGATTAGTCTATTTTGAGGGCGGGGGATCTAAAGTGGCCTGACACAGGTCCTGATTTGGTCCGCAAGAGTTTGGATTTGGATTTGATATCCCGCCTTTCACTCCCTTTAAGGAGTCTCAAAGCGGCTAACATTCTCCTTTCCCTTCCTCCCCCACAACAAACACTCTGTGAGGTGAGTGGGGCTGAGAGACTTCAAAGAAGTGTGACTGGCCCAAGGTCACCCAGCAGCTGCAGGTGGAGGAGCGGGGACGCAAACCCAGTTCCCCAGATTACGAGACTACCGCTCTTAACCACTACACCACACTGGCTCTGCCAGTTTCCTTCCAAACCTTACTCATCTGCTGCTCACCTGACATATGTGATGAGGGACAGATAAGGATGCACCTGTAAAGGAACTATTGGGAGCTTAAAGAGAGCTACTTGTTGTTCCTTTGCAAATGGGGCTACACTGCCAAGGAGTTTGCCATTGGGGAGGACCCAGCTTTGTTGATTTGCAACCCCTGTTAGCTGGCCCCTTTGAAGTTATCACTTGATGTAATGACATCAGGTGATAGGCAAGCACCCCCACCCACATGTCAAAATGGGCTACTGGAGTGGGAGATGTTGGATCCACCTACTTGCTGGGGAAGTTTCCCTCCCCCGGGCTTACATGATGGGAGAGAGACTTGAAAGGAAACTCTACACTGATGTCTTGCCAGATGACATGCTGGGGCTTAACGGTGGATCACCAGAACTATGTGAGAGGATCACTGCTTGCTGTCAAATAGTTCATGGAAGGTTGATATCAGTTATCATGAACTAATAAGGTAAAGGGACCCCTGACCATTAGGTCAAGTCGTGACCGACTCTGGGGTTGTGGCGGTCATCTTGCTTTATTGGCCAGGGGAGCTGGCGTACAGCTTCTGGGTCATGTGGCCAGCATGACTAAACCGCTTCTGGCGAAGCAGAGCAGCGCACGGAAACGCTGTTTACCTTCCCGCTGGAGCAGTACCTATTTATCTATTTGCACTTTGACGTGCTTTCGAACTGCTAGGTTGGCAGGAGCAGGGACTGAGCAACGGGAGCTCACCCAGTTGCAGGGATTCGAACTGCCGACCTTCTGATCAGCAAGCCCTAGGCTCTGTGGTTTAACCCACAGCGCCACCCACGTCCCAACATGAACTAATACCAGCACTTTAATTATTATATGTATATCCTCCATTTTTTTGCCTTTGAAATTTTTCTCCCTCATCCTCAGAACAACCCTGTGAGGTGGGGAAGGCATAGAGAATGAGGTTAAGCCCAAGGTTGCCAGTGAACGTCATGGCTGAGTGGGGATTTGAACTCTGGCATCGCCATTCCTAATCTGGCATTTGAAACCAGTGCTCTTCACCTGGTGCCCTCTAAATGTTGCCAGGCTCCAATTCCCATTAGTTCCAGCCAGCATTGCAAAAGGTCAGGGGCAATGGGAGATAGTAGTTCAAAAATCTGGAGGACAGTGTGTTGTGGAAGACTACTCTAACCATTATACCACACTTGTAAAGGGACCCCTGACCATTAGGTCCAGTCATGGCCAACTCTGGGGTTGCAGTGCTTATCTCGCTCTATAGGCCGAGGGAGCCGGTGTACAGCTTCCGGGTCATGTGGCCAGCATGACTAAGCCGCTTCTGGCGAACCAGAGCAGCTCACAGAAATGCCTTTTACCTTCCTGCTGGAGCGGTACCTATTATCTACTTGCACTTTGAGGTGCTTTCGAACTGCTAGGTTGGCAGGAGCAGGGACCAAGCAACGGGAGCTCACCACATCGCGGGGATTCGAACCGCCAACCTTCTGATTGGCAAGTCCTAGGCTCTGTGGTTTAACCCACAATGCCACCTGCCTCCCATACCACACTTACTTTATGGCTTTTGACCTCTTGATCATCTTTATGGCTCTCTCTTAGATTCTTAAAATGTAGTGGCTAAACTGAACATTGTTATATAATCTAATATTAACTAGGATCAGGCAGAGGACTAATATAACTTCTGCTTTTGAATCATAGAATTGTAGAGTTGGAAGAGACCACAGAGTCATCTAGTCTAAACCCTGCAATGTAGGAATTTTTACCCAAGGTAGGGCTTGAACCCAGGACCCCATGAGATTAAGAGTCTCATGCTCTACCGACTGATCTATCATGTTGCATTAGGAGACAAAACAGGAGTATAAGGTCATGAGCAGCCCCATAGACTAGCCTTTCTTAACCTTGGGTCCCCAGATGTTGTTGGACTACAACTCCCATCATCCCTAGCTAGCAGGACCCGTGGTCAGGGATGATGGGAGTTGTAGTCCCACAACATCTGGGGACTCAAGGTTGACCTTGTACTCCTGTTTTGTCTCCTAGTGCAGTCAGTGGGCTACCTTTGAATAGGAAGGTGTTAACCAATTGTTGCAGCTCTCTCTGAGTCCTTTCACAGTAGGAAGCACCTTATAGGTTGACATCATACAAACATGGCAATAAATAGAGATTGTTACAGGGATGCAGGAAGCAGGTGGACCACTTGAAATGGAGAAGTAGAAAGAAGTAGGCGGGTTTTTCAGCATTCATGTCAGATGCTGGGGGCAAGCAGGGATGCTGTTGAGAGTGGTTTGGTTGGCAGTTGTAACAAATTGCCTCTCCAGGCCCTGAGTTACAGCAAATTGCTTTCCTTTTTACTTTAGTCTTCCTATGTTCATGTTCTAGAGAATAGCACCCTCTTCGTTCATACTGAGAGGAAACAAAAACACGATCCCTGTTGGAAGAATACAAACTGCAATCCCTGGTCCTCCTATAATGTTAAGTGAGGGATTGTGAGAACGGGGATGAGATGAGCAGCCTTGATTCATGAAATAACTTTAACCATGGTTTACAGTGACGTTTTGAATTGTACCAATATATTAAGGTAAAAGAGCTGAATACCCGGGTGTCAACCTCTTTCAGAATGGCATAGCTGCCACTGTGCCCATTGAGCTCTTACTCTTTAATTCAGTGCTGAAGGTTTTTGGGAGCTGGGGAGTTGAGGGAAAAGCTTCGAAACTTGTATTGTTCTCGCGTGTAGTGCAACTTATTGCAGTAACAATTTTTATTGCTTATTTGAAGACTGATTTAGGCAGACACATTATCTTTGAACATAAACTCACAGCTGAGGAAGTTAAGCTTGCATTTTAGAAAGTCTTTCCCCCTTCCTAGTGCTTGTAGGGGCACTGCTGTCAAACAGCCAAGCCAAAAGTAATTCGCTTTTAATGGTTTTTATACAGCAGCTGAGAAATGCATGATTTGGAACTGTTCTCATTCTTCCTCTGTCCCCCTCCTCCCCCTTAAATAAGGACTGATTTAACAGAAGAGTTTTTGACCCTGAGAAAGCTAGACTCTCTCCCACTCCTGCTGCCAAGGAACAGCAGTAAGGCGTTGAACTGATAGGCGAGACTCCAGGATCAGGTGTTTACCACTTTGTATGAGAGACTGGCAGAGAAATGAACTGGCAGCAGCTGTGTGAATAAGGGGAGAATTGTTCCACAAATTATGCAAAGCAAAGAAAAAAAAATGACTGTAGCGTGCTATGCAATATAACCAGCTAAATCCTCAGCAGTTGTATGAATTTCATACAGCACAACTTGAACATGCATGGACAAAATTATTTTGTTGTTTACTGCATTTCTTAGCTGCTTTATATGAAAAAGTCTCAAAGTGACTTAACACTGTAAGATGAACAGATGCAATTGGTTAGAAATTAGGATCCCCCTCAACATGTCTGGTGTGTGTTTTGACAGACATAAACATATACCCTTTGTATCTAACTCTGAAGGGCTAATCTATGCATTTAGGTCATTGTGTGGTGATGGGTGCTCAAAATTGCCCTATGCATAATTGTAAAGGAAAGGTAGTGAGAGTGGGTTGGCGTGCTGCTGAGTCCTCATTTCGAGCATATTATTTCGAATGTGCATATTATGAAATTGGACAATATAATATTGACTTGAGGGTTCCCCAGTCTTGCTCTAAGCTATGACCCTCATACCTCCAAGCCTGAGGTCAAATGCTGCCCTTGGGACCTTTCCAAGCCAAGCCCCTGTTCCAGACCACACTTCTCCCAAGCCCTGCTTGCTCTATGCCTTAAAAAGGTAAAGGGACCCCTGACCATTAGGTCCAGTCGTGACCGACCCTGGGGTTGTGGTGCTCATCTCGCTTTACTGGCCGAGGGAGCCGGCGTACAGCTTCCAAGTCATGTGGCCAGCATGACTAAGCCGCTTCTGGTGAAGCAGAGCAGCGCACAGAAACGCTGTTTACCTTCCTGTCGGAGCGGTACCTATTTATGTGCTTTTGAACTGCTAGGTTGGCAGGAGCAGGGATCAAGCAATGGGAGCTCACCCCATCGCGGGAATTTGAACCGCCAACCTTTTGCTCGGCAAGTCCTAGGCTCTGTGGTTTAACCCACAGCGCCACCTGCGCCCCCTTATAATTATTGATCTGTGATAATGATGCATGCTTGCTTACTTGAACAGAGGTGTGTGTGTGTGTGGAAAGTCTGACATTTAGGTGCGGCAGGAGTTTGGCCCACTTTTGCCTGTGGCATTCCCCAGTTTTGATACTTGGCTCCTGGAAGATTGCCCAAGAAGGACTGTGGGCCTCATGTTTCCAAAGGTCCTCTTTACCTTGGCTTAGAGGTAAAGCAATGCTTTGCAAGCCGAAAATCCCTGTGTCAGTCCCTACAATCTCCATGTAACACTGGGAAGGACCCCAGGCTGAAACTCAGGAGAGCAGTAGACAATTGGCGTAGACCAACCTGATCTGGGTCACTTGATAGGTTGGTGGAATTGTCCACCTGTCAGTTGCCTGCTGTCATATGATGCCAGGTGATTGAAACTTCAAGAGTCTTCCTTTCACAGTCAGAGCTTGAATTCAGCACTTTCTGAATTTGGTGGCTTTTTCTCTCGCCATGCGAGGCAACAGATCAAAGGAAGCAAGTGGCATACTCACCTTGATTCTTCCTTTATGGCTGTGGCTTGAAATCTTTTTGAACTTCCATGGCTGGAACTTTCCTGTGCCTAATGTCATGTGACAGCAGAAGCAGGAAAGATGAGGCTAGTTATACCAGAAATGGCCTTGTGGGCCAACCCCAGAGGGACCTGCAGGCTTGAGGTGTCTCACCACTGGTGTAGACAATACTGAGCTAGATGGATTAATTTTGTAATACCTGAAGGTGCATCAAATTTCCAGATGGAACTTTATACATGTCGTTTGTATATGCCCCCTTTTAAAAGCAACATCTTAATCTCTGGATCAAAGAAGAAAAGAAGCTCAACCTAATTCTACCCTCTGTTTCCCAAGTATTCCCTCCTCATGAAGGTTCAGGACAGCTTTGTACATTGCAATGAGAGGGCAGTGCACACATTAGTTGTGTAAAGTGCAAAAACAAGCCCGCAGGGATGCCCTGCAAAAGTCAGGGCAGGGGCATGCAACACAAGTGTGATAGCAGTGCAACATTCGTGTGCATCTGGTCTACCCACTTTATTGTAACACGTGAAATGGCCTTCAGAATTCAGAAACTTAAGGACTATCCTATATTTGCTTTGGTGGCAGCCTCTGAAAAATCGGTGTGATTGCTGTAGTATTCCCTATATCTGAAATTCCAGTAGGAGAGTCCCAGTGTTGGTTATCTTCCTCAAAGCATGCCTTTCAATAACTCTCCAGGTATTTCCATTTTGTTCAGGTGTATCTATGTAAGAAAATAACACAGCTTTACAAACATAAAGCAGATATAGGACTTTTAAGCAAGCAAGCAAGCAAGCAAGCAAGCAAGCAAGCAAACAAACAAACATGATTAAGACCTTAAGAAAATCCTGGAGTTAATATCAAGACAGTGTAAATCTCTGTCAATAGAAACTGCAGAAGTAGAGAGCAACGTGGTTGTTATCTCTCCCCCCTTTCCTTTCCCTTGTAGCTGAGTGTGCTCCTCCCATCTCTTCCAGAGAGTAACATGTTTAGTTGGAGTCAGAACCAAGCGTTGCTATTCAGGAATGTTCAAAAACGTAACTCTGTTCCAAGTACAGTATGGGCAAGCATGTAATTTTCAGCCTGGGCTATTTTGTGATCCTGACATTTTTCTGCCTGCTTCATGGTGAGATTTCACCAGCTCATGGCAGCATTTCAGCCCTTGCGCGAACAGTCTACCTTCTGTTTAAAAACAGAGCAGCTTCTGTTCACTTGAAATAGTCAACAATAAACTGTAAAGGATTTCCCCCCCTCCTGCAGTATTAAATATGTAACAATTTGTAAAAGCTGATTGACAGACCCACCAAATGACAGTCAAAAAGGCAAAAAACAAATGAAATGAAATGTTAGAAATGGATTGTGGATGTTAAATGGGGGTGATCAAGACAATTTGGTATAGGATAGAGTAAATGTTTTCTTTACCTTCCCCGTGCTATTTCCATTTGTGGGGAGGAATCCTTAAAAACACACCCAACCCAACCACTTTGTATCTCAAAGCTGAACTATGAAAGGCATCCCTAAAGTTATTTGAAAACTTTTGTGAAAAACTGAAGCATCCTACTTTCATATAAGAAACATGAGATCCCCAGCCTTTCATGAGTTCACCTCCCCGACTCTCACATTGCTTATTGTGAGTGAAAAATTTCAAGAGATATAAGGGTGGTAGTCTCTAAGTTGCCATGAGCTTCTTTATATTGCTTTGCTGCTACAGTTATTGCACTGTTATGCAGCCAAACAGTTATTATGACATAGCTAATGAAGCACATTAAAGTGAGCAATGCGTTGAAATGACATAGGAAGAATTTACGTGGAAATACTGGATAGGTTTTCCATGTGACATGTCTGGTGTGTATGGCTTCCAAGAGAAAGTTGGGTACCTGCTTAGAGAAGATCTATTTACTTGACAGCCAACACTCAGTCTCTCCCCCCCCCTCACCTCCTTGCTTTTTTCTTGGCAAGCAAACAAAAGACCCTGTCAAGCAGCAAGGGGATGCCGTCTGTACTGAGCTGTCTGGCAGACCATTACAAAATGGCCAAAGGATTATTTTGGGGGAAAGGGGGAGAAGAGCACAGCTTGACATCCTTCCAGCTAAGGTTAGCAACTGCCCAGTGATGAAGGCAAGAGGTCCAGTTGAATAAGCCTGGCCCTTGTGAATTCACTTAATGGCTACAGAAGCTTGTTCTGATGAGAGGTCCAGAAAAGGATAATTAATTTAAGAAAATAAATCTTATTAAGACAAGCCAAACCAAACCGTGACAGCGACATATGTGAACTGTTGCCAGACAAATGCAATTACTCCGGTGACAGCAAAGGTTGCGAGGTTTTTAGCTGGGGCAATCAGAATAAGATCCACTATTTGACTATTGATTCAAAACCCTAAAATGTATTTTATATAACTGACTTTTTATTTCTATTCTTTGTATATTGTATTATTGTTTTATTGCTATGGCCGATGGCTGACACAAATAATGATTCATTTATCCGATCAATCCAATTACTCCAGTGCCATATTTTGCTTTTAATTAAATTATGACTATTACCCCTCTTTCTCATCTGCCAGAGAAAAGTGACAGCTTGTCAGTTCCCGGGTTTTTAATATAGCTCTTTTAAATAGATAATCCTATTTATTATTGTTGTTGGTGTTATTATTAATAGAATTTATATACCGCCCTATACCCGGAGGTCTCAGGGCAGTTCACAGAACAAAAAAACAAACTTAGGTCCATTACAGAATGTCTAGGAATTGGTTTATTTGCCCCTGTATAACTTGCTGAAATTAATGGCTTTGCTAGGAACTAGCCAATATAAATGTTATTAAAAATAAATTGTGTTCCCCCCCTCTGGCTTGGAAGGGGAGCTCAAAGTAGATTGCAGTCTTTAAAAGTATATGTACAGTGGTACCTCGGGTTAATTTGTTCTGGAGGTCTGTTCTTAACCTGAAACTGTTCTTAACCTGAAGCACCACTTTAGCCAATGGGGCCTCCTGCTGCTGCTGCGCCGCCAGAGCACGATTTCTGTTCTCATCCTGAAGCAAAGTTCTTAACCTGAAGCACTATTTCTGGGTTAGTGGAGTCTGTAACCTGAAGCGTATGTAACCTGATGCGTATGTAACCCGAGGTACCACTGTACTTCTTTTAAAATTGTGTTTGTAGAGATGTGAAGACCTGGAAAAGCAACCTGGAAAAATGAGGGTTTGTGTGTATACCGTATTTTTCACTCTATAAGACGCACCAGACCACAGGACGCACCTAGTTTTTGGAGGAGTAAAACAAGAAAAAAAATATTCTGAATCTCAGAAGCCAGAACAGCAAGAGGGATCACTGCGCAGTGAAAGCAGCAATCCCTCTTGCTGTTCTGGCTTCTGGGATAGCTGCGCAGCCTGCATTCGCTCCATAAAACGCACACACATTTCCCCTTACTTTTTAGGAGGGAAAAAGTAAGTCTTATAGAGCAAGAAATACGGTAATTAAAAACAAAAACAACCCCCTCCTTTCCCCCAGGCTTCCTTCATACCTCTGAACCCTTAGTATGCCACCCAGTAACAAACATTCTCTGAGAGGTAACACAATGTAAAAGCCATTGAAAAAACAACAAAAAGCAACAAGCAAAACTTAATCACAATAAAAGCAGAAGAGAGAGAACCACCAAAGGTGTTTGCATGAAGTTTTTCACAAGACTTTCAGCCACATAAGGTGTCATCCATCCAACTACTGCCCCCTCTGTCCCATCCCATCCCATCTTGGAGGGTCTCCTACCTGCAAACTGAGATTATGTGTGTGTGCAAGGAACAGAAATGAGAAGAAGAGGCAGAAAAGCCCTGCTGTGTTGCAAAATGTTTCCTCTACTTTTCATCCAATCCAATACAAATGAAGCACATTAAAAAAAAAAATCAAAACCCACCAACTAGGGATATTTTTTTAAAAAAGAGAACCCTAAATTATTATTTCCTAACTGTGTATAAAAGGGAGAGGGGAACCTAATATGTGACCTGCTTTATTTAGGAGAGTTATACTCCACTGTTCAGACTGCTGCAATTTGCCAGAGCAGTCAAAACAATGACTGAATATACATACAATGACAATAACAATAAACAATGTTAAAAGGAGCAAAAATAAAACCATATTGCAAGATAAACTTCAGTATTTTGAAGACACTGCGCTCCCACACAATGCCACCCAAGGGAGGAATACAACAAAAAAGACCGAATATACTACTACTATTATTATTCCTCCTCCTCCTCCATATTTCCTTTAAATAGGAGCAGTGGGGATCTTGGCAGGTATCAAGTGTATGTATGTATGTATGTCTACATGGAGCCCATGGGCACCACATTGGGGACTGAACCCCAAACAGTCAGATTCAGAACCTGATTGATTGTGACCGAATCACTCCTCCGGTGCCACTGAGTCATTCTAAATGTTCTTCCTATGGTGTGAGAACTACTAATAGATTATTAGCAATCATGAGGATGGAAGAATGCCTAAAAGACCACCCTGGGGCTCATTTATGCAACTGTTAGTTCACATATAGCAAGCTGATAGCAAGCTCCTTCTACAAGTGGACGGATGACAGAATAAGGATCTTGGACTTGAGATTTTTCTAACGGCAATTCTTGAAACATTTTGTCTCTCCCAAGTTAATACTGGCATAAATCACAGGAGATGTTTTGTAGAGTAGACTTGTAGAAGGGAGAAATAACTTGCACTATAAGATTACATGAATGTTTATATTGGCACAGTAGACTTCCGTATTGTAAATTTGTTTCCCTACTGGACAGGTTGTCGGAGCGTGCTTTGGTTTTTAAAAAATAAAAACTATTGTTCCCTTAAGAATAGTCATAAATGGTTCTTCCAGTTTCATCATGTACTGCAGGTTTTGCTCAGGACATGTGCTAACTTTGTCTACTTGGAAAGGGATTAAATTGACAATAGTATTATAAATAAACTATTGTATGGGCTGTCATGATGTGTGGTATGATACCTTGTAGTTGTGAAGCTTTTATTGTTGGATCATCTGCACGCTTTCTGCCATTTGTGTGTAAAATTTGGGGATAAAATAAAGTGAAAGGGAACTGCATTATATTGTTCTAACTCCCAATGTAGGATTGCTCCTAGATGCTTTCAAATTTCCAGTTATTGATAGAAAAACGTAATTCATTACCAGATACAAAGAAGCTGAATTCACAGTCTGTCATCAATCACTGCAGCTGCACAGTCTATGTTTACAGTTCTGAAGAAGTCCAAGTTCATAGAACCATAGAATTGTAGAGTTGGAAGAGGGACCACTAATGTCATCTAGTCTAACCGCCTGAAATGCAGGAATCTTTTACCCAACATAGAACTCAAACCCGTGACCTTGATATGAAGAGTCTTATGATCTAGCAACTGAGCTAAAACTTATGCTTGGTGGGTGAAACCCCAGACTTCTTTAAATGTGCTGTTTTACATTCAATCTTAGGTAAATTCAGAATAATTTCTTTGGTGCCCCTTGTGCGGTTGGCATTTGATTCATTATATTATAGATACAAACCACCTAGCTTGTATCAGATTTTGAAATGGTGGTGGCAAGTTTCAAACCACATATTGAAGGCAAATGCATGCAATGAAGTCACTTCTTCTTTTTTTAAAAAAAACCATTTTTATCAGGTTTTCCATTTCAACAATCCAATCAAATCACATTAAATATTCCAGATTATACATATGCATATCAATTAATCCAAATATTCTGCCAAATTATAAATTTCTTGTTGGTACTTCCCATGCTTCAAGTTTAGCGGGGCTCTGATCATCTCATATCTCTGCTGCTTTTGATAGTCATTTCTAATAGTTCCTTTAAATCTTCCTGTTGTTTTCCTTCTATCACGGCCTCTGAGTTGTTTCCACAAGCGAGTTGAAGTAAAATGATGTGTTTCTGTGTGGATTTTATTTGTACGATACCCCTCTGTCCAGGCAGCATCCCCTCACACGCTGGTATTTCTGCCGAATCAATCCAAAAATCTTTTCACTGCTGGCAGCCGCCATCTTCTCTCAATTCCGCAATGAAGTCACTTCAAATAGTTTTTCACAAAAAGGAGCCACTGGGAGCTAAATTTTTTGAGTGAAAGCATGGTTACACACACACACACACACACACACACACACACACACACACACACACACGTGGTAGTCCTAAGCAGAATTTTAGCCTACTGAAGTTGTGTCTTAAATAAAAAACATACAGTGGTACCTCGGGTTACATACGCTTCAGGTTACAGACTCTGCTAACCCAGAAATAGTGCTTCAGGTTAAGAACTTTGCTTCAGGACGGGAACAGAAATCATGCTCCGACGGCGCGGCGGCAGTGGGAGGCCCCATTAGCTAAAGTGGTGCTTCAGGTTAAGAACAGTTTCAGGTTAAGTACGGACCTCTGGAATGAATTAAGTACTTAACCTAAGGTACCACTGTACTTGTGTATGACAAGTTGTTTGCCCAGAAGTTACCATGAATTCCAGTTGGGTTCTTGTGGAAACAAGTAACTTTCTAAATGGTAGCAAAAAAAGAAAGAAAGAAAGAAAGAAAGAAAGAAAGAAAGAAAGAAAGAAAGAAAGAAAGAAAAGTCTTATGCTCATATTTGGGTTAACTTCTGTTAGGATTTTCACAAATAATGAGAAAACTAGGTTGTCGTTTTTGTGCTGCTTGGGAGATGAAACAGGCCCTTGTTAGCTTAGTGCTACACCATATAATCCAAGCTAGAATAACCTCCTCTTAAACTATTGAGCATCTGGGGTCTACTTGTTTTAAAAAACAAACAAAAATAATTTGTTTTTACTCCGCCGTGGGGCAAAGGCTTTTAAAATTAAATTGAAATAATCTCCCTTCTATTCTTGTTACCATAGTAGGTCTATTCAAGTCAATGTTGTTATCTTTGGCAGGCTCCTGCGGTTCAAAAATAATGTGGATATATTAGGCCTGATTGTACTCTGTTCTGCCATGGTTTTTTTCTTTGGCTGATTTTTGTAAGTTATTAATTACCGGTTATATGCCGGTTCACTCAGAAATCCCACTGAGTTCAGTAGGGATTACTCATGAGAAAACGTAAATGGGGCTGTAATCTTAGAATACCACCAGGCCAACTTGAGACGGACAAAGTCACCTTGGAGACTTGAGTACCACTGGTTTAGCAGAAAGGGTGGTTGTTTTTGTCCTTAAATATTAAGTAGATAGTTCTTTCCATTGTTGCAGGTGAGCAGTGAGTATTCTGCGCGAGTTCAGTCCCTCTTGGGCATATCTGATTTAAATTTATTGGGGGACTCTTGAAATATGAAGCGTTAAGTTGTGTTCTGTTCCAGTGATTTAATATTTGGCATTTTATTTCTCCTCCTTCTCCAACCCCCGCCCCCCCACCCCAGAATCAGACCTCAACTAGCCAAAGAAAAGATTGAAGGATGCCATATCTGCACATCTGTCACACCTGGAGAACCTCAAGTGTTCCTGGGAAAAGATAAGGCCTTCACCTTTGATTATGTATTTGATATTGAATCCCAGCAAGAAGAAATCTATATACAGTGCATAGAAAAACTGATTGAAGGCTGCTTTGAAGGATACAATGCTACCGTGTTTGCTTATGGGCAGGTAAACTTTACGAATGTTTCAAAATTAATTGTTTGCTTTTCCGTGAATCTGTCAGATGGCTGTTGCGGCTGCTCGAGAGTAAGCAGGCAGGACTCCAAACCCGTATTTTACAGGTTTTATTTTGGCGCAAACTATTTACAGTGACGCAGGTGATGCTGTGGGTTAAACCACAGAGCCTAGGACTTGCTGATCAGAAGGTTGGCAGTTCAAAACCCCGCGACGGGGTGAGCTCCCATTGCGTGGTCCCTGCTTCTGCCAACCTAGCAGTTCTAAAGCACGTCAAAGTGCAAGTAGATAAATAGGTACCTCTCCGGCGGGAAGGTAAACGGCTTTTCCGTGCACTACTCTGGTTCACTAGAAGCAGCTTAGTCATGCTGGCCACATGACCCGGAAGCTGTATGCCGGCTCCCTCGGCCAAGAAAGCGAAATGAGCGCCGCAACCCCAGAGTCGGCCACAACTGGACCTAATGGTCAGGGGTCCCTTTACCTTTACCTTTATTTACAGTGAAGAGCCCCGAAGCTCATGTCTGGCTCAATCACTAGCAGAATCCGGGAGTGGTCTTTTTTTTGGACTTCCCCCAACCTTCCCCTTCCCTCTTTGCACCTTAGGCTACTGCGCAGAATGGGCAATGGCAAGGGCGTGTTTCCCTCCTGTCCGCCTTGCCCAGGAGCGGTGTTAAGGCTCCCATAAGCATCCTCTGGTCCTTGCACCTCTTCCCCACTAGAGGTGGGGCTTTCCTCCTCCCCGGAAGAGGAACTGCTTCGCAAGATTTTCGGACGCTCCCTGTAACACAACTCCCCTTCTATTCCTCACCTCTAAGCTGATGGCAGTTCCCTGACAGAATCCAAACAATATTCTGATTTAAAAATAATAATAAAGCTGCTGGTAAGGAGTATTTGTAATAATTCAAGCAGGTATGCTTGAATTTCACCTTTTAGTAGAGGTGAAAACAAGTAGATTTCAACATGGGAAAATTATCAAGATTTCAAGGCTCATTTTTGGGTATATTAAAACGGTGGCGTATTTTTAAACAGGTGCAGAGCAGTACATTTGAGGCAGAAGGTGCTCAGAAGTGCAATCCTTCAGCTTGAATTACAGTGGCCTTGAATTCTAATAGGTCTGTTCAAAAGAGGATGTGTCCAGCTCAGATTGGACTTTCCTCTTCACTTCTGTCCCTCCTCTCCCCATTTGGCATAAACGCTGTTTCAATATAGCCAGGGATTCTGAGAGCATTTTAGTATCTGGAGTTGCCACAAGTTAGCCACTCCTGCTCAAATGACTTGACTGATGGCTATCTCTGTTATCAATATTGGGATATCAAGTTGTGTTCTTTTTATCTTTTCTTCCCGGCAGTCTCCTAAACATCCAGGCACTGACCAGGCAGATCCACATTTGTCATTAATTAAATTTGTATACCACCCTTTATCTGAAGACCACAGGGCGGTTCAGTACAAAACGAGAGCTCAAAATACATAATAAAACAAAAACAAGTTATGAGTTTTCCTCCCAGGGGTTTTAAATTAGTTCCCAGTGTTTTGGTTCCAGTACTGCTTGGGAACTGCTAGTGTAGGGCGGGCAGGCAGCCACATGTTGCCTAAGCAATTGTGTCGTTCTTGGTGGACTACTAGAATGAGGAGAAGGTGAGTTTGGAGTTCCAGTGGGTGGCTGCCTTCTTAGAGCATTATTTTCCTGCAGTATGTTACTTAACACACTCTTTTCTTCGTTTTAAGTTTAGCATGACATAATCTACCTAATAACCCGGTTTTCCTTTTTCTTTTTAACCACTGCAAAACGTTGGAAAATGTGTTTTATGGATAGGAAGCCAGTCTAATCCTGCTTCAGCTAGCAGGACTCCTGGAATATCACCCCTTGTTTCCTGGGGGGCAGGCGGTGGTGGTTTAGATCCTCATCTCCATTCACTATGCATTTCTGCAGCCCAGATGTTTTTTTTTGCCATCCAAATGCTGTACAGATCTTACTTTTTTCTTGAGACAACCTATTTAGAAAGTTGTAAAGTGAGCTGCTGGCGTCAGAAGTGTTTTTGATCAGCAATAGAGTGTTTTTCGTGTTATTTGACCCTAGGTTAAGATGTATATAATAAACATTATTTAGTTGCACATTAATGCTGTTTGGTCTTTTAAATTTAGACAGGAGCCGGTAAAACATATACCATGGGGACCGGATTTGATGTTAACATAATGGAAGAGGAACAGGGCATTATACCACGAGCTGTAAAACACCTGTATAAATGTATTGAAGGAAAAACGCATGCAGCTATTCAACAAGGGGTTCCACCTCCAGAATTTAAAGTGAATGCTCAGTTCTTAGAGGTAAGCTTTCATAGTAATAATTATTTCCCCCATGTAGCAAAGATATTGGGGCATCCTAATCACAACATATTCAATTTTGATTGGCAAGGAGGTAAATTTTAAATCTGTTTTGTCAACATACAATTTGAATATTGCAGAAAACCCAATGGAATGAATTGTGGCAATATGTTTATTATTGTTTATTATGTAATTTAGGCAGGAAGAATGGCAGGGAAGTTGAGATTTGCTTATCTTACGTTAGAAATCTATGTTTTGGAACATCGTGTTGCAAACTATTTAACACCCACACTAGGGTGGAGAGAGAGGACATTTTGCCCTTTTCACTAAAGCTCAGGTGATTTATGACGCCTGATTCAAAGCTTAGGAAACATGTTTTATTAATTGAGGTCAGTAAGATGCCCCCTCTCTTGCTGTTGTTGAATAAGGCCAATGAACTGTGTTTGCCACTTTTACATTTGCAATTCTAATGGGAGTTATTTTTTAAATGCCCTTCTGAGTTAGGGTTTGGCAACAGCAGGGTAACCAAGTTACAGGTGCTTGAATTCCGACGCAGGTAATTATCGCTGGACTGCTGTTGGCATTTCTGCCAAAATATTAACCAAATACATTATGGAGTTGGACTAGTCTATACCTGTTGCTCTTAACCTAAGGGCACTGGATTTAAGCTTTCTGGCTAATATTTGTCCAGAGGAACAAATCGCAAACTGCACAGTATAAAGGCAGCCCCTTAGTTCCCCTTAATTTGGACTTTGTTTTCCGAACTCTTTGATAGTTAAACAGTTGCTCCCCCCCCCCGGGTCCTGATAGTTTGTAAGCAAAACAAAGCCATTTTTAGTGACTTTGGACTTCCAGTGCATCTTCAGCTGATAATTGTAGAATGTTTATACTTACTATTTCCAAAAATAGATTCTATGTATTTTAACAAAAACGTCTGCCATAAAGTGTTTCTGTGATATATTTTAAAATACAGAAAGAGAGGTGCAAATCACTTTGTCCAGAAAAACAAGCCTTGGAGGAGTGCTTAACTTTTTTTCATTTAAAAAAGCATTTACAGTGCTGCCATTTTTTTTTTAAAAAAGAGGCACTCTTCATAGAACTATGGGCAAAAAAGGAAGAAGATGAAGTTGTGTCCCTATCAGTAGCTAACAGGTCTGACAAGTTTAAGTGCTAGTTAGATGATATAATGAGTGATGCAATCTCTTTACTTCTAGGAACCAAGTATGTGTAAAACAATATCCTCTTTCACCATAAAACACTAAACATATCCAAGCATTCAGTTTTTAGATACTTTTCATTGCATTGACAGATTAAACTGGTGCCAGCTAATTATGCAGTATAAACCCTGCTGAATCGTGTTTTCAATATTGCCTTAGAACTGCTAATTGGAAGAATCCCCAAATCAAAATGATCTTTCAAGTGTCTCATTCCGTTGTCTGGAAGGTCCTGGTCTGCATGTAACATGCATGGCCAATCTGCTTGTTGAAAGTCAGAACAAGATTGCATTAAATGCCTCTCTGAGGGTTAGCGAATAAACATTGGCCAGGAACCTTGTTCCGTTATGCAGTCGGTGAGTGGTTATGGAAATTCTCCTCCTGCTTCATTTCCCATGCAAAGGCCCAGAAGAGCATTTGCATCCTTGCACCGTTCTCTGGGGAACATGCATACTGTGTTTATAGAAAGATTCAAGAGTGCAAAGGATCTGAAGATCCCTCACTGAAAGCATTAGTCATGCTGGCCACATGACCCGGAAGCTGTACACCGGCTCCCTCGGCCAGTAAAGCAAGATGAGCGCCACAACCCCAGAGTCGTCCACAACTGGACCTAGTGGTCAGGGGTCCCTTTACCTTTACCGTGCCTCATTGTGACAACAATATTGTTCTGACGTTGTTTCCTCCCTTGCCCTTAAAGAGGGTTTAGCTCTCACGGTCAGATACTATCCTGCATTCAAATCAATGTGGGTTCCCATGTTCAATTTGGTTATTTCTCAGGTAAGAGGTAAGAGAGAGCAACATGGAAGCAAACCTCTGCCCCCTCACCCCCAATACTACTGTGGGTCAAGTGTAATACAGTGATACCTCAGGATACATACGCTTCAGGTTACATACGCTTCAGGTTACAGACTCCGCTAACCCAGAAATAGTGCTTCAGGTTAAGAACTTTGCTTCAGGATGAGAACAGAAATCGTGCTCCGGCGGCGCAGCGACAGCAGAGGGCCCCATAGCTAAAGTGGTGCTTCAGGTTAAGAACAGTTTCAGGTTAAGAACAGACCTCCGGAATGAATTAAGTACTTAACCCAAGGTACCACTGTATCTTAATAGGTCCTGTATTTTTTTGGAAATTTGGCTCTACCAAACTTTTACCAGTTGTTTCAGAGTGAGTTTGGGAAAACTGGAGATGGGAGACACTTATAGAATAAAAATGGAGAGAAATGTGGAATAGTGCAACTTGCTCCCCGTTCTGCATTGAGAAGCAACTTTTTGCAGATAAGCAAAACGCTCAAGAAATTTGAGGGACAAATGTGATGATACCCCAGACTTGGGCAGGAGCTATGGCACCAACACCCTCCCACCCACCCCTTACTTGCTATGGGTGGTAGTCAATGCTACTCAGAGTAGACCCACTGATGTCAATGGATGTGACTAACTTACGTTAATTGATTTCAGTTGGTCTATTCTGTGTAGGATTTACTTAAATATAAGCCTGTGTCATTTTCTAAGTACTGCTCAGCCTGCTGTAACATAGAATATCCTTCTCCTGCTCACAATGTCCTGAACTATTTTCTGTAATTCCATTAGCAAGCTTTGTCACTGTTGGCCAGTCATGTTTCTGGAGAATGACTATACCCAGCAGCCATGATAGGGAAAACTGTGTCTTAATTATTTTGGTCAAACCACAGTACATCTTGAATTTTGTGTTAATTATATTTTCCTTGCTGATGTTGGCCTCTTTTTTTCTTTCCAATTAGCTTTACAATGAAGAAGTCCTTGATCTCTTCGACACAACGCGTGACATGGATTCAAAGAACAAAAAATCAAACATAAAAATACACGAAGATTCAGCGGGTGGAATATACACGGTGGGGGTCACAACACGGACTGTAAATTCAGAATCTGAGGTAATATTTTTATTCTCAATGAAAATGAGATGGCTTTTGTAAAAGATACTAGTGTGTGTGTGTGTGTGTGTGTGTGTGTGTGTATCTATTTTTCAATATAGATACAGATATAGATATTCTTCCTTTCCACTCAGGAGCTCAAGACAGCAGGCATGATTTCGCCCTCCCTCTTCCCTATCTGTTTTGTACTGAAGTTCTCACCCTGGGCCAGCAGGGGGATACTGTAGATAGTTATGCAAATAAGGGATCAAAAGTGACATTCAGTGATTGGATAGTTTTAGAAAATTGTTACAGTTACGTTGTACTGGAGCTCTATATAAGCAGGCTGACTGAACCCTTCAGTTCAGTTCTGTTCTGGCCTGTGAATAAACAAGAGCTGTTTGAAGAATCGCTGTGTTGTCTGATATGTTCACCCACAAGTTAACACTATCCTTGCAGCAATCCTGAGTGGTTGGTTAGGCTGAGAAACAGGGATTAGTGCAAGATAACTGGCTGAACTTAGAGCTCCCTGGTTATAGTTTCAGTCTAACTGCTACACCACATTGACCCTTGCCCAAGAACAGGCTTAGTAATACAGTACAGGTGACTCCACACTTACACGGGGGTTACATTCTAGGCCCCCGCACGCATAAGTGAAAGAGATAAAAGGCAGGCATAATTGCTGCTATCTTTGATTTGTAAGATGGGGGTGGAGACGCTCCTTCAGGTATACTGGACCGAGGCCGTTTAGGGCTTTAAAGGTCAGCATCAGCACTTTGACTTGTGCTCGGAAACGTACTGGGAGCCAATGTAGGTCTTTCAAGACCAGTGTATGTGTGTAGGTTTAATTTCAGCCATATATCCTTTCCCCCACCATTTTTACAGATGATGCAATGTTTGAAGCTGGGCGCTTTATCTCGAACCACTGCCAGCACTCAGATGAATGTTCAGAGCTCACGTTCACATGCCATCTTCACTGTCCACTTGTGTCAAACGAGAGTTTGCCCTCCAATTGATGCGGTATGTATTATGCTATTTTTGTCTTGAAAAAATCAATAACACTGCAGTGTGTGTGTGTACCCTGGAGGAATATCTTGTATTAGAGTAATAGCCGAAACTGATTTTCTTGGTCCACCTTCTTAAGTTATACTGCTTGGTGTGGGAATTGTTGCAGTGTGATGTTAGAATGGTGGCTCATGCCACCATTGCCCTTTTTGTATGGAAGAAGAGTTTGGATTTGGATTTGATATCCCTCTTTATCACTACCCGAAGGAGTCTCAAAGCGGCTAACATTCTCCTTTCCCTTCCTCCCCCACAACAAACACTCTGTGAGGTGAGTGGGGCTTTGAGATTTCAAAGAAGTGTGACTAGCCCAAGGTCACCCATCAGCTGCAGGTGGAGGAGCAGAGACGCGAACCCGGTTCACCAGATTACAAATCTACTGCTCTTAACCACTACACCACACTGGCTCTCCTGGAGATGCAATATTGTATTTTGTATGCCATATTGGCTCTTTCCATATAGCCCATGGCCTCTCAAGCATTCTGTTGGTACAAGAAAGAAACAGCAGTATTGCAGTAATAAGATACGAGGCCAAAGTAATTCAAAGGTCCACCTACGTTTAGACAGCGTTGCCATCCTTCCATTTATAATATTTAAATAATTTACACTTAAAATCAAATTGATTGAGATGTCCACCTGTTCCCATAGCAACAGATCTCCCTTGGTTGCTACAGGCCTCAACCATCCTGCACTGTAGGTCTTGGGTCTAAATAACTCAAATATTTGACAGTTACATTCCCAAATATTGTGGGATTAGAGTTTAGTTCTGTTGGGGAAGTTGAAAGTGCGTTTAAAGTTGTGTGTGTTTGTATAAGCTGTGGGGGATATCTCTGTAAGGAAAGTATATTTACACTTAAAACTTCCATAGCCTAAAGCTTAGTGCACTAAGAAATAATTGGGCCCTTGTCCTTGATGTGTGTGGTGTCTTAATAGGAGTTCTAAAGGCTCTAAATACTATATTATAAAATGTTATGTTATGAATTGGCAAGTACAGAACACTTTTGTTTTAAATTGTAAACATTGTGACCATGAGCAGTATCAGTCCTTCAGTGTTTCAGCTTCCTTTTTAAAAGCGATTTAATTTGATTTGAAAACATGCGAAGTATGCTTATTAGAAGGATTTGCTTTGCTTCCAAAATATATTATCCATCCATGCATGTAGGCATATGTTTGAAGATGTGAACCTTGGTTTTAATTGGCTTTAAAATAGAAAGTATGCATTTAAAATGAAAATGGGGTGGTCACAGGAGCGGAAAGCCTTTGACTTGCTTTCTGCTGAGTTAACAGAAAAGAAAGAAAGCTCTTTGCCATTATGAACATATTTTTCTCAAGCACTTTTGTTTATATACTGGAAATGTTTCAGCTACGTGAAAACTGTAGTGTGCTTATGACGACAGATGTCAGGATAATTTATATTTTTGTCATTTATCCTCTTGAGTTCTGTACAAAAATCCTCTCACTTACAGAAAAATAATTCATGCTAATAACAAATGTTTGCTAAAAATTTCGTTGTCAGTGGCAAGATTGTAGATTCTGAAACCTATTAATTGTTATGTAGAAGTGGTTTATGAGGTTATACTTTTATTGCCTGGAGTTTGATCCTTCTCTTCTGAAACATTCATGAACAACTCACATTCCCCCCCTCTACTGGTAGCTGGAAATATTTGTTGTTGTTTAGTCGTTTAGTCGTGTCCGACTCTTCGTGACCCCATGGACCAGAGCACGCCAGGCACTTCTGTCCTCCACTGCCTCCCGCAGTTTGATCAAACTCATGCTAGTAGCTTCAAGAACACCATCCAACCATCTCATTCTCTGTCGTCCCCTTCTCCTTGTGCCCTCCATCTTTCCCAACATCAGGGTCTTTTCCGGGGAGTCCTCTCTTCTCATGAGGTGGCCAAAGTATTGGAGCCTCAGCTTCACGATCTGTCCTTCCAGTGAGCACTCAGGGCTGATTTCCTTCAGAATGGAGAGGTTTGATCTTCTTGCAGTCCATGGGACTCTCAAGAGTCTCCTCCAGCACCATAATTCAAAAGCATCAATTCTTCGGCGATCAGCCTTCTTTATGGTCCAGCTCTCACTTCCATACATCACTACTGGGAAAACCATGGCTTTTACTATACGGACCTTTGTTGGCAAGGTGATGTCTCTGCTTTTTAAGATGTTGTCTAGGTTTGCCATCGCCTTTCTCCCAAGGAGCAGGCGTCTTTTAATTTCGTGACTGCTGTCACCATCTGCAGTGATCATGGAGCCCAAGAAAGTAAAATCTCTCACTGCCTCCATTTCTTCCCCATCTATTTGCCAGGAGGTGATGGGCCCAGTGGCCATGATCTTCGTTTTTTTGATGTTGAGCTTCAGACCATATTTTGCGCTCTCCTCTTTCACCCTCATTAAAAGGTTCTTTAATTCCTCTTCACTTTCTGCCATCAAGGTTGTGTCATCTGCATATCTGAGGTTGTTGATATTTCTTCCGGCAATCTTAATTCCGGCTTGGGATTCATCCAGCCCAGCCTTTCGCATGATGAATTCTGCATATAAGTTAAATAAGCAGGGAGACAATATACAGCCTTGCCGTACTCCTTTCCCAATTTGGAACCAATCAGTTGTTCCATATCCAGTTCTAACTGTAGCTTCTTGTCCCACATAGAGATTTCGCAGGAGACAGATGAGGTGATCAGGCACTCCCATTTCTTTAAGAACTTGCCATAGTTTGCTGTGGTCAACACAGTCAAAGGCTTTTGCATAGTCAATGAAGCAGAAGTAGATGTCTTTCTGGAACTCTCTGGCTTTCTCCATAATCCAGCGCATGTTTGCAATTTGGTCTCTGGTTCCTCTGCCTCTTCTAAATCCAGCTTGCACTTCTGGGAGTTCTCGGTCCACATACTGCTTGAGCCTTCCTTGTAGAATTTTAAGCATAACCTTGCTAGCATGTGAAATGAGTGAAATTGTGCGGTAGTTGGAGCATTCTTTGGCACTGCCCTTCTTTGGGATTGGGATGTAGACTGATCTTCTCCAATCCTCTGGCCACTGCTGAGTTTTCCAAACTTGCTGGCATATTGAGTGTAGCACCTTAACAGCATCATCTTTTAAAATTTTAAACAGTTCAGCTGGAATACCATCACTTCCACTGGCCTTGTTATTTGCAGTGCTTTCTAAGGCCCATTTGACTTCACTCTCCAGGATGTCTGGCTCAAGGTCAGCAACCACACTACCTGGGGTGTACGAGACATCCATATCTTTCTGGTATAATTCCTCTGTGTATTCTTGCCACCTCTTCTTGATGTCTTCTGCTTCAGTTAGATCTTTACCACTTTTGTCCTTTATTATGGTAATCTTTGTACGAAATGTTCCTTTCATATTTCCGATTTTCTTGAACAGATCTCTGGTTCTTCCCATTCTGTTGCTTTCCTCTATTTCTTTGCATTGCTCGTTTAAGAAGGCCTTCTTGTCTCTCCTTGCTGTTCTTTGGAAATCTGCATTCAATTTCCTGTATCTTTCACTATCTCCCTTGCATTTTGCTTGCCTTCTCTCCTCCGCTATTTGTAAGGCCTCGTTGGACAGCCACTTTGCTTTCTTGCATTTCTTTTTCATTGGGATGGTTTTAGTTGCTGCCTCCTGTATAATGTTGCGAGCCTCCATCCATAGTTCTTCAGGCACTCTGTCCAGCAAATCTAAATCCTTAAACCTGTTCCTCACTTCCACTGTGTATTCATAAGGGATTTGGTTTAGATTGTATCTTACCTGTCCAGTGGTTTTTCCTACTTTCTTCAGTTTAAGCTTGAATTTTGCTATAAGGAGCTGATGATCTGAGCCACAGTCAGCTCCAGGTCTTGTTTTTGCTGACTGTATAGAGCTTCTCCATCTTTGGCTGCAGAGAATATAATCAATCTGATTTCGATGTTGCCCATCTGGGGATGTCCATGTGTAGAGTCGTCTCTTGTGTTGTTGGAAAAGCGTGTTTGTGATGACCAGCTTGTTCTCTTGACATAACTCTATTAGCCTTTGCCCTGCTTCGTTTTGATCTCCAAGGCCAAACTTGCCAGTTGTTCCTTTTATCTCTTGATTCCCTACTTTAGCATTCCAATCCCCTATAATGAGCAGAACATCCTTCTTTGGTGTCACTTCGATAAGGTTTTGTAAGTCTTCATAGAACTGGTCAATTTCAGTTTCTTCAGCACCAGTAGTTGGTGCATAAACTTGGATTACTGTGATGTTAAAAGGTCTGCCTTGGATTCGTATCGAGATCATTCTATCATTTTTGAGACTGCATCCCAGTACAGCTTTCGCCACTCTTTTGTTGACTATGAGGGCCACTCCATTTCTCTTACGGGTTTCTTGCCCACAGTAGTAGATATGGTAGTCATCCGAACTGAATTCGCCCATTCCCGTCCATTTTAGCTCACTGATGCCCAGGATGTCAATATTTATTCTTGCCATCTCATTTTTGACCACATCCAACTTACCCAGGTTCATGGTTCTTACATTCCAGGTTCCTATGCAATATTTTTCTTTACAGCATTGGACTTTCCTTTCGCTTCCATGCATATCCACAACTGAGCGTCCTTTCGGCTTTGGCCCAGCCGCTTCATCAGCTCTGGATCTACTTGTACTTGTCCTCCGCTCTTCCCCAGTAGCATGTTGGACACCTTCCGACCTGAGGGGCTCATCTTCCAGTGTCATAACTTTTATATGCCTGTTGTCTTTGTCCATGGAGTTTTCTTGGCAGGGATACTGGAGTGGCTTGCCGATTCCTACTCCAGGTGGATCACGTTTGGTCAAAACTCTCCACTATGACCTGTTCATCTTGTGTGCCCTGCTCGGCGTAGTTCATAGCTTCTTTGAGTTCTTCAAGGCAGTGATCCATGAAGGGTGGATCTCTTTTTCCTAAGGATGGAATTTTTTTAAGAGTTGAAGGTGGTTTGGAAGAGTCCCGCAGTTGCTTCAGATGCAGTAGACATTATAGCTTTTTGAAACAATGCAAAAACTTATTTACCCAGAGGCAAGAGTGGATCACATGTGCAAACTGTAAAAATTATTTTAAATGTAAACCTTCAGCTTAATATATGGCTCTAGCTTAGGACTCCGGTTAATGAGGATAATAGCTTCTTTATTCTAGTTTATCATCTAGTGAATGCTGTCTGTAATTCTCTGGGAGCAGGCGAAAGCATAGAGGCAGTTGTATTCTTTTCCCTGCCTCCATTTCACTGTCTCTTCTTCTGCAGAGATTTCTAAAACTTGTTTTCCTAAAGAGGATTTTGATGGGCCCACATTTTCTGTTCTAGTTTTCCTCTCTTTTTGCCCTGCGTTGCTGGGAGCATGGCTTAAATAGAGGCAGTTTGTTGGTCTTTAAAAACACGTCGCTCTCTTTGCAGCCTCACCGGTCTTCTTTCTTCATCACAGGACAACATGACAGATAACAGAATGATATCGGAGTCATCTCAGCTAAATGAGTTTGAAACCCTTACTGCTAAGTTTCATTTTGTGGATTTGGCAGGGTCCGAACGATTGAAGCGCACAGGGGCCACTGGGGAGAGAGCAAAAGAAGGCATTTCCATCAATTGCGGACTAGTAAGTACTACCTTGACAGCATTTTGATCCTCCTCGTTTTCTAAAATCATTACATACCACCTTTCATTACATAAGAAATACCAAGGCAGTTCACCAGGCAGTAAGAAGGAGCGTCTCCATCCCCATCATTCTGCCTGGACACTGAGGTCCAGCGCCGAGGGCCTTCTGGTGGTTCCCTCGCTGCGAGAAGCCAAGTTACAGGGAACCAAGCAGAGGGCCTTCTCGGTAGTGGCACCTGTCCTGTGGAACGCCCTCCCATCAGATGTCAAGGAAATAAACAACTACAGTGGTACCTCGGGTTACATACGCTTCAGGTTACATACGCTTCAGGTTACAGACTCCACTAACCCAGAAATATTACCTCGGGTTAAGAACTTTGCTTCAGGATGAGAACAGAAATCGTGCAGCAGCGGTGCACTGGCAGCAGGAGGCCCCATCAGCTAAAGTGGTGCTTCAGGTTAAGAACAGTTTCAGGTTAAGTACGGACCTCCGGAACGAATTAAGTACTTAACCCGAGGTACCACTGTATCTGACTTTTAGAAGACATCTGAAGGCAGCCCTGTTTAGGGAAGTTTTGAATGTGTGACATTTTAATGTATTTTTAATCTTTGTTGGAAGCCACCCAGAGTGGCTGGGGAAACCCAGCTCCCAGCTGGAAGGGCAGGGTGGAAATAAATTATTATTATTATTATTATTATTATTATTATTATTATTATTATTATTATTATTTTATTTATTTATTTATTATTGTTAAGACAATGGGGGGGAATACAACAATAAAATCCATAATGGCAAAACAGGAGTTAAAATAGCAATATCATTTACAGTAGGCAGAAATGCCAGGAACTGATATTAATGGTCAGGAAATACCCAGGTAAAATAGGTACATTTTTAATGGAAGAGCCCCAGAGTTAGTGCCAACCTGTTTTCCAAAGGGAGCAAATTCAACATGGTAGGCACCAGCGTGGAGAAATTCCTTCTCTGTGCCACAGTGAGATAGATGTCTGCAAGCCATGTCATGTTTAATAGGGCCTCCCCCAGCTGTTTATGGCCTCATAAGCCAATACTAAAACCTTAGAAGAATCCCTGAGGCAGAAATATACTTAATGCACAAGACCAAGGATTGCAGCGCTTGGATCACATTCTTGCCAATTATTTCAAAGCTATGTGGGGGATGTAACTAGTCAACTGTGGCTAGTTTTTAATGTTTGTCCCACTTTTTAATGTTTGTCCCACTGTTTGCATTCTACCACCATGCCATTACAAACGAGCAGCTCTTTAAATGTGCCACGGGACTCTTCATTTAGTTGTTGCAGTTTAGCCCGGCCGTCGTGTCCCTATAATTGAGATAGTTGATGAAACAGGAATTGCTTCCCTACGGTTAAATAGCTGTACTGCAATATAGTGGCTATAAACACTGCATTGCCATAAACGTTGACTTTGACTTGCTATTGGAGCTAGCGACATTACACTGTCTGACACTGGAGCAAAAAATTTTGATATTAAATTATACTTGGTTTTTTGGGGGGTTGTTGCTTTTTTACAAAAGTAAGCCTGAAAGATATTCCAGAGCCAACTCTGTACTGGGGAAAACGGTTCTGTACATGATTACCTTGCCTGGGATGCAAAGATAGATGCATTCCATTTGCAGGAGAGAACTGTGTGACGCTTCCCTGGCAGTTTCCCTTGCATCAAGTCTTGTGACTAAACGGGCAACTCATTTCTAAAATAGAACAGTGGCTTGCGTCTTTGACAGTGAAAGCTACCGCAGTGGAAAAGGACAAAGTATAGTTCTGCTGACTGTACTGTTTTCTCCCTCACATTTTCTGACTCTGCACAATGCTGCTGATTCTGATTGTGTCAATACCTACGTGGTGCTGGTTTTTTGGGGCAGAATTTTATTAAAACAAATGTTGCATATTTTATAGCTGGCGTTGGGCAACGTAATAAGTGCACTGGGAGATAAGAGCAAGAGGGTCACTCACGTACCATACAGAGATTCAAAATTAACACGACTGTTGCAAGACTCCCTTGGAGGAAACAGGTACAAGCATTTTTTTTATTTAAAACCATGTTTGAAAGAGATGTCACAAGAATTTTGATTAATTTGCTATTGATGGAACTAAAGTGTATTAGAATACAATAAAACAAGAACCACACTGGCTGGCGCTCTCTCTCTCTCTCTCTCTCTCTCTCTCTCTATTTCGTATAGCTGAGCTGAATTAATAGAATTGGTTTTTCTGCCTCAGCAGAGAAAACACGGTAGCACATTTCATCTTTTTGCTCTGGGTTGCCTGGAAAATGATGCAGCGCCATAAATAAAAGAGGAAATTACCACTCACCTCTTATAAAATCCAGTAGCACGGACAGAAAAAACTCACAAGGGAAAACAAACTAATGTAGAGCACAAGTAAATGATCTGTTTAATAGGAATACTTACTCTGAACCCTTTTAGAGAGACGGTAATGCAGTTAAGCTTCATTTGGATGAAAGCTTAAGGGAGTGGTTTTCCAGTAAAGGCTTCAAAAACAAGGCCATTTAGAAGTCAAGAGTTTCCTTGAATTTGTTGTGCTGTAGAACTCTAACACTTGCAACTTAATGAAAAAATGTGCAGTTGAGAATCCTCAACTCGGCCAGTTTATTAAAGAGTTAGTAAGCTTTGCCACGGGAATAGCACGGGAATTCTCCTGTGGGAATACCTACTGTATACTTCCCCCCTTAATTTTGATCCCATCCTCCCATTACATCCTCCTGCAACTTCCAGATTCTTTACCATCTTGGTTGCCCTCCTCTGCACACGTTCCAGCTTGTCAATGGTCTTCTTAAATTGTGGTGCCCTGAACTGGACATAGTAACCAAGGCAGAATAGAGCAGGGCTCTTCACTTCCCTTAATAGGGACACTATACTTCCGTTGATGCAGCCATACCCCTACACAGCCATGCCCCTTCTGATACTGTACAATAATCTTACAGTTGTGCAGTAATAACAATTAGGGGTGCATTGCAACATTCAGTGCAGATCTGCGTGTTGCCTTTCAGCCAGATCTGCTGTTTTCTGTGCACATACATGGGCAAATGATTTGTAGTATCTTCTTTCAGATACAGATAGGTAGCCGTGTTGGTCTGCCATAGTCAAAATAAAAAAAATTCCTTCCAGTAGCACCTTAAAGACCAACTAAGTTAGTTCTTGGTATGAGCTTTCATGTGCATGCACACTTCTTCAGATACACTGAAACAGAAGCTGCTGAATTGCAACTCATTACCAAACTTAAAACCATGGAGAGACCTGATCTGAACAAAGACATTGGATTCTTATCTCATTATACATGACTAAGCCATTTTTCACCTTCTCACCCCTTGCCTTTTCCTGTAAGACCTATTGCAGTTGTTAAGAGTCGTCAACAGGCTCATCTCAGCTATCTGCCAATCTCCCATTCCCACCACCCTTTTGAGTAATACCCCTCCCCACCTTCTCACTATATAGAAGGATCTGGCAACTTCTGTTTCAGTGTATCTGAAGAAGTGTGCATGCACACGAAAGCTCATACCAAGAACTAACTTAGTTGGTCTTTAAGGTGCTACTGGAAGGAATTTTTTTCTTTCAGATAGTGTTTTCCATTAGGTTCCATTGGACGTAACAGAACTTACAAACCATTATCTTGAAACTGAAGCTCCCTTGTGTTTTCACCATTCTTAATTGCTTACAGATAGGTAGCTGTGTTGGTCTGCCATAGTCAAAATAAAAAAATTCCTTCCAGTAGCACCTTAAAGACCAACTAAGTTAGTTCTTGGTATGAGCTTTCGTGTTTAGTTTTGCTTAGTTTTGGAGCATATAGTGGCTTAAAAGCTCCCCTTTCATGCTCATTGGGTCACTCTCGGATTTGCAGACGAGGGGCCCTGCTGCAGAAATATTAACAGGTCCCCACTATCGCTACACACCACCGATTGTGCAATCAGCCTCCTGCCTGCTCAATCTTTGGCTCCAACCCAATGGCTCCAGTGAAGTGAAACTATGCACATGCTTGTGATTTCTTATTCTTCCACTGTAGCCACTGAAAGAGCAAGCTGCTTTTGAAAGATAGCTGTTCAGTTCAGCAGTGCAAGTGTCTTTGGCGGACATGAAAATAAGTACATTGCTGTGCTAAACCTTATTCATGCATCTAAATCTTCTGAATATTGACCACATTCTATTGGTATACACTGCAAAGAAGCCCAATCTAAAATAACCCTCAGACGTACTACTGTATTCAGAATACAAATAAGCATTGACGTTATAGAAGCCTATTTGATTATTATTTTTTAAAATAGAAATGCAGAGTGAAAGTATTTAAAGTAAAGGCAAGAAGACAGTCTTGGTGTTTTGCTAAGTACCGTATTTTTTGCTCTATAAGACTCACTTTTTCCCTCCTAAAAAGTAAGGGGAAATGTGTGTGTGTCTTATGGAGCGAATCCAGGCTGCGCAGCTATCACAGAAGCCAGAACAGCAAGAGGGATCGCTGCTTTCACTACGCAGCAATCGCTCTTGCTATTCTGGCTTCTGAGATTCAGAATATATTTTTTCTTGTTTTCCTCCTCCAAAAACTAGGTGCATCTTGTGGTCTGGTGCGTCTTATAGAGCGAAAAATACGGGTATATTCACTTCATTGCTTGGAGCTTCTTGCAGATATGCCTGTGTTTAAAATATTTTGATAGGATCAGATAACCGTGCAGGCCTTCAGAGTAGTGTTACAAGATACAGCTATACTTCCAGCAGCTTCTATAAAGAAACAAAAATAGGTCAGTTTTGGTCTTCTGCCCGAGATGGAATTCATCAGCTGATACACTCGTGATTTTCATTTTGTTTTGTGCAGCTGTGTTCACCATTGTGCCTTGTTAAAATGCTGCGAGCTGCAACTTTCATTTATTTATTCATTTAGAAAGAACTCCCCCCCCCCCCGTATTATTAGCAAGGTGCAAATAATTTCTGGATACATTTTACATACCTTTGGTTGGGAACAATACAAACAGTTTTGCTTGGTTTTAAAGTTCTGATGAAGCATTTTAGTGCATTTATCATCTTTTGTTTATATGCAGCAGTGGCACACAGCGCTGCCCTTGCTTTTTTGCTTCCGTTGATAAAACCTGGACTGTTTCTAACCTGCAGCCAAACCGTCATGATAGCCTGCGTAAGCCCCTCAGACAGAGATTTCATGGAAACCTTGAACACTTTGAAGTATGCAAACCGGGCACGAAATATCAAGAACAAGGTGATGGTTAATCAGGACAGGGCTAGCCAGCAGATTAATGCTCTGCGGAGCGAGATCACGCGGCTCCAGATGGAACTCATGGAGTATAAAACGGTAATACTCATTATAATGTTTTCCTCAGTGGTCCTTGGCTGCTACATTAAACCATTTTTCATGTACAGGTTTGTTCCTCCTCTCCACCTCCCTCCATGGTAAAGAGGGGCATGTGTCCCTCATATAATTGATTTTTTTTTAAATTAAAAAAACCCCCATATGCTTCAGAGTGGGACAAGAGGGTACTTTGTTTCCATCAGCAAAGCTTAGTTTACATTCTGGAAACTCCAATGTTTCCTGTAAGCCAGATAAGCTATTTCATATCAGTTTCTGCTAGCTCCAGACATTTAAGTAGACAGAGCTTGTGACTCTTTCCAACTGCGGGTCCACACTGTCCTTTCTGCTGTTGGCAAAAACCTGATTAAAAATATCAGGATTGCAGGGATATGCTTCGCAAGCCAGTGAAATAAGAACAACACAGGAGAGAGTGAATCCCGCTGTATGCTATTATTAATTTGTCTCCGAAAATCATAAATCAGGCACGGCCAAACTTGGCCCTCCAGATGTTTTGGGACTACAGTTCCCATCATCCCTGACCACTGGTCCTGTTAGCTAGGGATGATGGGAGTTGTAGTCCCAAAACATCTGGAGGGCCAAGTTTGGCCGTGCCTGTCATGAATGATCTGGCACTCCCACCACATATGTAATATACAGTGGTACCTCGTGTTACAAACACTTCGGGTTACAGACTCCGCTAACCTGGAAGTAGAACCTCGGGTTAAGAACTTTACCTCAGGATGAGAACAGAAATCGCATGCTGGCACCGTGGCAGCAATGGGAGACCCCATTAGCTAAAGTGGTACTTCAGGTTAAGAACGGTTTCAGGTTAAGAACGCACCTCCGGAACGAATTAAGTACTTAACCTGAGGTACCACTGTATGTGCATTTGTGGCACATTTGAAACCAGTGAACTTCTGGGTAGATTTTATGTAACCTGGCCAGAATTAAGGACCAGAGTAGCAACAGTTTATACTAAACCTCGCTTGCTGATAAACTTATTGGAGACCTTCTCACAAAGCCCCGAATCTTGACTCATTTCTGCTCAGAAATGCTAAAATCCAGGACTTGTATCTGATGCGCTTTAATCAGTGTAAGGATTCACGTTTGCAAAGCAGAGCTCACTCTCTCCTTCCCCCACTTCCTTCTAAATCTATTCCAGTGGTTCCCCAACTTCTGCAGCAGACTTGGGGATGGAGGGCGCAAACACAAATCCTTGCACTAATGGGTTTCTTTTTCACCCTGCTCTAGCCATCAAGTCATTTTACTGAGATTCATTAACAATGTGTAATTTGTCTTCATCATCTGTTAGGGCAAAAGGATTATTGATGAGGAAGGTATGGAAAGCGTCAATGACATGTTTCATGAAAACGCCATGCTGCAAACAGAAAACAACAACCTCCGAGTCAGGATAAAGGCAATGCAAGAGACTATTGATGCACTGAGAGCCCGAATCACACAGCTTGTGAGTGATCAGGCCAACCAGGTCCTGGCCAGAGCAGGTACTGTGTACTCTTCTCGCCGAAAAACGTTGTATGTCTGCAAAGGCTCTTGGGCATTGTTCACCTCCTTGTTTCACAAGTATAGGGGCTTCCTCAAGTTAGTAATGCACAGAGCCAGAGGGAGCACAGACTTCAGGTTTGTGAGATCTACTGGGGTGTGTGTGTGTTTTACTGGAACCCAAAGGTTTGTCAAGTAAAACTAGGTGCAAAAAACATGCAGCTACAATTAAAGAACAGGGCATGCCTGAGGACAATTTGAACTACGAAATTTATTTTCACTACCAGAATTGAACAAAGAACAAAACATATATATGCATATATTTCTCTCTCTCTCTCTCTCTCTCTCTCTCTCTCTCTCTCTCTCTCTCTCACACACACACACACACACACACACACACGTATTCTGTAATTGATTTTATAGCTGCAGACTGCTTAGAAGCTGTTTTGGCATATAAACGGCATAAACAAACAAAAACCTCACACGAAAGTCTTCATTTCAGCAGCCTAATTTAGATGTAAAATGTTGCTTTGTTTGTTGCTATTGTTAATCGAGAGAGAATTGGAAACCCTTTCCAATCTACTGCAAATTGCCCCAGAGATGCCCAGTGGATCCCTATCTATATTCTGCGCATTCCCAAACATAGATAATTTGAGTAAACCTGAACTGTTCAGTAAAACTGAAACTGTACATTCTGCGAAACTAACCCTTTCTTGTACACATTCAGTAATAATGTTAATCATAATTTATTATTTCTACCCTGCCCATCTGGCTGGGTTTCCCCAGCCACTCTGGGCGGCTTCCAAAAGAAGGTTAAAAATACATTATTTCTTTGACATCTGGTGGGAGGGTGTTCCACAGAGTGGGCACCCCTACCAAGAAGGCCCTCTGCCTGGTTCCCTGTAACTTACCACTGATTTGTCTACATAAATCCATATTTCCTGTGAACCCCTTGGCACAGGGCTGGCCCAATATATTTTGGGAATGAAGATCTACATCAGGCATAAGGGGAGAGTGCAGCGACAGAAACAGCAGGCAATGCATTCCTTGGAAACTGGTTCTGCTGCCCCTGTGGATTGTGTCACCTGAGGCATCATCTCACCTTGTCTCATGGGTGGGCCAGCCCTCCCTTGCCTCCTTGCCTGTGAACATTTAATTTCCCCTTCTGAATATTAAATGCTGGTCCCCATGCAATCCTGATAACAACATTTTGTGTCTGCCTGCCATTCTAATAAACACACTCTAATATTGGTTGTTGTCTTTTTAAAGGAGAAGGTAATGAAGAAATCAGCAACATGATTCATAACTACATCAAGGAAATTGAGGATCTCAGGTATTATTCATTTGACATCTTTTGTGATTTTGTCTCGCTTGTGTTTCCCCCCTAGAATGTAGAATCTATGCGTAGCTCTACCAGTCTTTGTGGTTTAAATGTATTGTCTATATGTGTAACGTGGAAGGACTCTTGTTAGTGGTTCAGCACACACCATAGCTCTAAAAAGCATTGTTCTTCATCCCAAGGTTATTTCTAATGACCCTGAACAGCAGTTGTCCAATAATTAAATAGCTGACTTTCTAGAAAGTATAATTAGAACAGAACATTATCAGTTCCTGTATTTGAGCTGCCTATTCACGTAGCTCTGTGAGCATTTTCCACCGGATCTTCCGTTAATCTGTGTTTGGTATCAGAGTGGGACACACCAAAGGACTCCACTTATTTTTTTATTTTATTTTTTTGCCTTATTCTTACCGCTAGTGAGTGTGTGACCTTGCTTGGAAATGTTAGACCATGATTTAGCAGTCTGTGAATGTAGCTGCTCATGTGCTCATACGTCCCCTTTCTTCATTTAGTATGGCCTCAAGGAGAAGGACAGAAGCTTTTGATTCCATTTTTAGCTAACCACAATAAGCGCTGAGTTCAAACCTAGACAAACTGTGGTTAGTTGACTATTGGTTTACTGAACTGAGAAAATTTCAAATCAAGATTTATGACATTGCCTTGTTTCAGTAGCCTTCAGCTAAGACGGAGAACCATATTTGAGCATTATATCTGAAGCAGATCACATGAACCCGTAAATGTATTCCCTTACTGCCCACTCTATGAATCTAATGAAAGCTGTTGGCAGAGCATGAGACTCTTAATCTCAGGGTTGTAGGTTGGATCCCCACGTTGGGCAAAAGATTTCTGCATTGCAAGGGATTGGATTAGATGATACTTCTGGTCCCTTCCACCTCTACAGTTCTAAGATTCCATGAAATAAGTTTATTAGTCTTTAAGTTGTGTTGCTGCTGCTGTAATACATTAGCAAGAAAGTACATTGGTACAAGGTGCTTAAACATCAATTGTGAAAACATCTGGAATTAATATAATATTGCTTACATATGGCACCCCAGGAACCCATCTTAGTATTATTCTTTTTTTAATGTTTGTGTGTACAGTTGGCTAGAACCTTGAATAATATTTTAGAAAAATATTTAACAAAAACGTATACTGACATTTTCTGTTTCTGCTTTCATTTCTATAATTTTCTGTGCCCAGGGCAAAACTACTGGAAAGTGAGGCAGTGAATGAAAATCTTCGCCGCAACTTGTCAAGGGCCTCAACGAGGTCAACGTACTTTGGTGGCCCCTCTTCATTTTCTGCTTCGATGCTTCCCTCTGATAAAGAGACAATCGAGATTATTGACTTAGCAAAAAAAGACTTGGAAAAACTGAAGAAAAAAGAAAAGAAGAAGAAAAAGAGGTACCATTTAAAACTATGTTTGCAAAGAATGCTGTCTGTTTTAACCAGGAAACGGTTAATTGTGAGATGAAGAAAAGCCCTTCTTTGGGCACTTGACTGCAATAACAGCTGCATAAATCCTGCATACACTTAGCCAAGTCTTCATCTCCACAGTCTGCAGCTATGGCCTGGTTTGCATGTAATGTTGAACCTTGGTTAACATTACATACGCAAGCTAAAATGAGTCTGAGCATAGCGTTGGGCTTGTTTGCTCCCATCTCACCTTCTTCTCCTATACAGCTGGGACAATGGCTTTTCTAGTGTTTAGTTTCACTAAAAACTAAATGGCGTGTTATGTACAAACCCATGATGGTTTGAAGCAAACCCTGGTTAACGTCTAAACAGGGTAACATCATACCATGGGTTGTGAAACTGGCTTGTTAAACTAAGCAGAGTTCATTTTAAACTACAACCTTTTGTCCATACATTACAGTAAGCTAGGATTCTTTGAAGTGAAACTAAGTGCAACGAAGTTTTTCTGCCAGCTGAGAAGGGAATGTGCAAACCTTTTGTCAGGCTCATTCTATTTTGTGCATATGGTGCCAAATCATGGTTTAGTGTTGCATGTGAACTAGCTCGGTGGATTATGTACATATTCTTACTTGGAAGAGAATACTGAGCTATGAATGTTTTGGAAGCTCCAGTTAAAAATAAAAGTTCTACTAGGTATAGTTTAGTTGCTTAATTTGAAAGACACATATAGCAGCCATTGAGATTTACAATTGGTTATTGTTAAAATGGCTTGTTTTTCTTTCTTCATACCCAGCCTATGCCTGACTTGCAACATCTCTGCATTTCCATACTCCATTTGATTCCCCCCTTAATTTCTAATCCTCCCAAATCTTCCATCAACCACTGGATTATTTTAGGCTGTGTTAATAAGTAAAACAAGGAACCAGTAACTATAAGCAGTTTCCCTACAGGTAGACAGTTGTCCTTCATTTCCTATTTAATGACACTTACATTGTGTTTTATCTATGTGCAACAAGCTTACAGTGAAACAAATACATCAGTCAGAGCAAACACATTCATTTTCTGTTTGATTATGAGTGTTTACTGCTTGCTAACTGGCTGGTTTTTTTGTTGGCTAAATGTAAAATATAACAGCCGGTTGCTGTGGAAGTAGCAGCCTAAGATGAAGACCTTATTGAGCGGTCTTCCCTCAAATATGGTGATTATATCTAGAAGGTATCCTGAACTGGGTCATTAGTCTCTTTGTGTGTGTTGGCCATTTTCTTCTGTAGCCAGGAAGCAGATCTGAACTCTAGAACTCATTTGAATGACTTAGGTTTACATGACTGAAGATGAGCCATTTAAAAACTTGCTTTTCGTCTAATTCATAATCATTATCAACTTTTGATTGAAACTCCTCAGTGTCTTTAATTTCCCCCTGCCCCTTATAATGGTAACTGAGGAAAGAAAAGATAGACTTTGTTAGTTTTGAGTTAAATCTAATTCTCAGGTCAAGTTCACAAGACTTGACAGCTCTGCATAAGTGTATAAGGATAACTGAACTAGGAAGTTGTGTCAGAAAAGCACAATTTACTTGTAGCCTAGTTTTGTATTTTAGTATTGTGACCGTGTCTCTGAGATACAGAGCAAAATCATTGTGCCTGTCACCTTATTGCTGAACTTTGATGTATGGCTGCAGTTTCAGGCTTCCCCTTGAAGAAACATAGATGCCCTTGGAAACTTATCAGTTTTTCCCCCAGTAATAAGATTTGCATGATCTGAAAAGGCCTCTTGTTCACCACAAACACTATGTTCCTAAAACATGTTGTGGTGCTGGGTTCTGAAGTACTCGTGGGAGACTTCAACTACCCTGATATCTGTTGGAACTCTGCCAAGAATGTAAGGTCCAACAAATTTCTCAGTTGCCTCGTTCACAATTTCATTTCCCAGAAGGTGGAAGCAGCAGCAAGGGGGTTATCTGTCTTCGACCTGGTCCTCACCAACAGGGAGGAACTGATTGGCAAAGTGAAAGTGCAGGGAATCGGTGCAAGTGATCATGTTTTCTTGAGTTTCATTATACAGAAGCAAGGGAAAATGGAGCGTAGTCGGACATGCGCTCTGGACTTTAACAAGGCTGCTGTCAAGAAATCCAGTGGTCAGAGAAAAGGAGGTGGACAGACAAACCACAAAAGCACTGTGGTCAAGGCTGGGGTGGCATGCAAGGAAATGTTTGTAATGCAGAGGAAAACCAATTTACTTCCCTAATGGTTGGAGTGGAGAACCTCCTGCCTTCAGGCCAATCTTGGACTGCCAGAGAGTCTTGTTTGGCCCATGAGGCCATTTCCCTCAAACCATAGCCACCTGTCAGTCAGCAGGGAACAGGCGCTCACAGCCAAAGCAGTAAGTGGGGGTGAAAACCTTCTCAGTTTGGCTGTGTCCCAATTGTGGTCTACAGAAGTGGTCTACAGAATGCAGGGTTCTTTCTCCATCAGCTGGTGGGCAGGAAGTGGGGAGAAGGAAGTGCGTTGCTAGTCATACACTTGGCACTTCTTAAAAGTGATGAGCGTAGAACTGGCAACGCCGCTTGTGCTACAGTTCCCAACACCCAGCTGCCAGTCATAATGATGTCATGTGATTGATAGGTGAGATTGAAAAGGTCGCCTACGCTTGCTGTCGTCTGGACGTGCATTTCTGCAATATTTGTACTCTTTCTTTTTCCTAAGGTGGTTAGTTGTAGTTTCTCGAAATCACGGTAAAAGTTGTCTAGAGAGCAATGGAAATAATAATAATAAAATAATAATTTATTATTTATACCCCGCCCATCTGGCTGGGTTTCCCCAGCCACTCTGGGCGGCTTCCAACAAAATATTAAAATACAATAGTCCTTCAGATATTAAAAGCTTCCCTAAACAGGGCTGCCTTCAGATGTCTCCTGAAAGTCTGGTAGTTGTTTTTTCCTTTGACATCTGGTGGGAGGGTGTTCCACAGGGCGGGCGCCACCACCGAGAAGGCCCTCTGCCTGGTTCCCTGTAACTTCGCTTCTTGCAGTGAGGGAACCGCCAGAAGGCCCTCGGAGCTGGACTTCAGGCAGAACGATGGGAGTGGAGAGGCTCCTTCAGGTATACTGGACTGAGGCCATTTAGGGCTTTAAAGGTCAGCACCAACACTTTGAATTGTGCTCGGAAAGAGTTTTAGCAACCTGCTTTTAAAAATATTTAGCCAGAAATAAGAGGGTTTTTTACACTGCAAGTTCAAATGATACTGTAAATGTTTAGAGCTTAATGAGTTTTGGAAGATTCTTCCAAAATACCTATATCTTTCTCAGCTAAGGTATTAAAAAATTGCACATTGTTATCATTCGCTATTGCATATTCCATTATATTCTCCATTTCAAGTTGGTCTATAATTTCAGTCCCATATTAAGATTTCAGCAGTCTCAACCTTAATCATGCACATAGATCTCCACTGCTAGGATGCCTACATCTAATGCAGAAAAATTTCACCTTTTCATTTCTTCTGAGATGTGTTTTTCGTTTTTCTAACAAGCACTAATGGTCATATTTTGAATTCTAAAAAAATTATCTCAGCATTACAACGATGTAAAGAGTTGGGGGGTTTTCAGAATGCACGGTGGAGTAAGTTTTTAAAGTGTGTGTGTTTCAAAATCTTAGGGCTCAATTTTTTTCAGCTGGGTAGTTGTCCATTCTCATAATATGGTTTAAAGACTGAAAACAGGTGTAACGTATCCATTAACTAAGTTTTCCTGCAGAAGGAAACGTCCAGTATGCAAACCGTTATAACCCCCCCGCCAAATATGATAAAATTGTCCTTTTTTAAAAAACAACACCCAAACAAAATAGCTATATGTATGTCACTTAATCTGCTGTTCCTCCAAAGAACTTTGAAAAAATTCCCAGCTGAAGGACATTGTTTCACTACTAAAAGCTGATTGTGTGCCTTCAGGAGGCAGTTGTGATAGGAGCAAACAAGCCAGCTTCTTTGGCAGTAAATGATGGCAGTAAATGGCTTCCTCCTATTGAAAGCGCATGGATAGATGCATCACCCCTAGGAAGTCTTCCTGTGCAGCTTATGTTCATTTCAGTGGGACCTGCACAGGAAACCTTCCCTGTAGGCAGGATCTGTTCTGTTTTCTATGAATTTTCCAGCTGTCGTTCCCTCTATATCCAATATCCAAGCTGTTAAGTTCTGCCTTCACCAACAGACAAGAGAAAGGTAGCAGCAGGCTTGGGAAAACCTGATTGTTTTCAGGAGTACAAAATAGGTTTAGGCCACAGAATGCTGAGCGAATGTTTCCGGAGGGACGGAAAACAGTGGGGGACAGACAAGGTGCATAGCGTATGGAGTCCTGAACAGGGAGGCCTCTCTGCGCTGCAACATCTTGTTGCAGGGTCCCGTTTGTGAAGAATGTATTGCCTTTTTACAACTTGTGCTCTTTTGACAGTGTATTTTTCCTTTTAAAAGAAAAAAAGAAAATCATTTGAAAACCACAAGCTCATGTGTCATCTTTTCTTAACCTTCTTGTCGCTCTCGCTTTTCACTGTCTGGTTTGTCCTTCATTGGCTTGGCCCTTCCAATACTGTACCCTCCTGCTTTTGAAGGCTGCAGAAACTTGAGGAAAGCAGTCAAGAAGAAAGAAGGTTGGAATGTTTCACAGGTTTTTAATTAAACTGTCATTTTTTTTTAAACAAGCAAACAAACCACAAACTGTGCCACATAGATCTAACCCTAGAATTTAATCACATGATTGTGGTTTTTATTTTTTATTGCAAGACTAATTCCCCTCCCTGTTATAGAGTTATAGAGTGTGTGTTTTACACACACACACACACACACACACACACACACACTGCTAGCACATAAAACACTGACGCACATACCTCGGTTTAAAGTTAACCAGAGCAGTTTAAAGGGGCTGGGTGTAAACTAGAACCCATTTCAAAATACCCACTGTTGAGATCAATGCATAATCTGGAGACAAATGCAATTGTTTCTATATTCAACCGATTTTCCTAACAGCGGCCTAATTCAACTGAAAAGTGGATCAGTAAACCACAGGATATGCAGTAACTCTAGAGTATAACTATTTTAACTTCATTAACAGCAAACAATTTTCATTTTGGCTCGGATTCAGTGAATTGGGTTGTGCCAAACTTCCTTTACATATCTACTTTAAGGCAAAGTAGAGCTTCCTGCACCATGTAAGGCAAGGACACTGATTGGCTTAGGCCCAGAGTGGCACTAATAATTCCACTGATAATTATAAATACAAGATGCAAAAGAAATATGAACGCAATTAACATATAGCCTATAACTTTTTTATTTTAAAAAATTAATAAAACTACCAACAAAGAGAGAGGATTCCCAAGGATAGCACTTTGCCTGTTATACCTACGTAGAATCAGAATTGTAGAGTTGGGAGGGACCCCGATTTCTAGCCTAACTCCCTGCAATGCAGAAAATGCACACCACTTCTTTCCTAAACCTAGACCCAAACCTTCTTTCTTAAGCCTAAATGCTGCAGGTTTTTTTGTTTTTGTTTTTTAAAAGTTCATAAGCAAAGGTTAATGGTAATCTAACCTTAAAATCTGCTCTGCTAAAATTATAATCTGTGTTCCTTAGGCCTGTGCTTTGCTAGCTGTCAGTCGCTACTGACCGCGATGGCTGTGTTATATTCGTGCCCCCCGCCGAATACCAGATGGGGGGAGAGCTGTTCTACTCAAGTCCTGGTTGGTTGCTGTGTGGACATGATTCCGGACTTGATGGGCCTTTGTCCTGATCTTATCTGTCCACTGCCAACAGTGGCCTTCAGAGATTATTTCCCCTATTTTGCAATTTGAAATAGATGAAGAATAGGGCAAGAGGGTAGGATGATTGCTAGACACCCCAGGGCCTTCAGTCCAAAATGTAAAAATATATATATTTGAGAAGCATTGGGGGAATAATAGCTTAAGGATGAGTAGGGTGATGTCATTGGTGGAGTAACCGTTTGTCAAGCCAGGATGAAATCAGACGAGCACATCAATTGTGCAAAACTAACTAATGGGATGCGGGTGGCGCTGTGGTCTAAACCACTGAGCCTAGGTCTTGCTGATCAGAAGGTCGGCGGTTCGAATCCCCGTGACGGGGTGAGCTCCCGTTGCTCAGTCCCTGCTCCTGCCAACCTAGCAGTTCGAAAGCACGTCGAAGTGCAAGTAGATAAATAGGTACCGCTCCAGTGGGAAGGTAAACAGCGTTTCCGTGCGCTGCTCTGGTTCGCCAGAAAAGGCCTAGTCATGCTGGCCACATGACCTGGAAGCTGTCTGCAGACAAACGCCGGCCTCTTCGGCCAGTAAAGCAAGATGAGCGCCGCAACCCCAGAGTCATCCGCGACTGGACCTAACGGTCAGGGGTCCCTTTACCTTTACCTATGTCTACTGAGAAGTAAGTCCTATTGAATTCAGGATTGTGGAGTTAGGATTAGGTTAGCCACAGTGTGTACATTGGGAATAACTAGCTTTGCAGTCAGTTTTGCAATCTAGCTTCAGGGGCAAAGGGAGTCATGATGGGATTGGGGCTTCCTGGAAAGCCAATCTGTTCCCAGGATGCATTAGGCATGGGATTTCTTGTAAAGTATTAATGATCTTGAGTATAGAGCGTGAGTCAGTTGTGAACTTACATTTTACAAGAGCATTGATTCAAGTTCAAAGAATTGCAAGGACGATCTTAACATACCAAGAAGCGGGCGGACCAAGATGACTGTGTGGATTATTAACACACCATAGAGGGGAGAGCATTGGAAGCATGTGAATAGGAGAAGAAAAGGCTATAAGCCACCCATTCATCTGTTTAGGTCTGGGAATCTGAAGGATAACAGCTGTGGCAGCAAAGCATCTCACTTGCCTTTTAGCACAGATGGGCTCCATGGAAACTGCCTGGAAAAAACTTTGTACGGGAGCTCCATGCAGCTAGTGTCACTTTTTAAAAAGACACTTGCCCCTCTTCCTCTCGTGTCACTAGAATTAGTCATATTGGGAAAGAAGGTATTAAGAAAGGGTGGCTTTCAGCTGAGACCAAGAAAGGCTCAGTGCTTAGGTTTAGCATTTGATTGCCTGGTGACCTTGTTCTATCTGTTTGTTTTTCTCCATTGAATACATGAGCTTGCTAAATGTTGTAGACGTGTTTCTCGTCCTATACCAGCACCAGTGGCTTATTTGCATCTTCTTTGCCCTTCATTTTATGACTTCTGTTGTTTGCTGATCACATTTTTAGCTGTGCTTTACAATTATTTCCTCTTTACTACCCTATAGCATTAGAGAAGTCTGACAAAAAATTGTAATGTGTTAGATGTTATTTATTTACATTTCTTTTCATCCACTCCTGAAGACTCAAGATAGATAAAAAATAACATTATATATGTGTGGATGAATCTTCTTCTTCTTCTTCTTCTTCTTCTTCTTCTTCTTCTTCTTCTTCATTGTTTTCAGTATTTAAATACTGCTCAATGGCCACAGTTCTTGTTAAGTTGTGGGTAAACATATCAGACGACACAGCGATTCTTCAAACAGCTCTTGTTTATTCACAGGCCAGAACAGAACTGAACTGTTCTGCCAGCCTGCTTATATAGAGCTCCACTAGAACGCAACAGTAACAGTAACTGTTATTTTCTATAACTATCCAATCACTGAATGTCACTTTCGATCCCTTATTTGCATATGTGGACCTGAATTATCTACAGTATCCCCCTGCTGGCCCAGGGTGAGAACTTCAGTACATAACAGTTCTCAAGTTGGTTTAGAAGGAAAAATAAATTAATACCACACAACATGAAAATAAAATATAAAACAGAATACAAAGAGCAACAGAACAAACCCATACTAAGACCAGTAGTGGAGAATATGATTAATATAACAAATCCAAAAATATATATTTAAAATGTTTTAAGATTAAAAAACCGGAGAATATAACAGGCTTCTCCTTATTACTTTTATCATTATTGTTTTAAATTAAATTTATAGCATACCCTTCCTTCTTCCCAAAGGAGCCCAGGGTGGCAAACAAACAATAAAAAACTTAAAAGAGTAAAAAAAAAAAAAACACATTCTGGCACAGATGCAGACTAGGAAAGGTTTTTACTACAAGGTTTGTTAGCAGAGGACCTTTTTCAATAGGTGCCTCTCGTTTTATAGGGGTACTTGTAGAAGGACCTCTTAAGATAATCTTAGGGTCCTTGCATGTGTGAAGAGGCAATCCTTCATGTGACCTAGGCTCAATCTAGCACCGGCACTCTGAATTGGACCTGTAAACAGACTATAAGCCATAGCTTGTGACAAATGCATGGCATAATATGCTTGCATTCACCAGTCAGTGTTAACTCTCTACTTTGTACCAGCTGGAAGTCAAAGGCACACTGCATATTATATGTTGCAACTTAGAGATTATTGTAGTGTGGATAACTGTAATCAGGATACTTCTATCCAGAGTGTACAGGGATGGAGAACCTGTGGGCCACTTGCGTTTTCTTTGGTAGCCCATAGTTTGCCCCACTGCAGGGGAATTTGTCACCCAGCATAGGACTGATGTTGGGGGATTGGCTCTGCCCACCTTTTAAACTGGCCAAGAAAGGTTTGGGGGAGCCATCACACAAGCAGCTCATCTAAGATCCATATGTGTGGGACAGCTAATTTTGAAGAATCCATAAATTGCCTGGGGCCCATTCCTCCATGATTAAGGTTGCAAGCCAAAACACACTTGCAAGGGACTGAGCCCCGTTGAACTCAATGGGATTTATTTCTGAGTAAATATAGCTAGGATTTTCTTGCATTTGTTACACACACACACACACACACACACACACACGCTTGCTAAACCTGCATTTCTTGGCATGCTGTTTTGATTTTCCTTCTGCTCCTTAAATGATCTCCGTGGGTAGTACATAATCATTTTATGTACAGGCCTGTGATTTTAGGGATATTTTTCTGGCTTCTGTGGTTCCAGCTTATATATTACACCCAGCTTAACTCTAAGCTGCTCTGGCATGCTGTAGACCAGCCTTTGCCAACCTGGTGGCTCCAGATATTTCGGACTACAACTGGCTGGGGCTGATGGGAGTTGTAGTCCAAAACATCAGGAGGGCACAAGGTTGGCAAAGGCTGGTTTTAGGCACTCTGTGGTTCTCCAGTGCCTTTCTGGTTGTCTGTCTGCAATGCTTTCCCTTTCCCCATTTGAACTTTACCATCCATTAACTTTTAGCTCCACTTCTGGATCTCCAGAATGCAACTTTATGCATAATGGGGGAAACAGTTGTTGGGATCTTTATGGTTCTCCTTGCCATTTCAAACCATTTGATCTTGCAAGAAGCCATGAAGCTAAAATGTTGAATACTGTGATGCCCCTTCCCTTTCACATTCTCCTTTCAGTGAAGCACCAGGTTGTGGCTGGTGCTTTAGCCAGGTTATTGATTGAGGAGAGGGGAAGTAACCCCCTTCTTGTACTTTATGACCCCTTTTGTATTTCTTATCATAGTACTGTTAAAGAGGAGAGCACAGACAATGAGCAGGAGAAGAGGGATGAAAAGGGCGCTTCTGAAAGAGAGAATAATGAACTGGAAGCAGTAAGTATTGTGATCTTAATATATTCCGTCAATACTAATAAAACTCTTGCACTGCCTCCCTGCCTTTTTATGATTCAGAAAGGCAAAACTTGAAATAATAATAATAATAATAATAATAATAATAATAATAATGGTAATAATTTATTATTTATACCCTGCCCATCTGGCTGAGTATCCCCAGCCACTCTGGGTGGCTCCCAATCAAGTGTTAAAAACAGTACAGCGTTAAATATTAAAAACTTCCCTGAACAGGGTTGCCTTCAGATGTCTTTTACAGATAGGATAGCTGCTTATTTCCTTCACATCTGAAGGGAGGGTGTTCCACAGGGCGGGCGCCACTACCGAGAAGGCCCTCTGCCTGGTTCCCTGTAACCTCACTTCTCGCAATGAGGAAACTGCCAGTAGGCCCTCGGCGCTGGATCTCAGTGTCTGGGCTGAATGATGGGGATGGAGACGCTCCTTCAGGTATACAGGACCGAGGCCATTTAGGGCTTTAAAGGTCAGCACCAACACTTTGAATTGTGCTCGGAAACGTACTGGGAGCCAATGCAGATCTCTCAGAACCGGTGTTATGTGGTCCCGGCGGCCACTCCCAGTCACCAGTCTAGCTGCCGCATTCTGGATTAATTGCAGTTTCCGGGTCACCTTCAAAGGTAGTCCCGCAGTAGTCCAAGCGGGAGATAACCAGAGCATGCACCACTCTGGCGAGACAGTCCGCGGGCAGGTAGGGTCTCAGCCTGCAATCAGAGAAAGGACATAAGTAAACATTAATTAAAGCAAAGCACATGCAACTAATTCTGTCACAGGTAGTCTTATAATAGTTGTGTATTTCAGCAGAATATTTAGTCAGTTATGAACTGGTTAAAGTTAAAATTGTCTTTGTACTTAAAATAAGGAATTTGTGGAGCAATTCCATTTTTATCCTCTTTCTCCTTTTCCTACTTTAGGAAGAAGGTCAGGAGCTTAGTGACCGTGAAGATGACGAGGAAGATGACGAGGAAGATGAAGATGACATGGAAGTTGTGGAAAGCTCGGATGATTCCGATTCTGATTCTGATGAAAAAGGTGACACCAACTCCAATAACGTTAGAGATTTTTGCAGCTGTTTATGCAGAGAACTCGTGTCAAATTTTCCAAAGACCTAAATGGGCATCTTCGGGTTAGGGGAAGCAGTGTGCAGGCTGCCGTTAACAGCTATGTCCTGAGTTAAATTAGGGATGGGGAACTTCATGTTAAAGGCTAGTAATCTGAATGATCATTTCCAGGAAATACATGCTGATGTAAGTATTTTTGAATGACTAGTCTAAGTATGTAATGGAGACATTTTGACATCTGCCAGACCTGGGATTTTTGCTTCAGAGTTCTAGTACTTACACTAAGCTACTGTATTTGGAGTGTACCATTGTTGCAAAAACCAGTGTGTACAATGTTTGCTTAAATTAGCATCCTTTTATCAGGTGCATTCCTAGTTTACATAACTTTTGCAGCTGTATAGGCTGATTGGCTACAGTGTTGCTTGTATTTATTTGTGTTTTTTTAACTACAGCAAGCTATCAGGCAGACCTAGCAAACATCACATGTGAAATTGCCATAAAACAGAAGCTGATAGATGAACTGGAAAACAGCCAACGAAGACTTCAGACCTTAAAAAGACAATATGAAGAGAAGCTAATGATGCTACAACATAAGATTCGAGATACCCAGCTTGAAAGAGATCAGGTGCTTCAAAACCTGGGTAAGAAGAATGCCATTGTGAAGCTGTTGTATAGGCCACATTGAGAACTTAGTGAGGACATGCCAGTGTCAGTCATACTTATGACATGACTTCCATATCATCTCAAAATGTAAAGTAAAAGGAAAAAACCCCTGACAGTTAAGTCCAGTCGCAGACGACTCTGGGGTTGCAGCGCTCATCTTGCTTTACTGGCTGGGGAAGCCATCTTGGCCACAGACAGTTTTTCTGGGTCATGTGGCCAGCATGACTGAGCCACTTCTGGCGAACCATAGCAGTGCATGGAAATGCTGTTTACCTTCCCACCGGAGCGGTACCTATTTATCTACTTGCACTTTGACGTGCTTTCGAACTGCTAGGTTGGCAGGAGCAGGTACCAAGCAAGGGGAGCTCACCCCGTCGAGTGGATTCTGTTAAGTTGTGGGTTGACATAGCAGCCGGCACAGCGATTTCTTCAAGTAGCTCTTTTATTCTGGTAAGCTGGAAATAAACTGACTGCGAACAGCTCAGCCGGCCTGTATTTATAGTCAGCCGGCTGTCAACATTGTAACCATAACAGCTCAGAGTTCCCGCCTAAAATAACGGACGCGGACCTGAGTGAAAACTATCTACAGACCTGAATGAAAACTATATACAGTATCCCCCTGTTGGCCCAGGGTGAAAACTACACTACATAACAGATTCAAACCGCCGACCTTCAAAATGTAGTGGGATACAAATTTTAATAAAACAAGATAGCCAGTGTAATCACTCACTAGGAGACCTTGGTTCAAACTCCCACAGAATCTGTCACTTGCCTTCTCTCAATCTAAGCTACCTCATAGTCCTGTTGGCAGCCTAACATGGGTTAATGTCCCTCTAGCACTGAGCATCACTTAGAGCAGAGCTTTCCCAACTTTCCATGTTGGTGACACACTTTTTATACATGCTCCGGTAGGAGTATGGGGAGCTTTCACGCGACCCACCTACACACTGCAGCTGACACACTAACGTGTCATGACACACAGTTTAGAAAACTCTAAACTTAGAGGAAGGATGGAATTGATGTGATATTGGAAATTATCTTTTGCATATCCCTTTTTCGTTCACACTAAAGCCTTGGCAAAAAAAAAAAAAGACGTGCAAATGAAATCTTGGCATTGCAAGTTAGCCACTGAACATGCTGGTTCATGATCTATAAACTGAGAAATCCATTGCCATTTCTTTAGGTTCGGTGGAATCTTGCTCAGAAGAAAAGGCAAAAAAGGTTAAAACAGAGTATGAAAAGAAGCTCCAATCCATGAATAAAGAGGTGCAGAGGCTTCAGGCTGCTCAGAAAGAACACGCACGATTACTTAAAAATCAATCTCAGTATGAAAAACAACTGAAAAAATTGCAGCAGGATGTGGCAGAGATGAAGAAAACAAAGGTACTTTTTTTTTAAAGCACAGAATCCAATGCTGCACGTGTCTACCTGAACAATGACCTATATCCCCTGGCATTATGGATTTATTTTTTCTGCTTAAAAAGGAGTGTTAAAGCTGGTCAGTTCAAGACTGAAATCATTCTCCATTTTGATCATCTAGTTAGGATGACCGCCTACCAAGTAGTAACTTATTGTGGTATACAGTTTCTTGGAGAAGCTATTTATTTTGTAAGCGTTCACCCAAATGGTGAGGAAAGTTTCTTTTCAAAGCTTCCTTGCTTCCTTGTATTTCTGGCTGGGTGCAATTGCATGACACTCTCACTGCTAGGGCAGAGACTGCAGACAGCTCTGCCTCCCACTTTGCAAACAGTTGCCGGAATTCACTCTTGCTAACTGTGGAATTCGAAAATGTCTCAGAAGACGGTCCTGTTACCTAACTGCTTGTTAGCGTTAAGGTAGCAAATCACATTGCAGCAATACTCGCCAAGAGAGTGATTACAATGAAGGATTATTAAGTATGGTAAAAGGGCATCAGCCTTGTAGCAAAAAGCAAAACAAAAACAGCTTTCTCCCACGTGATTTGAGTGCATAATTTTATTTGAATAATAAAAAATAAAAAATTTGAATAATTTTATACAGGTTCGTCTTATGAAGCAAATGAAAGAAGAGCAAGAGAAAGCCAGGATGAATGAATCTAGAAGAAATAGAGAGATTGCTCAGCTGAAAAAGGAGCAGCGAAAACGAGAGGTGATTAATAAATGTATCTACTGTGGGGTTTTTTATGTTGTATGAATTTCAAAAGCTCCCGAAAGCTTTGTAAAGGTTTTCAGGTGTTGACATGTGCTATTTTATTACTGCTTTAGCAACGAATAGGCGGATTGAATTTGGCTGACTACTCATTGTACTAAGCCAGCAATGAAAGTAGAATACAGTTTTCAGCTGATACGTTTCTGCAAGATATTTCATATGGTATTGGTAAGCAGTTAATTCATGGGGCTGGCTTGCTAACACATTGTGGAAGATTTCAATCCTGTGCATACTTATTTGGCAACAAGCCTTTCAAAGATAGTGGAACGAACTTCTGAGTCCACTGGACTGTGCTGTTCTTGTTCTTGTATGTGAAGTGGGATTACTATTTAATGCTTACCCCATAAGCATTAAACCTGGGTTAAACCACAGAGCCTAAGACTTGCCAATCAGAAGGTTGGCGGTTCGCATCCCCGCGACGGGGTGAGCTCCCGTTGCTCAGTCCCAGCTCCTGCCCACCTAGCAGTTTGAAAGCATGTCAAAGTGCAAGTAGATAAATAGGTACTGCTCTGGCGGGAAGGTAAACGGCGTTTCCATGCGCTGCTCTGGTTCGCCAGAAGTGGCTTAGTCATGCTGGCCACATGACCCGGAAGCTGTACGCCAGCTCCCTCAGCCACTAAAGTGAGATGAGTGCCGCAACCCCAGAGTCGGCCACGACTGGACCTAATGGTCAGGGGTCCCTTTACCTTTATAGAGGAAATATCAACAAATTTCCCCCTTCCTTGGCTGGTTGTACCAATTAATTGAATGATGGTATTGAGAGAATTGTATCTCATCATCATCATTTTATTTGTATGCTGCTTTCATAGTTAAAACAATACTCAAGGCGGCTTAGAGCATGACAAGATTTACATAATTACCAGCTTAACAAAAGTCATAATAAATAAAGCACATCGAAAGGTACAACCAAATGGAATTTCCCCCCCAAATAAATCATAAAATCTAAAACAACATTAATATCAATAAGAATTTAAAATGACATAGATTTTAAAAAAACAATTTTTAAAAGTATCCAAATGCTTGACTTCTTATTGGCTTTTCTTTACAGCATCAGCTAAAACTTCTGGAGGCTCAGAAGAGGAATCAGGAAGTTGTTCTGCGCCGGAAAACAGAAGAGGTGCCGGATTATTTTAGTGCTGCAATTAAGTGCAAGCTATTATTTGAAATTCCTATAATTTGTACATTAAATAGGTCCTTATTAGACACTGTTGTCTCACTGCTTTAGGTTACAGCTCTTCGTCGGCAGGCAAGACCTTTGTCTGATAAGGTGGCTGGGAGGGCAAGCCGGAAGCTGAGTCTCCCTGAGCAGGCGAATCACGAACCAAGTTCTAGTGTGTCATCGGTAGACAATGAAGGATCGAGAGCAGCGTCACAACAGAAGATGCGGATACCTGTAGCAAGGGTCCAAGCATTGCCAGCAGCTACGACCAATGGAACCAGGTAATGATGGGCAAACCTGTTATTACCTTGCTACTTTTGTAGTCTTGTCTTCCTGTAGACATTAAAAACGTCATTTTGCAACTCCCATCGGAGGATTTATGGTGCTGCGTTATAATCCTGGATGTGGATGGGTTTGGGGTGTGATGGAGAGGAAAGGAGAAGGCAGGTTGTACAACAACAGTGGTGATTGCATGGGAGTGAGAAGAGAACACAAGTGATGGTTTAAAACAGGGGTCAGCAAACTTTTTCAGCAGGGGGCCGGTCCACTGTCCCTCAGACATTGGGGGGTGGGCGGACTATATTTCTATTCAAATTCCTATGCCCCATAAATAACCCAGAGATGCATTTCAAATAAAAGGACACATTCTACTCATGTAAAAACACGCTGATTCCCATACCGTCCATGGGCCAGATTTAGAAAACGATTGGGCCGGATCAGGCCCTCAGGCCTTAGTTTGCCTACCCATGGTTTCAATGACAGGTGTTTGAGTAAAGTACCTTCATACAATGGAATATTTGAGGTCTGCTCCTTTATCTCTTTATCATGAGGCAGTTGAAGGAATAGTTTGAATACAGTGAGAAGGACACTGATAGGAAACAAGTGGCTGTTTTAAGCAATCTGCAATACTGAACACACATGATTTAAGATTTTTTGAAAAAGAGTCGCACATCCCCCTCAGATTTCAAATATTAAAAGTGTTCTCTTTTATGATTACTGGTGCTGCGTAAAAATGTTATAGCATTTTATGTGAACGATGTAAATCTTTGAATTGCTTGCAGGAGTAAATATCAAAGAAAAGCGATGACCACAAGAGTTTACACCTCCAAAGGAGCAAGAATGAAGTGGCAGTTACTCGAACGGAGGGTGACTGAAATCATTATGCAGAAAATGACCATATCCAATATGGAGACTGACATGAATAGACTACTTAAGGTAGGGCTTTCTTTCTTTCTTTCTTTCTTTCTTTCTTTCTTTCTTTCTTTCTTTCTTTCACACCCCTTCATCTACTTGCAACATCTGGGAAAATGCCACTTTTCTATTGGGTGAAAAATAAAGTACTTTTGTTGAGACATGATTCTGTTTTTGCTAGTTTTGGCATGGGAAAAAATGGACCTGGAAAATAAAAATCCACCATTGAATTCTCATATTACCTCCAGCTTTCACAGAGCTTTTCAGTGGAACCTGTTTATATATTCAGTTTCCAGTCATTAAGTGTATATTAATTAGCTATGTACATGCATGTATGAACCACCTTTTAATGTGTTTTCCTCCCACAGAAATGCAATGAAAAGTCATGTCTGCTTTATCTCGTTTAATATTCTACTGTAAAACATTTGGCTGGCTGATTTTCACAGCTTGTGTTTCACATACACATTTTAATTACAGCAACGTGAAGAACTTACCAAAAGAAAAGAGAAGCTTTCCAAAAGGAGGGAGAGAGTTATCAAAGAAGGTGGCCCAGAGACTGATAAAAACATCCACAACATCAATGAAGAGATGGAGTCACTGACTGCAAATATAGATTACATCAATGACAGTATTTCTGACTGTCAAGCAAATATCATGCAGATGGAGGAAGCAAAGGTATGTCAGCCCCAAAGGTTTTGTGAAAGAATTATGTTCAGATAGGGAATTAATTTTCTTTTATTCAGCTATTAATTGCACTCTGCAGTTTTCTGCATTTATGTGCTGTACGGATTGCATGCAAATTTAAACATCAGAGCCGGCTTTTGTTGCATTTATGAACTAGATTAAAGATCTAGCTATAACTTTCATTTGTACGGTTTCATAATAATTTTATTTCTAAATCAAAGCCATAAGTAAGTGAACACCCTCCTACATAGCTATGCAAGGCTGCAACCCTATAGGCGCTTGACTGTGAGTAAGTCACATTGAACACAACTTCAGAGTAAACATGCGTAATATTGAACTGTAAATTATGGACTGTCTCTCATCCTTTCCCAATTTTGCATTTTCAATATATTTTGCTTGAAATATACTTATACTTTCATACAGCTGAATGTGCTGAAAATTTGGCACTTAGTTGATTTTTGCAAGTCCGAATAATCATATCTCTTAAAAGAAGCTTGGTTTGTGTTAATTTTCTAAATATTCTGGCTTAATAGAATTCACTTTAATTTTGAAAAGTTCCTATTGGAATAACATTCCCGTAGCCATATAGCCAAATTCATCATGCGAAAGGCTGGGCTGAATGAATCCCAAGCCGGAAATAAGATTGCCAGAAGAAATATCAACAACCTCAGATATGCAGATGACACAAGCTTGATGGCAGAAAGTGAGGAGCAATTAAAGAACCTTTTAATGAGGGTGAAAGAGGAGAGCGCAAAATATGGTCTGAAGCTCAACATAAAAAAAAAAAAAAACAAAGATCATGGCCACTGGGCCCATCACCTCCTGGCAAATAGAAGGGGAAGAAATGGAGGCAGTGAGAGATTTTACTTTCTTGGGCTCCATGATCACTGCAGTTGGTGACAGCAGTCACGAAATTAAAAGACGCCTGCTTCTTTGGAGACAAGCAATGACAAAACTAGAGAGCATCTTAAAAAGCAGAGACATCACCTTGCCTACAAAGGTCCGTATAGTTAAAACTATGGTTTTCCCAGTAGTGATGTATGGAAGTGAGAGCTGGACCATAAAGAAGGCTGATCGCCGAAGAATTTATGCTTTTGAATTATGGTGCTGGAGGAGACTCTGGAGAATCCCATGGACTGCAAGAAGATCAAACCTCTCCATTCTGAAGGAAATCAACCCTGAGTGCTCACTGGAAGGACAGATCCTGAAGCTGAGACTCCAAGACTTTGGCCACCTCATGAGAAGAGAAGACTCCCTGGAAAAGACCCTGATGTTGGGAAAGATGGAGGGCACAAGGAGAAGGGGACAACAGAGGACAAGATGGTTGGACAGTGTTCTCGAAGCTACCAGCATGAGTTTGACCAAACTGCGGGAGGCAGTGGAAGACAGGAGTGCCTGGCATGCTCTGGTCCATGGGGTCACGAAGAGTCGGACACAACTAAACGACTAAACAACAACAACAGCCATATAGCATTCGTGTGATTTCCCCCCCCCCCTGACTAACCACTCTGCTGTCTTTGATTTATGCAGGAAGAAGGAGAGATTCTGGACGTCACTGCGGTAATCAATGCCTGCACTCTAACAGAAGCTCGGTATCTACTTGACCATTTCCTTACAATGGGCATTAATAAGGTAACACACCTGGTGGGAACCCTGTTGTGTCTTGTACTGGATTACCATCGCATGGGCTAATGTCTGGGTGACATTGCCGGATCTTCACAAGAATGTTAGACTTTAAAACGGTATAGTCCAAAAATGTGAAAGAAATCCAAAATAGCACAAGCAGGCACCCACTTGCCGAATGTGGATATGCCTTCCTTTCCTCCCTGCCCCCAGCACTGCCCAAATCTGCCCCAGAGGGTAGGGAGACAGTGCTTTGAGACAGATTTGGGGATGTTGGAGGGAGGAAGAGAGAAACCAAAAGTCCCATTGTATTGGGAGGCATTGTGGGATGGTGCCCAATATATACAGCAACCCCTCTCTCAGGATAGCACCCCATAGATACAATAAATATCTATGCCCGTCCACTTACACAAAGTTATTTGGAATAGATACCGTATTTTTCACTCTATAACACGCACCCGACCATAACACGCACATAGCTTTTAGAGGAGGAAAATCCGTAGGCATGCCACCCGTAGGCATTCCCTCCATAACACGCACAGACATTTCCCCTTACTTTTTAGGAGGGAAAAAGTGAGTGTTATGGTGCAAAAAATACGGTAATCAAGCTATTTTTTTTTCACCTTTAACAGGGTCTCCAAGCAGCTCAGAAGGAAGCGCAGATTAAAGTACTTGAAGGACGCCTCAAACAAACAGAAATTACCAGTGCAACGCAAAACCAGCTGCTGTTTCACATGTTGAAAGAGAAGGCAGAATTAAATCCGGAACTTGATGCTCTACTAGGCCATGCCTTGCAAGGTAATTTGAATACTCTACAAAATGGAATTATACTGCATGCTAGGTTTGCCAATGATGCATGTTTTATTAGGTGTGTTTCAAATAAGGTGCTTTGTGAATAGATGCTGTACTTTTTGTGCATGTAAAGGTATTCCCCCCAAATAACAGTACGCCCAGCAATGAAAATCAGGAAATCTCATAGTTAATCACTGTTTTATAGCTTGAATTCAATATTTGGGTAATTTAAAAAAGCAAAACAAAATAAAATTAGGTGTCTTACAAATTGGAATAATTTTAAAAATAAAATTCTTAACTTCTCTTATTAAAACAACTTGTGATGTGTACTTTATGGCATCTATTCCGCTAGTTCTGATAGGTTTAATCTGATTATAGTGTAACATAGGACTCTCTTATTTCCCACTCTGCAAATGGATTGGTTTTGATTGGAGTGTTGCTTTTTGTTTCCTCCTCGCTGTTGTTTTACACAGACCTAGATAGCGTTCCGCTGGGTAAGTATATGTAGCTTTCTGTGTACCTCACAGCTGCATGAGATACTAATGATACACGTGTACACTAACTGGCGCATCTTAGAACGTACGCATACATAAAAGTTTGCATGCACTGTTTGGAGATACGCTCAGAGTCCTCTTTCCTCAGACACAAACTTCTTACAAAATATTGGATGTTAACAACTGAGACAGGCACGAATGCAAGCAGTGTGAATGTACTTAAAAGCTTTTCGTTCTTCACCCGGGACGCTGTGGCTGATACACTATCTGCTGATACATTTATGTGCTGCTCTCTTTTACTGTAGCTGTAACACACATAACCATTTCCCCCCAGAACCCCCCCCCCACATTAACTCTAAAATTCATTTTAGCAACACAGAAACGATGAGTGCTTTATAGGAATCTTGTTTTAAAATTCATGTGTTAGGGTGAACGTGCCTTATCAAGTTGTGTATTGCATAGTTAAGCAATGGCTATAACTCAGTACATGCAAATGGGCAGTGAAAACATTCATACTGAACTGTAAAACAGGTGTGTGGTTTTCTGGTTTTTTAAAATTGCCATACAGTAATCAAAGAAAGCTACTGGCCAGGCTATTCTGTTCAAATTTATTTCATCGAGATGTTCTGTATAGCTTCCTCCGCGTTAGTGTCCATTGCGTTGATGGCCTGAAGGCAATCTGGAGAGCTGGAGCTTATGTCAAGCTCCTCAACCACACTATTTTAGTGCCGTACCACATAAATATATGAATGGGTCAAGGTTTGCTCCATGCATACCCACTAGAATGCAGTCTCAAGTTAATGTGGTGCTGTGCTTTAAAGGGTGTATGTTTCTTGGTCCTTAAAACCGAACCCAGGATGAGACTTGGAGTAGGTTTCAGGCTTACATGCTCCTACCCTTAGTTTGTGAGTAGAACAATTAACAGAAAGTTCTTCGTCTTCCACAGTTCAGTGGCTCCCTTGTCCTTCCAGTCATAGGGAAGGGAGCATGTGAGCTGGAAGCGCAGTGTCTCTCTCCCAAGTTACAATCCTGGAGCTAAGTAATGAGCAGACATATCCACCGTCTTCCAGGAGATGGGGATGAGTAAGAAGAAGTAGAGAACTGTGGGGTGTGTGGGGCGAAGAGAAGAAGTTTCCTGCTTGGCAGGGGGTTGGACTCGATGGCCCTTGTGGTCTCTTCCAACTCTATGATTCTATGATTCTATTCTAAGTACAATGAGAGATGTGGGTAACATGGTGCTTTGAGGAGCACAATGAGGGTGGGAAAAGTTTGCCTGAATGGTGCAGCTTACAACCTTGACCCTAGCAGTTGCTTTGTGCATGTGCTGATTCCAGGTACTGACTTTGGTTTGGATGTGCGTTATGGTGAATATAGTTCCATTGGTAAAACCATAGTAGCTATTAGTAGATAGGTAGCCGTGTTGGTCTGCCATAGTCAAAATAAAAAAAAATTCCTTCCAGTAGCACCTTAAAGACCAACTAAGTTAGTTCTTGGTATGAGCTTTCGTGTGAAAGCTCATACCAAGAACTAACTTAGTTGGTCTTTAAGGTGCTACTGGAAGGAATTTTTTTTATTTTGACCATAGTAGCTAGACATCTGTTCAGTCTGGTTCACCAAGTGCCTTCCTTGAGTGGCAGCAGGGTAAAGGACCCCAAAGGACCCTAGAGACATCACAGTTACCTTTTTGTCTTGTCTCCCCACTGTTCTCTCTATACGTTTCTGAAATAAACTTGGTATACATTCAGTGACGGGTGGTACATTTTATTATGGGCTCGTCCATTTGGCATATCCCTGCATGCTGGCGTGTTTATGATGTATTGTGGCTGTAATTGACAAGCATGCTAGTGTTTCTTTTTCTTGTGTGAGCAGGCGAATAGTTCTCACTGGCACTGTTTGTTGCAGGTTCCATTTCATCTGTATAGCTTTTCTTCCTTCCTGTTCCCTCTATTGATGTTGTAGATGTTTAGGAAGCTGTTGTGTGAATGTAGAGTAGTGAAATCATCTCACTTTATAGGGCCCAAATGGTTGTTTGTCTGTCAAGTGCAGTGTTTTGTCAAAGTAGAAGCTAAAGGAATGCAAAGTAGAATACACCCCATCTATCTTTCTCACTGCCCCTCAACTCAATATTTATCCAGAGCCATAATGAAAAACTGGTATACAGGGATATTATATGTCATGCCGAATATATTATGTTTGTCCTTCCTGCTTTCCTAGTGATACGTTTATGATTTTCCTATGTGATGGTTTGTCAATTCAAAACTAAAAACAAACAGAAAACCTATTCTTCCTGGGTATTTGGGGAAAGTAAAGAAGTCAAGCAACTAGATTCAGCATCAGGGACATTATGGGAAACTAGTTCAGTTTAACTCTTACCTTAAGTAAAAAATGAATTAAGTGTGAGAGTTTAAAATATGGAAGGCAGTGCATATTATTCTTGTTTTGGGTAATATGAGGAGCCTTTGGGGTAGATATATGCTGCGTGTGAAACTGTCTAACAAAATAACGACTTTGGGAATTTTCCAGAAAATGTGGAAGACAGCACTGATGAAGATGCTCCTTTGAATAGCCCCGGGGCAGAAGGAAGGTGAGAAAAGAACATAAACAGTAACCAATAGCTACCTCTAAAATGGATTTTATTTGCAATGAATTAATGTGACCCTCTCTCGGAATGTTCCTTAGCCAGTTCTAAGCAAACTGAGGAATGAGCAATTTGGCAAGGGGCTAACTCTCGAAAATAGTGAACTTTCCCCTCTAACTAGCAGCAACACTGTTTGGCTCCAACCCTTGGCTTATTTTCACATATCCATAAACCAGGAGGCCTGGCTTTAGCCAGGTCTCCCAGATAACTGAATGAAAAAGAACCTCGAATCTCTTTATCTGCTTCACTGATTCCCTGGGCCAATTGGTTTGTCCTGCCTCTACATACTCTGGAAACAAAACCAAAATTTGGGGCCATGTCAGACATGCTTACTCTTCACTTGAAGATGGTTTTGATAAGTTTCCTATCCTTTCTGAAGAGCTCTGGGGTCCTCAGAACCCCTTCACTTCAGTCACTGTCTGGTGGCTCCCTTGCTCCCTTTCTTCACCTCTCGCTTTAAATGTCTGTTTTGTAGCATAGTCGCCTTCCCCAAACCTTTCTCCTACCTCTTCAGGCTTGCCAGTCCCTTGCCTCCTCCTCTGTGGCAAATCTTCCTTATCTCTCTCCCTCTCTGCTGTCTCAGCTTCTTCTTTTTCCCTCTTCCTTCCTGCTATACTCTGTTCTCCTTCTCCCTCAAACCATCTTTCCTTCCTCACCCCATTCTCATCCCAGGTTCCCTCTCCCCTTGCCCTGAGACCTGCCTCAAATATATCAGCAGCTTCCCTTTCCTCCTGCTGCTGGGAACAACATGTTGAGCCTTTCCCCCCACCCACTCCATTTTCTGGCCCTCCCAGCCCACCTTCAGGCTGCTAAAGGGTGCTGTGCACTAAGATCTCCCAACGACTGTAGCGTCCAGTGAAGCCTTGCATATTTGAACTAACCTAAAGTCAGCTCAAAAGTCGTAGTTAGAAGAAAGCTATGTGCTTGGGTGAAAGAGGTTTATTTATTTATGTGTAGGTATTAACCATGAAATAACACTCAAAGCTCTCTCACTGTAGCTGCTATCATGGCTAGCTGCCCAAGGAGGGAGGGAGTTGCCTTGTTTTTCAGAGATTCCCACTAAATTGCTAATTTCGTTTACAGTTCTTTATCTTCAGACCTCATGAAGCTTTGCGGCGAAGTCAAGCCTAAAAACAAGGTAAGATGTGTGGATACTAATATAGCAGTCTTTTGTGCAGTTATGGCATCTTCTGTTACCTCCTTCCACCCCCACCCCCCAAATACAAGTACCGCTTAAACAATTTTTGCAACCTTTCTGGTTTGCTTGACACCAGGAGCCCATCTATGGCTTAGCGAGAGATTAAAATGAACCTGAGAGGAGTGAAGAGGCTGTGAGCTCTGATATTGTACAGCCTTAGTTTGGCTTAACATGTTGTGCAAATCAGCTCCCTCCCAGAAAGCAGAAATGACTTTTGCACTAACCTTGGTTTTTTTTTGCATTGCATGTGTCTGTCAGCAGTCTGGGCTACAGTGAAACTAGGGAGGCTCCTAAGCTTGCTATGGGAATCCTGATTCTAGCCAGGTACTGAAGGTGAATCTGGAAATAGATCTGGTACTTAGTAATGGTGACAGATTTGTATTTTTAAATTGTAGTCAGGCAGGGTTTAGGGATAAGGACCCTGGGATCCAGCACACATGCAATATATGCAAACCGTTTGGTGCTTCATGCAAAAGTGTTTTTATTCTCCTCTTCCAATTGATTGCAGGCCCGCCGTAGGACGACGACCCAGATGGAATTGCTTTATGCTGATAGCAGTGACCTAGCCAGTGACATAACCCTTGAAGTCAGTGCAGACAGCACGGCTATGGCTGGCCCTCTTCCGCCTGTTGCAGAAGCTCAGGAAGGTGCAGTGAACATTGGCCTGAGAGAGGCTGCTGTTAGGGACAGGGAGATCTCGCAGGCAGCCTTGCCTTCTAAGACTGCCGGCATGTAAGTTTCACACAATGCACTAACTCTCGTTTGCTACCCTAACATGCATGATTGCTAGGTTGCAACGACCCGTGGCTTTTTATGAACTGGAGTGCTAATTAGGATCTCATCAGGGAAAATCTGTCGCCGTTGTCACCCTCTAACTTCTGCTCTGCTGTTACCTCAAAATGGCTGCTTAGTTTTTTAAGTTGATCTTTCTCTCTCCCCCCCCCTTTGGTAAGCACTAATTCATGTACCATAAGCCCCAGTTTCTGCAAGATTTTTTTTTTTTTTAGTGCTGTTGTAAAACCAAATTGTTTTAAAGTCTATCTGAAATACTTTGAATGGAGCGGATCCATTAGATCAGGGATGTCCAACAGGTCGGTTGCGATCTACTGGTAGATCCCCATGATGTTTTGGTAGATCGTGGTTGATCTCTGGCTCCCTTTCCTCTGCGTAGGTAAATCTGACTTCTGCCTCACCCCCTTGTCCTGCCCTCCATTGTTGTTTCAACTCAGGAAGGAAAGACGGAGCTTCCATGTCATCCATAGCGATGTTTTTGTGAGTGACTCAACCCCTAGTTCCCTTGCCTCTCCCCCCCAAAAATGGAACTCCCCTCTCCAAAGAAGCCTGCACCCACCTTAACCCCCCCCAAAATGAGGCTTTTCTCCTCCCCAAAAAAAGCTCTACAACTTTGAGCTGAACCCTAAAAAGACAGGGGTAGACCACTGCCAGATTTTAATTCTGAAAGTAGATCGCAGTCTCTTGGGAGTTGGCCATCCCTGTGTTAGATCATATCCGATGTGGCTCTTCCACTCATTTGATCTGTTCATATGATCCAGCAGAAGCACCCACTTGCTTAGATAGCAGGCCCCTGAAAATCTGTTCCTGAAGTCTGGGAATGTAGCCTTATTGGAGTTCACTGATTGGGTCTGCGTTGCTCCGGGACAGGAGGAAGGAAGTCAAAATGACACCGAGTTGGTTCAAAGAAAGAGTTTATTCTGCTCTCCGGATAGCAGAAGGCACTTGCGTGATTAGTCCACAGCAAGTCCAAAGAAATGACAAGTTTCATGCAGTATTTATATCCTCCAGGCACCCTCTCCCTCCTTCCAACCACGTCAGTCTATGTATGCAGGTTGACATCACATATGTTCCTGCTCTGGTACTCTCAACCATAAAAGGGATTTCCTTCCTGCACTCCTGACCATAAAAGGATATTCCTGTTCCTACTCCTATCTTGGAGCAAAAGGTCACTACTTCCGAGAACATGCTCTGGCGTTAGTCCCAGACTTGGGTCTCCCCATCATTTGTGGTCAGAACATAAGATATGTCTGTATCTGTTCTACTGGTAAAGTCAAGGCCAGTCTTGCCGTCAAACTGATAAGGAAGAGAGCTGTGTTCTTGTTTTGCATTTGCTCAACGGCTAAAGTTTATGCATTTTAGCTAAGGAGAAATGGGGATTTTGGTGCAGTTTAAAAATGCCTGCACAGTCAGTTTTGGGTTTGGGAAACCCATTCCTTCAGGAAGATGCTTTAAAACACTATGGAAGGTTGTGGCGGAGGCTGCCCTTTCTTTTAAGTTACTAGAGGTCTCTGCTAGGTGAAGTCGGTCCACAAACAGAATGGAAACATTGGCATTCTCCCCATTGAAGTGAACTTCTGCTAAGTGTTTTTAAAATATCTTGGGACCCTACCAATATCATACTCCATTTTTGCTGCTGCATGTGATGGCTCAGCACACAAAAAGTCAAAACTGACAGCTTAGGCAAACGCCCCGTGAAGCGAAGCGTTCCACTTGTTTTCCAAACATGAGCTGCATTCTTTATGTAAATAGTATTGGTTAATTAAGGTTCATGAGACTACTGTTAGCAGTTAGCACTTCCAGGTAAAGGTAAAGGGACCCCTGACTGTTAGGTCCAGTCGCAGACGACTCTGGGGTTGCTGCGCTCATCTCGCTCTATAGGCCGAGGGAGCTGGCGTTTGTCCGCAGACAATTTCCGGGTCACGTGGCCAGCATGACTAAGTCGCTTGTGGCAAACCAGAGCAGCACTCGGAAACGCCATTTATCTTCCCACCAGAGCGGTACCTATTTATCTACTTGCACTTTGACGTGCTTTCAAACTGCTAGGTTGGGAGGAGCTGGGACCGAACAACGGGAGCTCACTCTGTCACGGGGATTCGAACCACCGACCTTCTAGGCTCTGTGGTTTAACCCACAGTGTGTAGGAATCTTATTCCTGCACCACACAGGAATTTTTAACTAGATAATGTAAAATAACACAGAACTTTTTAGATACAAATCCCTCACATATATGAGGAAGATCTTGGTAAAATTAACTAAATTGCAAACAGTGAAAAATATGTGTAACTTTCTGTATTAATCTACTTGCTACAATAAAGCTATCAATTCTTTTTTTTGCAGCAGCAGCAAGCAGCTCAGAATGATTTCTAATAATTTCACTTTTTATGCATGTTGCTTGTGGCAGTAGAAGTAAGCATTAAAATGCTCCTGGGAGGCACTGTTATTAACAGTCTTGGCTTCAATGCTTTTGCACCCACTCTTTAAAAAAAATGCTTTACTCAGGGTAAACAGTAAAGTGTAAAGACTGAGAACCCAGCAATGATCTTCGAGCATCACACAACTTACAAAAATCAGTTATTTTGTCATGGAATCCAGGGTCCAGGTAATCTTCCCCCTCCCCAACTGCTGCAATTTTTAACACATTTCTTTAGTTTTCGAAGTCAGTGTACTGATTCCCTTTGCTCCAGTGCAATATTTGTTTGCTTTTAGTTTCCACAACAAATGCAAAAGTGTTTAAAATGGGTTGATTTACTGAGAACCACTTTTAATTTATTTTAGGGTGTACACCTAAGATGCTTAAAGTCAGGGACGGGGAATCTCTGGCTCACCTGCCTAATCAGGGCCACCAGTTCCCCCTCCCCATTTGGCCCGTGAGGCCTTTTTGGGTCAAGCCATGCCCCCTGCCCTGCACATGACATCATGTATGACATCACTGAGCAAGAGGTCATAAATGATGTCACGTGTGGAGCAGGTAAGGGCGAGGCTCTGGGAAAATGGCATTTTCAGAGATTGAAAGGGTGTCTGTAAAGCTTTGAAAAGGGCTTCTGAAGACCCCTGTGGGTCAAAACATCACTGTGTCATCAAGCAATTTTCAGGTAGGCGGCTCTGCTTGTCTTTGCCTCAGTCCCTTATCTTCATAGCATTATTTCCAGATGCTGGCCATCTTAATAAAAAGGTAAAGGGACCCCTGACCATTAAGTCCAGTCGTGGCCAACTCCGGGGTTGCGGCGCTCATCTCGCTTTATTGGCCGAGGCGAACCAGAGCAGCGCACGGAAACGCATTTAACACATTTAATCAGGTGCACTCCACAGGAACCTATGCCACAATAAATTTGTTGGTCTTTAAGATGCCACAAGACTTCATTTTGGCATTATGGCCACAATGCAGAAAATAACAACAAACTATGCTTAATCAAAACCCAAAGTAAAAGCTTCTGAATTTCTGCACACCCAACAAGCTGTGGATAATTTTAGCCATATTTTTATTTGAAACAAGCCAACTTCAAACCACGGTTTCCTGTCTCCTCCTTGCAGATGCCTTGTTCTACAGTTACGTCACATATCAGCGCAAAAATAAAAGGTGTTACTTAGAAGTAGATGAAAGGTGTCCTCTTAGATCTCCCTCCCTCTGAGGTGGAAAAATACTTGTGTCTGGGATGTACCACTCAGACTGCAGTGATTGGCTCTATCAAAAGTAGAAAAAAGCTTCCTATATGTAAATATGAAACCTAAATATTGGGAAGGATGCCTAGTTTAGAGGATTTCATATTGGCATCTAAGGAGAGATCCCTCCAATGCCTGCATTTTATTCTATATATCGTTTTGTATTTTATATTTAATTATTTTTTATTTTGCATACTGCCATGTCTTTTAATGTGCACATCGCTTTGAGACTTAAGTAAAGAGGTCATATAGAAATTATTTTAAACGGGGATGGAGAAACTCCAGGTGTTGTTTGGACTCCCAACTCCCACTGGCCCCATCCTGCGTGGTCAATGGTGAGGGATAATAGGAATTCTCTCTTGGCAACATCTGGAGGTTTATATACTTTAGGTAAAGGAAAAGGACCCCTGACCATTAGGTCCAGTCGTGACCGACTCTGGGGTTGCGGCGCTCATCTCGCTTTATTGGCCAAGAGAGCTGGCGTACAGCTTCTGGGTCATGTGGCCAGCATGACTAAGCTGCTTCTTGCGAACCAGAGCAGCGCACGGAAATGCCGTTTGCCTTCCTGCTGGAGCGGTACCTATTTATCTACTTGCACTTTGACATGCTTTCAAACTGCTAGGTTGGCAGGAGCTGGGACCGAGCAACGGGAGCTCACCCCGTCGCGAGGATTCAAACCGCCGACCTTCTGATCAGCAAGTCCTAGGCTCTGTGGTTTAACCCACAGCGCTACCCAAGTCCCATAGATTTTACTTACCCATTATAGACTTTTCTTACCCATTCAGGAATCAAGTGATAAGCAATGCATATATGAACCAGCTCTGACTTGCAACTGAATATATACAAAGCTTCCACTGAAATCTTGTGACTGGGGTGAAATGAAGAAGTAATTTGGAAACTTGGACAATGATGGCATGGACTTTAGATGTCGTATATGAAGAACAATCAGAGCAGCTGGACAAAGGGAACTTGAAAGCACCTAATGCCATTTTGCTATTTTTTTAAATGCATACTTGTGAATTTACCTCAAAACATTTTATTTATTTTTGTCTGCTTCTCTTGTATAGAATTGGAACTCAGAGTGTATAAAGAACGAAAATAAAATTCAGTGAAGAGAAATAAGCAGAATAAGAAATAGGCAATGTTTTCTGTTCTCTCAGGTCTAGGCAGTCATCTCTGACAGAAAAGAAACTACCAGAACCCTCACCTTTATCAAAGAGAAAAACCTATGAGAAATCTCCAGATAAACCAAAGTCAAAAGAGCAAAAACAGTAAGATATATATGTATAGATATTGCATATTAATAAACATAATGTTGCTTGAGAGTTACAAATATTGAAAGCATTGTTGTCAGGGTAAAATGTAAGCCACCTGGAGCTCCTTGGAAGAAAAATGGGATATAAATGCAATAGATAAATACTTGTTTTCCTTCAAGAAGTTTCTTTTCATTGCGTTGAATATCAATGCAACATCTGTCTTTTTTTTTTAAGGTTTCAGTGTCTTTGAAAGATACACAGCCCTATATTTTTTCATCCTTGAATCCTTTCATTTTACTCTGCCCTTTTCTAGGTATTGCTTAACTTTTAAAAATCAATAAATGTCTGAGTACACTGCCATCTTGTGGCCAGCAGATTTTAAAAAATAACTGTGTAAGGATTATATTTCTGTTCTGTCAGGGGAGCATGCAAACTGCATTTCTTGATTAAGCAAGCAGGGCACCAATGAGTTGTTCTGAGGCATGTTTCATTAGTTTTTTTTAACCTCTCTAACAATTTCATTTTCTTTTTTTCCCCTTTTAATTTGAAGAGGCTTTTAATGTTTGATTTTTTTCTTGTAGCTCAGATTCTGGAACCTCAGAGGCTAGTCTGTCACCTCCTTCCTCCCCACCAAGCCGGCCCCGTAATGAACTGAATGTTTTTAGTCGTCTCACTGTTTCTCAGGGAAACACATCAGTTCAGCTGGATAAGTAAGTCGCAAAGGGAAAGACCAGATTCCCACATCGCCCAAGGCGCACACAATAAGCCGAAAACATAGCTAAAAAATGTTAATGTTCTGGCTTTCTCTGGCCAGGGACTGAAAGTATACTTGCTATTTCTCCTCTTGTTTGTCCCCACTCCCAACCTCTCAAAGTAGCTTTTTAGAAATGGCATGGAATTGCCACGGTTCCATCTCTTGTTTCCTGATGAATCTTATTTCTTGTGCTTCTATATGAGTTAAAGGTAAAGGGACCCCTGACCATTAGGTCCAGTCGTGGCCGACTCTGGTGCTCATCTCACTTTATTGGCCGAGGGAGCCGGTGTACAGCTTTTGGGTCATGTGGCCAGCATGACTAAGCCGCTTCTGGTAAACCAGAGCAGCGGACAGAAATGCTTTTTACCTTCCCGCCAGAGTGGTACCTATTTATCTACTTGCACATGACGTGCTTTCGAACTGCTAGGTTGGCAGGAGCAGGGACCGAGCAATGGGAGCTCACCCCGTCGCAGGGATTCGAACCGCTGACCTGGTCAGCAAGTCCTAGGCTCTGTGGTTTAACCCATAGCGCCACCCGCGTCCCTTATATATGAGTTATATTCCCTCTAAACCAGGGCTGGGGCCTGCTCAAGAGGCGCAGGGAGAAGGTTGCTTCAAGGCAGCAGACCAGCTGAGAAGGGCGCTGCCATTACATGCTCACCGCCCAACCACCCATCCACCACTGCCTGATCCTCTCTGGCTTTCTTTTACCCCAGCCCATCTCAAGGCAGTTGTGGGGCAGAGTGGCCTTTTCAGCTTGCACTGTCTGTTTTTGCATGCTGTGTCCTTTTAAGTCTCAAGAGTACTTCTTTGCTAGGCTCAGCAGCACAGCGACACGGCGGGTGTCAATATTCTTACAGTTAGGGTGTTCCTACACAAATGAATTTTCCAGGTGCTCTTATTCAGCACCCATAAACAACATGTCTTAGGGTAAAAAATTCCTTCCAGTAGCACCTTAAAGGTAAAGGTAAAGGGACCCCTGACCATTAGGTCCAGTCGTGACCGACTCTGGGGTTGTGGCGGTCATCTTGCTTTATTGGCCGAGGGAGCCGGCGTACAGCTTCCGGGTCATGTGGCCAGCATGACTACGCTGTTTCTGGCGAACCAGAGCAGCACACGGAAATGCCGTTTACCTTCCCGCGGGAGCGGTACCTATTTATCTACTTGCACTTTGATGTGCTTTCGAACTGCTAGGTTGGCAGGAGCAGGGACCAAGCCACAGGAGCTCACCCCATCATGGGGATTTGAACCGCCGACCTTCTGATCAGCAAGTCCTAGGCTCTGTGGTTTAACCCACAGCGCCCCCGTGTCCCTAGTAGCACCTTAGAGACCAACTAAGTTTGTCATTGGTATGAGCTTCCGTGTCTGCATGCACATGAAGAAGTGTGCATGCACACAAAAGCTCATACCAATAACAAACTTTCTTGGTCTCTAAGGTGCTACTGGAAGGAATTTTTTAATTTTTTAATTTTGTTTCAACTACGGCAGACCAACATGGCCACCTACCTGTAACTATGTCTTAGGGTAGAGCTGTTGGCATAGGATACGACCCAGAGAGGAACATCTCAATGCCGCTAGCTTCCAAGTGTTATTTTTCTCATGTGACGACATATTTGAGTTGATCCAGAATCTCTCTTGCAAGATTGCTGAACTTCAAACGCTGCCCAGTTTTGTTTAACTCTCAGCTTTTGATTGTAGGCTGGTGGCTTTTTTTCTTTTTTACTCCTGTTGCTGATCTTTCTGCTGTTGCGATCTAATGTTTTCCCCGGCAAGTCTGCAGCTACTATACATATCTCTAACAGTTGCTTGCAAATGTCCCCGTAGTTTAAGCCCATGCTTGTAGCTGTTTTATATACCAGCTAAAAGTAGTAACCATTCTAAAGCTGCCAATACGCTAATGGAAATACTGGATTGTATCCAACTAAGTTCTGCTCAGAGTACATCCACTGAGAACAATGAACCTGTGCTAACTTTGCGGATTCATTTCAATGAGTAGTAGACATATACTACTCTGAGTATGGCTAAATTGGATACAACCTATTGACATTTACGGCTGTTTTGTATGCTTTGAGCTTTAGCAATTGTAACCCAGAATCAAAATTTTGGCACGTTAGATTTCTTATCAAAACGAAGGCTTCAATATCCTTAATTGTTAAAGGAATACTGCTATGTTTTAAATCCGGATGATTTTTAAATCATTGCAAAGTGAAAAGCAAAAATAACATGACCAAATCTCAATTTAGTTTTTTTGGGGAAAACACACATCTTTTTTTATTTTAAACTAGATAACTGTAATTTTGAACATGGTTCCAAAGCAGATACCAGCCCCGCTCATAATGCATGCACTAATTAACATAAACACAAGCAGGCACGTTGCAGCCATTTTATCAGGATCTCCCCCAACCGAGTTCTGTAAGGATTCTTGAGGAAGCTGGAAATGGCTTGCACAAGAGTCTCTATTATATGAACGGTAACTGGGGAAAGATACAGATTTTGTGGCTCACTCCCCCAGAGTTACTAAACTCAGTAAAGTCTGCAAAGTGGTGCAGCCTCCTTACATAGAGATGCGATTGTTCATTCTTTTTGCAATGGAATCTTTACTCTGCTGATGCCTGTATTCTTTTTCCGTAATCCTACCACCGTTCATTGTAGGTCTGATGAAAGTGATTCCTCTCTCTCGGAGGTACACAGGTACTCTCTCTTCCTCCTTCCCATCTTCTGGAATCTTACTGATATGTTTAATACCTTACTGCAGTTCTTAAGTTAACTAACTCTTTTCTGCATGGCTTTCTTTATTCCGTGTCCCCTCCAAAACATTCATATGTTCCTTGCATCATTATATTTTTATTGTGATGGAAATGTAAAACATTTGGTGTGGGTTTTTTCTTTGTCCAGCATGTGTACTTTTTATAGCATTCAATGGGCAAAAATTTGTGTTTGTGTGGTTCACTTCTTTTTGTTTAAACACATATTTTTCTTTCTTTTAAATCCCTGGAAAACACGATAGGTCAATATATACACCCTTTTTGTTGTTCTCAATCTGCTTTGTTGATAGCGAAAAGCTATATTGAACTGTGTGGTAAAAGTCAGGGGTTTTTTTCGTATATCCTGTGCCGTTGTTCACAATAATATTGTATTCTAAAGATGGGCAGAATAACATATCTGAAGGGGAAAATCTGTTTCACCAAAAAAGAGCAAATAGCAGTAATTACTAGCATTTTTATTTCCTATAGCTTAGGTACTGAGCAGAGATAACTGTGTTTCCTTTCTATAAATAAAGAGGCTAGGAGATATATAAGCAACTTCTAAATGAGCCGAATACAGAAAGGGATAGGAATTCCATTTCTTATTATCCTGAATTCAGATTACATGTTCAGACAAATTGGCCCTGTATGCACTATACATTTACAGCAGTGTCATACTACTTTAAACATCCATCGCTTCTCCCCACCCCCACCCCGTACCAAATCCTGGGACTTATAATTTGTTCCAGGTGCTGAGTGTACTTAGGAAAACTCTATTCCCCTCATAGATCTACATCTCCCAGAGTGGTTTAACAATCAATAATCCCTCTTCCATGGGAACTGTAGCTTTGTGAAGGAAATAGGGCTGTCTTAAGTACACTCACCACCCTTAACAAACTACAGTTCCCAGATTCTTTGAGGGAAGCCGTGGCTGTTTAAAGCTGTAAAAGTACAGTGTGATGGGGCCATGGGGTAGGATCAACTGTATTCTCATATTTTTCAGCTGTGTGTGAGCTTTTATATTGCACACAGAGCTCTTCTGCCTGCAACAGCTCCTCCATTCATTTAAACCGAGGAAGTAGGTCAATGTGCGCATCTCTCAGCACATCCCACTTTTTCTCCTTGATGTTTGTCACATTACTTTGGACAGTCATCCCCCTTTCTCTCTCCAGTACGGTCATTTGTAAGGGTTTCCTTGTAGTTGTTGTTTTTATGTTAGTTTATTGCGTATCAGCCACACAACCCATGCACTGCCCTTTTCAAGGATATATGTAACCTCTTCTCTGCTGTGTCACCTGAGAATTCTGCTGAAGTCTTCTACTCTTCTCTTTATTGCTGATACCTGGTTTGCACTATGCATGTCTGCAGTCCACTTTAGGGTGTGTGTGTGGTTTTTTTTTTAAAAGCAAGCAACGTCAATGGGCTTTCAATAGGCATCTCTGCAATCCTTTATTGTGTCCGAAATGCTGGAGCTTCAAAGCAGCAGGGAATTCAGTTTCTCCCCTGTTCGAAAGCAATTGCATTTGTAAGGAAAATCTGGAATTGGGTCCAATTCTTCCTTAAGTGCCACATCAGGTTAGAAGACTAAATGCTCCACGTGCTGCATGCATCTACCTTGACTATACATTTCTTGCCAGGATAATTTCGACTGCATTTCTCAAAATGTATATGCTACTCACTTCCTTCTGACTTGGCATCCAATTTAATACTTTCACTTAAATTAAATTTTACACACACACACACAGCTCACCTTTCTGCCCACTAAGGAGGCTTCAAGGGGTATTGATGTCCCCGTTTGACAGGATAAAATACATTTTAGCTTTGACTTAACTACTGTTAATTCTGCCATGGATGCAACGCTTTTGTTAACGGAACCCAAAACTGCATGCAGACTGAAAGTCAATTTAGTTCAGGGACGAGGAGGAACCTGTTGCTCTCTAGATGTTGCTGGTCATCAACTTGCCTCATTCCTGATCATTAGCTATGTTGGCTGGGACTGATCGGAGTTGAATACCAACAACATTCAGATGGTATGGGGTTCTCCAGCCCTGGATCAGTTTTTTATGTATCCAGTCAGTCTAAGCACCCATTCATACTTCCAATTTCTGTAAAGGCTAAGCCCTTCATAGAAAAGTGAGTTGAAAACATGGGAAATTTTCCTCACCTGAAACGGCCTCTATGAGAAAATAAGCAAAGGCATCCTTCCATCCCACATGGACAATTCCTTCATGCATTTATTTGTGCAGTTTCCCTGCTACCTTTCTGCCCTGTCAGGGACCCAAAGAGATGAACCAAAACAGAACGCAAGAATCCAACAATATTATACAGTGGTACCTTGGTTGTCAAATGTAATCTGTTCCGGAAGACCGTTTGACTTCCGAAATGTTAGACAACAAAGGGGTGGCTGCAAGTTCAATTGGAAAAATTGAATAACTCACAGCAGAAGTCATTCAACTTCCGAGGTGCATTCGAAAACGGAAGCAATTACTTCCGGGTTTTCGGTGTTCGGGTTCCGAAACGTTCGGCTTCTGAGATGCTCGAAAACCAAGGTACCACTGGAAAAGTCATAATCGGTGGCGGACCTTGGGGTCTTGAATTTCAGCAGCGACCTGTGTGACACAAAAATTCAGGGCCCCTCTCTTCTCATGCCCCATTCTAAATCATAGTTGGGGCATTCCCTGTGGTTCCCCAAGGCTCTGAACCCAGTTCGGTGTGTTAATGTGTGAAATGGTTCCCTGCTGGAAATCCATGGCATCAACAAATTCTAAGACGACCAGTCCTTGCTCCAGGAAATTGAGATTGTGATCTGATTCGTCAGGGCTCTCACTGTATTCTTAAACAAGGGCTGCTCAATGTTTAAAGCAAGCACAGGGCTGCTGAGCAGGTTGAGTACATAGCCAGGTAAACAGAGAGTACACATAGAAGCTCTCACATCTGAGGGTTGTGGGGTCCACTCTGGCTTGCAATGGAAACATTCCATGCTAAAAGCAACATGCAAGCTGCTTTCAACATGATGAACATTCCCTGAGCTCTGCTTCTGCTTCCCAAGGCAGCTGCCTCCTGAACTGCCCATATGGTTGAGTTGGCCCTGAAAGCATTAATTTTTAAATTTAGTGCAAAAAAATGTAAGAGACCAGATGCATGGAAAAACAAACATTTCCCTTCTATACATATGAGTGTAGCAGAATTCACATGACTTTAATCTAGCTGCTTTCTTGCAAATCAAGCAGTACTAAAGGAATCAAACCAATAAGGGCTAAATTCAACCAGAGCCAATAGTTAAATGTCCTGAAACAAGCCTCTGGAAAAATGAAGGGGAGACCAGCTTTGAAACACATCCTGACACAGAGAAAAATTGTACCGCACGACTTCCAGTGGGCGGAAATTGGTATCGGCTCAAATTTGAATCCCCAATTTGAAGCCAGTGTGGTGTAGTGGTTAAGAGCGGTAGATTTGTTATCTGGGGAACCGGGTTCACGTCTCCGCTCCTCCACATGCAGCTGCTGGGTGACCTTGGGCTAGTCACACTTCTTTGAAGTCTCTCAGCCCCACTCACCTCACAGAGTGATTGTTGTGGGGGAGGAAGGGAAAGGAGAATGTTAGCCGCTTTGAGACTCCTTCGGGTAGTGATAAAGCGGGATATCAAATCCAAACTCCCCCTCAACAATTGAGCTAAAGGTGTGGCTTTAAAAACGTCAAACACAGGATGTATGACATTATAAAATTAGGACCTTTCGTTTGGGGGAAAAACGCATCACAATTTTAATGAAGTTTTTTCTACCAGATATTCTTATTCAGCTGACCATGTTCTAGATGAGCTGGTTTCTCTGGCACAGATTTGGATCTGTATGAGTGGGTGGTCTGGATTGCAGAAGGCGCCCAATGCCCTAATCAGATGGAATTCTAGAAAGTCTCAGAAGTCTGGAGTTGGAAGGGACTGTGAGGATTATCTTGTCCAACCCCCTGCAATACAGGAATCTTTCACCTAAAATGGGGCTCAAACCCAGAACCTTGAGATGTGCCTCAGCTTTTGCAGAGCAATGCCAGTGGGTGTTCTTGGCTCAACAAAATGATCAGGGCTGACCCCACCATCAGTGCTAGTGGTGGAAATGTCCTTTGTGGTAGGAGCAGAATACTTGAGCTTACAGTCTGCTGTATATAAATAGGTCAACACATTTGCCTGCCTTATTCTACAGATCCCTGTAAGATCTCTCAGGAGTCTGGCAGGGTGGGGGAAATGTATGATGTACGGTGGAGAAATGACCTGTCACAAATTCTAATCCATTGTATCATTTGTTTCCTTTTCTAGAGGCATAATCAACCCATTCTCTTCGTCCAAATGCGTCAGATCTTCTCCAATTCATTGTATCCACATTGCTGAAGGTCATACGAAGGCTGTGCTTTGTGTCGATTCTACTGACGACCTCCTCTTTACAGGATCAAAAGGTTTGACATGTCTCTTGTTGGTCTTGCAGTTTTCTGAATCCTCTTCATATACCCATGGGGCTACCCAAAGAGAGAAAGCTGACTACTAAGAAGGGAGGCAAGCAATTGATGGAGAGATCCACTGTGAGGCAGTGTCTTTATCACAAATAATTGCTAGCTTTGGAGTTTTGCAGAATTCTTCATCCGGCCAGAAGTTAAAGAAGGCAGGGAGTGGTATTGAGAGTAAGAGGCTGGCTTGATATTGAAGCCACAGTCTGGAGTGGTGATTCACCAACCACAGAAACTTCCTGGGAAAGAGGAATTTGGCTACCTCTATAGGTGTCCTGATAACTAACACATTGTGTTCTTCGTGGAGCTCTCTTCAAGGCTATTCACAAGCCACTGTTGTTTCAGAGTGAGGCGGTTAAGTAGTTTTGTGTACAGGCTGCAAGGAATATAGAACACTGGTTCTGTGAGAGCTTCGCTGGTAGAGATCGAAGGTTTTCCCTTTCAAGGGTCTGTGGCCGGAAAGTCAGTCACCACAGAGAGAGGGGGGGCTGAATCAAGACAGACTTTATTTTGTGTGCATGAAAGGTAGAAGCGCTGGTGCAAGTAACACCACACCTAGGATGTCAAAACAGGTTCAGTTATGGTTTCACAAAACACAGAAAGATTCAGAGCAGCCATCTGTGGCATTGCTAATAGTGTACATAAGCTTTTATGGCACATTACATACATCGCCCCAACTCCTGAGGCATGCACATTGTGAACAGGCAATGTCCTCAGCACGCTCCCTGCATAATCATCTTGAAGACAACTGACCATTGCTATTCCTTATATTGCCATACCCTGCTTAAGCAAGTATTACCCAAGTGTTGTCTCCAACCCTCTTAGTTCATCCTTTCTCCTGTTACACCTCATATAGCAAGCTAAACATTTCACATAGGACGTTCCCAAATTAGCAAACAGGCCATTTCACCACGGACCACAGTCATTTCATGCCCTTTCCTTCCTTACTTACCAAAACCAAGCAAAAGGGCGATTCTAAATAAAAGGGATTTCCCCTTTATCATTATTCAGCGTCTCTTCAAGATGTAATGAAATCTCCACAGCAAAATTGGGAACCAAACAAGAGTATGCTAAAAGACCAGTGAAGCCTACTGTAATATAAAATACAATATAAAATGCATAAGAAATGTGTATTGTGCTCTTATGGGGCTTCTTACTCCTGCAATTTAGTGGTGATTGGGTGGTATCTAAGTTGTTTCACACACCAAAACAGTATATCTGTGTTGCACAGTATATTACAATGTTATCCACTTTTTAATTTGCTGTTCTTGTTCTGCTTTTTTTTGGTTTAGATCGCACATGTAAAGTATGGAATTTGGTGACTGGACAGGAAATAATGTCCCTGGGTGGTCATCCCAACAATGTAGTATCTGTAAAATACTGTAATTATACTAGCTTGGTCTTCACAGTCTCCACGTCTTATATTAAGGTGTGGGACATCCGCGATTCTGCTAAGTGTATCCGAACACTAACGTAAGTTGCAACTCCGAAAAGCAGAATTTTAATACTAACGTTTGGCATACCATTTTGCAGTGAGCGGTGAGGAAATTGTACTTAACGTTAAATGTACAGTGGTGCCCCGCAAGACGAACGCCTCGCAAGACGGAAAACCCGCTAGACGAAAGGGTTTTCTGTTTTGGAGGCGCTTCGCAAAACGAATTTCCCTATGGGCTTCCTTCGCAAGACGAAAGCCCATAGGGAAATCTCCGGGACAGCGGGGAAGCACAGCGCGTCTTCCCCACTGTCCTCGGACCTCCTCCGAAGGCTGGCGGTGGGGCGGAGAGACCTCCTCCCGCCGCCAGGCTTCGGAAGGATGCTCCGAAGGCTGGCGGTGGGGAGAAAAGCCCTTCTCCCCGAGCCAGCCTTCGGAAGGCTCCACTGAAGGCTGGCAGTGGGGAGAAAAGCCCTTCTCCCTGAGCCAACCTTCGGAAGGCTCCTCCGAAGGCTGGCGGTGGGGCGGAAAGCTCTTCTCCCCGCACCAGCCTTCGGAAGGCTCCTCCGAAGGCTGGCGGTGGGGCGGAAAGCCCTTCTCCCCGCGCCAGCCTTCGGATGGCTGTCCTGAAGACTTGCGGTGGGAGGAGGGTTTTCCTTCCCACCGCCAACATTCAGAATGTTGTTCTGAATGTTGGCGGTGGGGAGGAAAAACCCTCCTCCCACCGCAAGCCCCGGGAACAGAGGAGAAGCGCTGCGCCCCTTCCCCTCTGTTCCCGTACCTGTCCTGAAGGCTTGCGGTGGGGAGAAAAGCCCTTCTCCGCACCGCCAGCCTGGCAAGTGGTTTCCATAGGAACGCATTAATTGATTTTCAATGCATTCCTATGGGAAACCGTGCTTCGCAAGACGAAAAACTCGCAAGAAGAAAAAACTTGCGGAATGAATTAATTTCGTCTTGCGAGGCACCACTGTAGTTAATCTTAAAGCTCTTAGGCTAAAACCCAGCTACTTTGTTGTAAAACCCATTGAGTTGAAAAACTGCATGAATTTACTAATTTTAAGATGTGCAGCCTAAGACAGATGGCCGTGTCTTAGAGTGGGGTGATGCAAGAAAGAAAATTAGATGCTGTGTTTTGTTGTTTAATGTCTGCTTCCAGGTGGGCACTTAGCACCTGGGTAGCATATAGTGTAGAGGCTTTATGGACAACAATGATGAGCTTAGGTGAAGAGTGGCAAGTAGAAAAGGCTGAAAGAACGGGATGTGAGGTAGCAGATAGTCTACCACTGACTTTTGAGGCATCAGTTTACATTTCAAGTTTCCCCCTGCATACTGACGTCTTCAATTCGTACATACAACCTGGTGGTGTGATGGCTCAGTCCATGTGCCAATTTTTAGAACTCTTGATTTTTTGGAGGCCTCTGAAATGGATTGATTACTTACACATGGTTTTGGGCAGTGCTTTTTTCTTGGGGGGTGTGCAGGGTACGCATCCCCCCTAAACATTTTGCGAATCTTTGTACTTTTGTTCATTTACTGTATTTATTTTTCCCAATTTGAACTATAAAATTCTGATTTTCTTGAGTCAAAATGAGAGTACCCCTAAATGTTTTTTTAAGGAAAAAAGCACCTGGTTTCGGGAATATTTTATTCGCTGTAACTAGAACTAGAAGTAACTAGAAAAGTCAGCAAACATTGGTCATATTGTGGCATTTGAATCTCCCTTGTACTCTTGAACCTGAAAGGCTCACCATAACCATGTCTGTCATTTTCCCCAGTTGCCTGCTTAGAATATTTGGGCTAGACTGGGCAATCAATATACAAACGAGATATAAATAAATACATTGGAATTGTTGCTTATAAGAGGCTTGGAAGCTTTGCATGGATGATCCCCCTCATCCTTTGTCCACATTCAGAATACAATGTGCTTGTGGGATTGATGGAATTACTTGGTGTGTGTTTTTCCCTCTTAGATAATTGCAAGTTTATTTTCCTCTTGTTTTTCTGCGTGCGAAACTCAGGTCTTCAGGCCAGGCGATGCCAGTAGATGCATGTTCTGGCAGTACCAACAGAACAGTGACGATTCCAGCTGGCGAGAACCAGATCAACCAGATCGCTCTCAACCCAACAGGCACGTTTCTGTATGCAGCTGCAGGAAATGCAGTGAGAATGTGGGACCTGAAGAGGTAAAGCTTTCCAAAATACTTACTGAGCATGCGAAGATCCTGTGAAGCCCAGTGCGGCTGCAGCCAGTGCTCTCCTCATCCCCTGTTTGCCAACTGGCACATCCATGGCAATAATCCATGGTAGGGAGCAGCCTATAGGCTTTTGGGTCTATAGGCCTTCTCATGATCTGTTTGCGTTGTGGGAATTGGTGCATTATGGCTTTCCCCCATACCTTTCTGTTTATACAAGAAGCCCTGGTCTTGTGGTGGGCAGGGATGATGAGAATTGTAGTCCAAAACATCTGGAGGGCCGAAGGTTGGGGGTGCCTGCTGTAGATCGTTCTGCCCGGACACCGAGGTCCAGCGCCGAGGGCCTTCTGGCAGTTCCCTCCCTACGAGAAGTCAAGTTACAGGGAATCAAGCAGAGGGCCTTCTTGGTAGTGGCACCCGCCCTGTGGAACGCCCTCCCACCAGATGTCAAAGAGAAAAATAACTACCAAACTTTTAGAAGACATCTGAAGGCAGCCCTGTTTAGGGAAGCTTTTAATGGTTAAATGGTTATTGTATTTTAGTGTTTTGTTGGAAGCTGTCCAGAGTGGCTGGGGAAACCCAGCCAGATGGACGGGGTATAAATAATAAATAATAATAATAATTATTATTATTATTATTATTATTATTATTATTATTATTAATGAATGGTGATGCACCAGGGAATGCTAAAGTTGCCTGGGCAGCTCAGGGCCTTTCAAGTTTCCAGGAAGAGAGGTACCCGCACAAGAAAGAGCCGCGGCATGGATTCATCCCACATAGACCAGGGCTTCTTGTATAAGCAGAAAGGGCTCTTCCCCAACCTTCAGCCCTCCAGATGTTTTGGACTACAATTCCCATCACCCCTGACCACTGGTCCTGTTATGGGAGTTGTAAGCCAGAACATCTGGAGGCCCGTAGGTTGAGGATGCCTGATCTACAGTGATGCCTAAGCCTTTCTATGGAGTTGAAGTCTGCTAGCCTCCTATTTTTAACCATGATTTTTGGTGTGAAATGCCACCCACCCTCAGAAGCGGGGTTGTACGTGGCTGAACTTAGCCAATGAAACAAACAGAGAAGAAAAATTAAGAGGTGCAAATAACACAAAGAATGGCACAAATTTGGGGGGGAAAGAAGTCATAATTAGAATTCCCAACCTTATATTTACAGCTATTTCTGATCCGGTAGCATTCACCTGCCATCAAGAATGTCAGTAGGAGAAGATCAAAATACAGCGTTTAAACTACTCTGTCCAAAACTGGATATTCCTGCTGTTACTAATGTGGTGTTTCACTCCCACTTATACCCATATAATCTGCAGGGATCAAAGCCTGATATCCAGTGAATTTCTGGAAAATGGGCAGGGGATATGCTTACTTTTCCTTTGAAATAATTAAAGCTAAGTCGCTTTGCCTGTTTCTGTTCATTTTTTTAGGTTCCAGTCTACAGGGAAACTAACTGGACACCTGGGCCCTGTTATGTGCCTTACTGTAGACCGCATTTCCAATGGGCAAGATCTCATAATTACTGGCTCAAAGGATCACTATATCAAGGTATTGCCTCCTGCATCTTACCACAGGAGTAATACAACAAGCTTCGAGAATAGGTTTCCATTTTCTTTGGTTCTTTCCCTGCGAGATGTGGAAATGCACTGCACTCCATTTCGACTCAGAACAATGCCTGAGGCTGCAATACTATACCCACAACTAGGGGTAAACCACATTAAGTGCAATGGAACATAAAGACATGTATAGGATAGCACTGCTGGTCTGTCTTTTCTTTTTTCCTTTCCAGAAAAGGCTAGTCAAACTGACATTCTCACCTGTGCCTGGAAAAATATAAATTCAAAGTCAAAAAGTCTTTGGGAACTTCTAGGGTTTTTGTTTCGATGTCGGAGAATAAAATAATTGGATTAACTTTCACTCATTATTCAAGGAAACATACTATTTCCTCCAGGGAGTTTTAAGTTATTTCCTAAATATTAGTATGCATGTGGACTTACTAAGAGGTGAAAGTCACTTTTCTCCCAGGTATTTGTGCTTAGGTTTGCAACCTAATCTCAGGAATTGCTTTTATTCCCTTCTTTCTTGAAGAATTATTCCAAATGTTATTTCTGGCCTCTCCTTAGTTTTGACATGAAGACTTTATAATGTTTATGGTTCATAATTACCACATAGACAAAAGGGTGTCAAATCTTCTAATCTTCCTATAGATACCTCTGTTTACACTCCGTTATTGCTATTGATCATCTGGTGATAGTTTGCTATTGAGGCTGTTGTGGTTATAAAATAAGAAGTTGACAGACTGTGTAGCGAAAAGACCTCAAATTGTTTTCTGTGTAATAATCTGGTGTCCATTCTTTGCGATACTGTGATAGTGAGATGGGAAGAGATAGTAATGGCAACATTTGTCCAAAAAACACACACCTGTCATTTGAGTTAAAGGGGGAAATTAAGTAAATCTGTGCTGGGTTATATATTTCAGATAAGGCGTCATTTTTATTGAATTACCACATTTTTCGCTCTATTGGACGCACCGGACCATAGGAGGGGGAAAACAGGGGGAGTTTTTTTTTTCTTGTTCTCCCCCTCCAAAACAAGGTGCGTTCTGTGCATTCAAGGTGCGTTCACCCGAAGCCTCCGGAGCCCAGTGGGAGTTCCCACTGGGCTCTGGGGGCTTTGGGTTCCTTTTGACCTGCTCTTTGGGGCTGGCGGTGGGGGAGCGCTGTTTTCCCCCACCGCCAGCCCCAAAGACCAGGTCGGGGAACAGTGGGAAGGCAGCGCTCTGCCTCCCCACTGTCCCCCGAGCTTGTGGGACTGGTGGTGGGCAGAAGCGCTGCTTTCCCCCACCACCAGCCTCCAAACCAGGTCAGGTTTGGAGGCTGCTATCCGCAAGCCTTGGGAGCCCGGTGGGAACTCCCGCCGAGCTCCGAAGGCTTGCAGATATCTGCCCGAAGCCCGGGGCGCGCTGTGCAGCTTTGCGCTCCGAAAGCTTGTGGATAGCTTCCTGAAGCCTGGAGAGTGTGAGGGGTCGGTGTGCACCGACCCCTCTCACTCTCCAGGCTTCAGCGAAAGCCTGCATTCGCTCCATAGGAGGCACACAAATTTCCCCTTCATTTTTGGAAGGGAAAAAGTGCGTCCTATAGAGCGAAAAATATGGTAGTTAATTATTAAAATCAGTTAGTGGTTGGTACTAAATTATTAAAATCAGTTAGTGGGTGGTACTACTGCACTATTACAAATCCTTTGTAGACGTTTGTATAATACTACTGTATTGAGTGAGTATTTATATTTTGTCAATTCCCAGCCAAGATTATGTTGCAGATTTGAAATTGTTTTGCTCCTATTTCAGATGTTTGATGTAACTGAAGGAGCTCTGGGAACTGTAAGCCCTACACACAACTTTGAGCCACCCCATTATGATGGCATAGAAGCGCTTACTATTATGGGAGACAACCTTTTTAGCGGATCCAGAGATAATGGAATTAAAAAGTGGGACTTGGCTCAAAAAGACCTCATCCAGGTACTGTTCAAATATAATAGGAACCTTGCGAAACAGAGCTGCCCCCAAACTGAAATTCTTCAGCTACTCCAAAATGAGGCTTCGAAATTTTGAAAGCCAAAAATAATAGTATTTGGGTCTAGAAAACTGATTTTAGAATCTGAAAAGGTTGGATTGAATTTTTTTGTTTGAACCAAAATCAGCTGGGCTTTTCTTTGCCTAAGCAGAGGATTGACAATGTGCAGCATGCTATATGTTGATAGACCTTTATTTGTGGTCCTCAGACTTCTGGCAGAATTCTGGTAAAATTCCCAGCATCCATCTTAACTGGAAGTTTCTAACCTTCACAATTGCAGAGGATGTGTTTGATCATGCAGTAGAGAAATACGGGAGTAGGAGATAGAACTTTGAAAGCACACAGTCTAATTTCAATAGTTGCTATATTGCCAACTTGCTCTGCAGTAAGCAAGCCATAGTTTTTTTAAGAAGTGGACTTAAGTCTTCCATGTTTGATGACCGCAATTTAATCATGTGAATTGTCCTCTGCTTCATATTATCTGATGCATTTTTCAGAGCTGAACTGCTTGCCTTTCCTCTCCTTATGGATGATGTTGTTTCTGATTTTGTGATATGTCTTTTCAGCAAGTTCCTAATGCCCACAAGGACTGGGTCTGTGCTCTTGGGCTTGTGCCCGGTTCCCCCGTGCTTCTCAGCGGCTGCCGCGGGGGCATTCTGAAACTCTGGAACGTAGATACATTTGCACCAATAAGCGAACTCAAGGGACACGACAGTCCCATCAATGCCATCTGCACCAATTCCTGCCAGATTTTTACTGCATCAGAGTGAGTTGCTTTTAATGTTCTTTGCACACGCTGCATAGCTGGAAAGAATTCTGAGCATTCCAATAATAATAATAATAATAATAATAATAATATTTATTTATACCCCGCACTCCCAGGCCAGAGCTGGGTTCAGAGCATCTGACACCAGTAAAATTACAATAAAAACATAATGGGGGGGACCAATTTAAAATACAGGTTAGAATGCAATTTAAAATGCAACCTCATTTTAAAAGTAGCCCATAGATCAAAACCGTAAGGGGAGGGAAACATAAGGGTCAGACTGAGTCCAAACCAAAGGCCAGGCGGAACAGCTCTGTCTTGCAGGCCCTGCGGAAAGATGTCAAGTCCCGCAGGGCCCTAGTCTCTTGTGACAGAGCGTTCCACCAAGTCGGGGCCAGTACTGAAAAGGCCCTGGCCCTAGTTGAGACCAATCTAACCACCTTGTTACTTGGGACCTCCAAAGTGTTGTTACTTATGGACCTTAAGGTCCTCCGTGGGGCATACCAGGAGAGGCGGTCCCGTAGGTACGTGGGTCCTAGGCAGTGAGTGATCTTCTTTGCTTTCTAGTACGTGCAAAAATTCAAAGGGTTTGTCTACATTGTGAACCACCAACTTAATTTTCTGCACACTTACGGTCATAGCTGGCAGAGGTTTAAACTGTGTTATTATTTGGGTTGGTTGGGTTTGTTTAAAAAACTACCTAATGTAAAATGTTAATTGTTTTATATGCAGACATGTATTTTTATTGAATATTATGCTATAAGCTACTTGTAAGGGAAAAGCATAAAAATAGAGAAGTTTGTGATATAGCTACTTGTTTGCAGTTAATGAGCCTTTGTTTGTCAAATGGCTTTGATGTCATGCCATAATACTTAATACAATGTATTAAAACACAGCCGTAGCATAATAGCTTATCAAGACTAGTGTAAATGTAAAGTTAGTAAGCAAGTTTTCAGGTGTACTGGAGCCTCGTAATTCTGATCAGCTCAAAAGCTTGCTCATGACTATGTGACTTTTACTTGGTACTTATAAATGTTAAGCGCTATTATTTTATTTGGGTCTTTATGCCTAGTGAACCAACAGAATCAATAACATAGAGCAGGCATCCCCAAACTCGGCCCTCCAGCTGTTTTGGGACTACAGTTCCCATCATCCCTGACCACTCATCCTGTTAACTAGGGATGATGGGAGTTGTAGTCCCAAAACAGCTGGAGGGCTGAGTTTGGGGATGCCTGATATAAAGCCTTTTTCAGTGTGTTTCCTATATTTCAGTCTGTTTCCTATATTTCACAGTAGTGCAATGAAATTGTTGTGGGACGCATTTGAGAATCTTTGCTCTGCTTGAGCTAGCAAGTCTCTAAAAATCACTGAGCTGCGCCGCATTCGCTTTCTCGAGAGACTGCTTTTGATTAAGGGAACAGTTCAGTGGAAGAGTTTTTGGTTTTTTAATTCAAGGGTACTGCGCTGTGGGTTAAACCACAGAGCCTAGGACTTGCCGATCAGAAGGTCGGCAGTTCGAATCCCCATGATGGGGTGAGCTCCCATTGCTCAGTCCCTGCTCCTGCCAACCTAGCAGTTCGAAAGCACGTCAAAGTGCAAGTAGATAAATAGGTACCACTCCGGCGGGAAGGTAAATGGCATTTCTGTGTGGTGCTCTGGTTCGCCAGAAGCGGCTTAGTCATGCTGGCCACATGACCCGGAAGCTGTATGCCGGCTCCCTCGGCCAATAAAGCGAGATGAGCGCTGCAACCCCAGAGTAGGCCACGACTGGACCTAATGGTCAGGGGTCCCTTTACCTTTACCTTACTGTATATAAATGGGGAAACGGCTTTTCTCTGCTTCTTCCTTTTCCCACTTCACGCTAATAGATTTGGTTGCTTAAAAATATTTTGCAGCGATCGGACTGTGAGAATATGGAAGGCTCCCTGCAGCTTCGATGGACAGATCTCCGATCCTGGCGATGCGAGCGAAGATGTGGCCAGTAATTAAAGACGAGCGTCTTCATAGGCACCTGCTTTCAGCTGGAGAGGAAGAAGAAGATGCAGCTCGAATGTACCGTTTAAGTGTGTCGTATTCTGCTGAAACTGCTGCCCTTAAGAACTGCCTTCTGTACTATATTTCAAACACTAGTCTGTTGGTGGTATGCTTGCCTCACATATAACGGCTGGATTTGTGTGCATTTATTAGCTTTGTAAGTTGAACAAACTGGAAGCCTTTCACCCTGGAATGGTTGTCTCAAGACCTGTAACCTAGGATGTGAAAGTGCCCTGTGTACCTCACTCTCTGACCCCTTCTGTTCAGCTGAGCTTCACTTTATGGTTGTATGGAACGTGCCAGCATATCTCTTGTCTCATTTCCCAAGCCTTTAATGGAAGAGCAGCGGGGGTCCTAAAAAGTTTACTTATGTTTTGCTGCTGTAAGAAACTAAGACTGGAGTGTAAGGGAGGGCGGAGTCTTAGTTTGAGACGGATTACTGCCCTGACTGTGTCATGCTAACAATGAATGCCATACGACCCGCGTTAGTTGTTAGCATTATACTCTTGCTGACCAAAGTTGGGCAGCTGTGTCTACTCTGTGCTCAGGACTAGAAACTAAAATGCTGTCGAATTATTAACATTTTATTAGTGCTCTGCCTACCACAGTATTCTTACAGAAAAACCTTAATCTATTTTTCTTATGTTTCCGTCATCTCACGATGTTTTATTTAAGAGGAAAAACAAGGTGTCCTTCCTTTTTAACATACTTTGATATGCTGCTAAATATATTTTAGATATGTTTGTTGAACCTTGGAGTTAGTTAAAAGAACGGTAGCAACTGTGTCAACAAAAGGCCGTGTGTAAATACATGGGGTGTAAAGAGAGACTATCTTAACAGTGTGCCTGTGTGGATTTTTTTAATTGCTGTAGATTTGAGTGTGGATATTGAACGAGAGGGTTGTATAATTTATCCAGCTTTTCGGAACATTCATTTGTAAATTCGGCAAGTTTTAGGAACAGTGTTTTATTGGGTTTGCTGTGGGGTAGAGGATATGAACTTGTAAATGTACGGCTTGTGATAGTTGATGCTTACATTAAAAAAAAAAAAAAGACCCACACAATTGAATGTGAACACTTTAATTGCGGCTACTTTTGTTTGGCGCAATAGGTAAAGGTAAAGGTACCCCTGCCCGAACGGGCCAGTCTTGACAGACTCTGGGGTTTGTGCGCCCATCTCACATCTATTGGCCGGGGGCCAGCGCTGTCCGGAGACACTTCCGGGTCACGTGGCCAGCGTGACATCGCTGCTCTGGCGAGCCAGAGCCGCACACGGAACGCCGTTTACCTTCCCGCTGGTAAGCGGTACCTATTTATCTACTTGCCCCGGGGGTGCTTTCGAACTGCTAGGTGGGCAGGCGCTGGGACCGAGCAGCGGGAGCGCACCCCGCCGCGGGGATTCGAACCGCCGACCTGACGATCGGCAAGCCCTAGGCGCTGAGGCTTTAGCCCACAGCGCCACCCGCGTCCCTGTTTGGCGCAATACATGAAGAGAAATTAACGTGACACAGGACCCAAGTACTGTACAGAGACGTAAGCAGCCCTGTGGCATTCAGACTAAAAAGGGTGCTTTGTGGATTGCTTTGTTACTCTTTAATGGCCTTTGCTGTTAATCCAAAGAGTGGTCATTAAGGGTCAAGGCTTCCCAGTGCCATTGTAACCCTGGTCATTATCTGAAGGTGGATGGCAGAGGGGAATACAAAGAAAATATCTGAAATCTCTACCTTTTTAAATGCGGAAACTTATTTTGAAATAAAATTAATAATACAGGCAACAAAAGGAAGAATGCATGTAGCAATCAGCTCACTGATTGCCATCTTTAGTATATCATAGGTAAGGATGTATGGCAATTAAAGAAAAAGTAAAAAGCTGGTGACCTCTTGCTAGAGGAGGTATCAGTCAGAAATGCTTGAGGAGGGGGGCATATGTGTCCCCCCCCCTTCACCTGGCTGAGAGAGAACAAAGGGAACTTGGGACTGGAGTAGAGAAGAGAAACAGACCTGTCTTGCTGTCTCCAGGAATCTAAAGCTATGGCATTGGGGAGGAAGATCTGTTGGAGTTTTAATGCTGTGAGCCCTGCCACTCGGTCTGCATACACGTCAGGGCGGGATTTAGGTTTGATGAGGCCCTAAACTACTGAAGGTAATGGGGCCCTTTATATGTCCAGCTGTCCTTTGCCAACAACAAATTGTCGCTGGTTTTTTTGTGTTGAATGTGGCGCTGTGGGTTAAACAACAGAGCCTAGGACTTGCTGATCAGAAGGTTGGCGGTTCGAATCCCCGCGATGGGGTGAGCTCGGTCCCTGCTCCTGCCAACCTAGCAGTTTGAAAGCACGTCAAATTGCAAGTAGATAAATAGGTACCGCTCTGGCGGGAAGGTAAACGGCATTTCCGTGTGCTGCTCTGGTTCGCCAGAAGCGGCTTAGTCATGCGGGCCACATGACCCAGAAGCTGTCTGCGGACAAACGCCGGCTCCCTCGGCCAGTAAAGTGAGATGAGCGCCACAACCCCAGAGTCGGCCACGACAGGACCTAGTGGTCAGGGGTCCCTTTACCTTTATATGCTACATGGTAATTTATGGACCTAATAGATATCTAAACCCATTTGCACATAACAAAAGAAGAGTCCAGAGGGAAGAAGAGGGGAGGAAAAACCAGAAAATAAAATGGTGAAGTTTCAGCACCGCCATGGAATAGACTATGCCTGTGTATTTGTGTATACAGGAAAGCTCAATCTCTTCAATATTGCTCATGAACCAAGGTTCTAGACCAGGCATGGCCAAACTTGGCCCTCCAGCTGTTTTGGGACTACAACTCCCATCATCCCTAGCTAACAGGACCAGTGGTCAGGGATGATGGGAATTGTCGACCCAAAACAGCAGGAGGACCAAGTTTGGCCATGCCTGGTCTGGACCAAGGATTGGTTCAGAGGGAAATGGCTGCAACCTTGAAGAAGCAACACATTCAAGGCAAGAAAACCATTCTCTCAAAAAAGAAGTAAAAAGGTCCCAGAAGAAACAAAGAACTGCTGAGAATCTTGGAGCTAAGAAAACGAAGAAAAATAAGGGAGCTCTAGCACTTGAGGTGCAACCTCTTTTTCATCTCTCAACATCTCCAGATTCAATATTTTCTCTCACACTACTTTTCTCTCTCACTCAAATCCAGTTCTGTATTGGTAAATGAAAAAAGTCGGAGGCCAACAGCTGTACAAACAGGTGTTGGGTTTTTTAAAATAATAATAATAATTCAATTAATTATTTTTTGGGAGTGACATATTCCTTGATAAAGCTGAAAAGAGAATCATGAAGGTCGTCAGAGCTGCCGGCAAATCTTGTATCGTCTTCACCCTGGTACACGATCTTGGTGCATGATCACGGCTCAGCTACAGCCTTTGCCAGCCTTACTGTCCTCATGTTCCAGCGCAAGGTGACCCAGAGATGCTGGCTGTAGGGAATATCGTACGTTGCACCTTTTTTTCACCACAGTCCATTGTGGCATAGCTTGAGCGAGGCCTAGTCACCACAGGTCACTTACCTATTTCCCCTTGCTTTTGTAATCCAGAGTTCCAGACCCAGAAAAACACACGCCCTCCCTTGCAACAGGAAACACTCAGACTGTTTACGAGCCAGAGATTGAACTAAATATCCCTTCAGTTCCACAGCTCTGTAGGCCTTGTCTTCAGCACCTCTGAACCACAACCCCACCGTACAAAATAAATGAAACCTATGCTGCTCAGAGATTGGGTTGCAGGTAAGAAAATTAACACAGGAATAGATCACATATAGGGACGCGGGTGGCGCTGTGGGTTAAACCACAGAGCCTAGGACTTGCCGATCAGAAGGTCAGTGGTTCGAATCCCCGCAACAGTGTGAGCTTCCATTGCTCGGTCCCAGCTCCTGCCAACCTAGCAGTTCAAAAGCACGTCAAAGTGCAAGTAGATAAATAGGTACCACTCCGGCGGGAAGGTAAATGGCGTTTCCGTGCGCTGCTCTGGTTTGCCAGAAGCGGCTTAGTCATGCTGGCCACATGACCCAGAAGCTGTACGCCGGCTCCTTCGGCCAATAAAGCGAGATGAGCACCACAATCCTAGAGTCGGTCACGACTGGACCTAATGGTCAGGGGTCCCTTTACCTTTACCTTTAGATCACATATGAGACAAAGCAGCTCTTCAAGTACCCAGGTAAGTGATGGTGTAGGCTCTTGGGACTAACGCTCCCCCCCAAAATCAGTTGAGCCCTTCAAGCATTCTGGTCAAATACCCAAAAGCCCACAGGGCTCTTTGTTTGTGGAATGCTCTCCCCGGGGAGGATCGCCCGACCCAGGGGTTGGCAAGGTTTACCTCACCTGGGCTGGTTCACTCCAGTGGAGATCCCTCTGTGGGCTAGATTGCACCCGCAATTTCTGGCATCTGAGCAAGTGCAGATGCGATTTCCAGTGCCACGGAAGTGAGTCCCTGCGCTGCACTGCACTGCACTGCACTGCACTGCACTGCACTGCGCAGGTTTAGCACAGCGCATGGGGACTCTCTGAGTGGGCGGCTCGGTTCAGGGGCGGCTTATGGGCTGGTTAAATGACCCCCATGGGCCACTTGTGGCCCGTGGGCCTTAGGTTGCCTACTCCTGGCCTGACCCCTTCATTACGTATCTTTATCTTTTAGGCAAAAACATTTCTCTTCTTCCAGGCCTTTAGCTAATGAAACAATCTATGACCTTTTAAACTGTGTGGGGTGGGTATTGTCTTTGTTGTTATGGTATGTGTTTTTTTGTTCTTATATTGAGACCCCTGGGTATAGGGCGGTATATCAACAACAACAACAACTGTCCTGTGACCTTTGGATGATGGTGGCGTAGAAATTTAATAATAATAAATAAAAATAATAAGGCATCAGGCCATCTCTTCTGGCACATGATAATGGGCCTAGTTAATCAAAGACCCATCTAGTCCAGCAGTGTTCTCCCAGTGGCCAACCAGGGACTGGGTGCAACAACATTTGCCACACTTGCGATTCCCAGCAGGTAATATTCCCACAGAGCCATCTTCCATGAAAAAGCCCATAACACCTCTTTCCTGCTTCTATAAAAATTCTTGCAGCATCATTTTCTCAGAGGAAACGTGGAGCTTTGACTTTAGATCCATGATCCCCTGTGATAAAAGGCTGCAAAGATCTCCGTAATGTATTGTGGGGTGCAAAATAGTAGGGAGAGAGTTAATTAAAGTGATTTATGAGGAGTAGGATCATGCCCCTATCTCTGTGGTCAAACGCACGTGTTAAACTTCAAATCTATGCCCACATTGGCCTTGTAGCTTCTGTTGCATAAGCAACTCTTCCCCCTTCTTTTCCTGAAGACAGCATTTTTTGATTACAAATAAACTTGCAACTTGTCTTCCCTTCAACCTTACATAACCTGCAAATAAGGTCATTTTCCCCCCTTATCAAAGTAACAAATATTTGCAGTGTGTCAGCTTGCAGATAACTCTGTGAGCCCTGCTACATCTTGCTTATAAAAGGCCATTGTCTGAGGAGCTTGTGTTATATCTATTCAACCATGGAGAGAAAGAAGAAGCTTCATTTTTTGGCCCTTGCTCTTGCAGGTAAGATAGAATTTTATAGTTGGATAGAGGTACATTGGAAGGTGTTTCATATTGAGTCAGTCCATTGCTCTATCTAGTTCACTATTGTCTAGACCAGGGATTCCCAAACTTGGATCTCCAGCTGTTTGGTGACTACAGTTCTCATTACTCTTGACCACTGGTCCTGCTAGCTAGGGATGATGGGAGTTGTAGTCCAAAAACAGCTGGAGACCCAAGTTTGGGGTTCCCTGGTCTAGAGCAACTGGCACTGGTCCTCCAAGGTTATATGACCCTTTGCCAGTCGGATGCCATCACATCAGCCTCACTTTGGGGCCAATGGAATTGGTCACCCCAAACATCCTGAGGGCACCAGGTTGGCGGTTAAACATTCCCCTGCTCAGCTCCAGTGCTGAAGTCAACTTTGCTACCTTCACAGGTGCAGTTCTCTGTTTAAGTCAAATGGGGGTTATGGAACAAAAATACTCTTTTAAGAAGTTGTAGTTTTGCTGTTGTTGTTTAGTCATTTAGTCGTTTAGTCGTGTCCAACTCTTCGTGACCCCATGGGCCAGAGCATACCAGGCACTCCTGTCTTCCACTGCCTCCCGCAGTTTGGTCAAACTCATGCTGGTAGCTTCGAGAGCACTGTCCAACCATAGAATCATAGAATCATAGAATCATAGAGTTGGAAGAGACCACAAGGGCCATCGAGTCCAATGTCATCCCCTTCTCCTTGTGCCCTCCATCTTTCCCAACATCAGGGTCTTTCCCAGGGAGTCTTCTCTTCTCATGAGGTGGCCAAAGTATTGGAGCCTCAGCTTCAGGATCTGTCCTTCCAGTGAGCACTCAGGGCTGATTTTCTTCAGAATGGAGAGGTTTGATCTTCTTGCAGTCCATGGGACTCTCCAGAGTCTCCTCCAGCACCATAGTTCAAAAGCATCCATTCTTCGGCGATCAGCCTTCTTTATGGTCCAGCTCTCACTTCCATACATCACTAAGAAGTTGTACTGGGGGCCTGTAAAGGTGAACTGCGGTAGAAAAGTTGCCCAGATCAATTTGTATTTCCCTTGGTAAAAGACTTTCTTCAAAATGCATCTATAATGCAGCTGCCCTTTTTCTTGTTCTTGGATTGTGTTCAACAGCTGTTATTGATTCTTCATTCTTTCAGTAATTCAACGGTGTGTGTATCTCCACCCTTCCAATGCATTCCATTTTTTTGGAGCAGTTTACAATCGTTCAAAGTGCTGTGATCCATAAGAACAATATACAAACAGTATGAGGAGATAGAAATTCAGAGACTCCCCAGAAAAGAAACCCTTGTCTGCCTAATGACAAAAGCTTGCTGGAACAGGGAAGCTTTCACCAGGCAGTAAAGGAGACGGCCAAATCAACCTTCAGTAATCTGGTGCAACCACCAAGAAGGCCCAGTCTCTTGTCCCAGTCAGTCAGGCATCCTGCACAGCTGGGGCACAGAGGAAGGTGTTTTAGGGAGTAGCAGGCTGGTTACAGGTACTGGGAGAGGCAGTCTTTAGTGTATCTTGGCTCAAGCCATTGATCTGCGAGGATGTCTACCTCTTTCGATCATAAGTAGCAAACTAATAATAATAATAATAATAATAATAATAATAATAATAATAATAAATTTTATTTATATCCCGCCCTCCCCAGCCGAAGCTGGGCTCAGGGTGGCTAACAACAATCAAAATAATCCAACGTTCTAAAAACATTTCATTATAAAAATTAATTAAAATCAAATTGGTGGCAACCATTAAGCAAAATTCTGTGCAGATTGCCAGAGGAGGGGGTCAGGCTGCGTCCTGACCAAAGGCCTGGTGGAACAGCTCTGTTTTGCAGGCCCTGTGGAAAGATGTCAAGTCCTGCAGGGCCCTAGTCTCTTGTGACAGAGCGTTCCACCAGATTGGAGCTGCGGCCGAAAAAGCCCTCGCTCTGGTTGAGGCCAGCCTAACCTCTCTGTGGCCTGGGATCTTCAGGATGTTTTTATTTGCAGACCGTAAGGTCCTCTGTGGGACATACCAGGAGAGTTCAAAGCAGTACCAAAGAAAGGGGAGAAGATACTGGAAAGGATGAATGCTTTTTGATAAATTAACTGGCAGTCTTTCAGTTCAAATATCTCCCCTAGTGGCTTCTTTGTCTCTTTACAAATAAGACCCTGCAGGTTCTTTGAAAAGGATGGTTTCTGAGCAATTTGTAAAGAAACATGCCCTTGAAGAAGGCGCTTTTGCCAATTTTGCAGGCAAATTTAACAATAAACTTCCCCTGTTTTGTTTACATCATTAGATGCTTCCTGTTTTGGAAGATTTTCCTTTCAGCAAAATAGTTCCCCACACAACGTGCTTTAGGTTGTAGCTCTTCTTTAGGAACAACCGGACTGGTTTCAGCTGGAAAAAGGCAGCAATTCTGCCAGCTATCTGCTAAAGCAGGTAAAATGCAATATCCCTCTTCTCTCAATTCCGGTGATGGTGCCTTCCCGTTCTCCCCCAAAATGGATGGCCAAATGTTGGCTTTGGGAAGGGCATGTGGTTATTCTTACCAGCAGGCTATAAAGAATGTCAGTCACCCATGTGGAAAACCAATACTGGTAGCATCTGCTTTCCCCAAAATGAGAGATTTTTTAAAAAGCCACCAGTGGGCAGCACAAGCTTTTGCTAAGGGGTTTTAAATCGTTTTTTATTATTGATTCTAAGACCTTCTGTGCGAGTTCAGATCTAGAATTAAAATGCTTCCCTTCTCTAGAGATTGCGTGGGATTACGTATTTATTTATTCACGGGGGAGAAAGCGTATGGGATACGATCTCATTCAAAATGTTTCTGTTTGCAAAGTGGAATACAATGAACAGTATTCTTAAGGCCTGGCGGGATTAAGCATTATTCTAAGCATGCCATAGAACAGTTCCCAAAGCAAACCGGGTCCCTGCTGTAGCGCAATTGCCAGAATTGTGGCAGCACAATATGCAGATTGTGCTTATCAAGTGTTTTCATGGCACTTTAAATATTGGTACATGATGTCCCCGTAAACTTCAAGATTTAAAAGGCCACGAACATTCTTGGCATCAGGTCACCAAAGAAAAGAAAGAATTTCTGGGGGTGGTCTGGGAGAAACAGTTACACCTCATATTGAGGGAACTCGGAAATCTTGACAGGGTGGACTGGAAAGATGATAGTTGCAATTTGCTCAACAAATACTCTGATGTCAAGGTTCTTTTAATTCTGCAGAATTTATTTGTTTTTTTGGGGGTAGCGAATGTGCAGGGACTTGAGCTATATCTTTGTAAAGTTCACCATTACTCTGTGGGGTTAGGAAGCATTTTCAGATTGCCAGAAGTCCCAAAATGTTGTCAAAAGGCAATGGGATCGTGACCAGTCAAATGGCGCTAGGTGGAAATATGTAGACCATGGGTAGTCAAACTAAGGCCCAGGGGCTGGATCCAGCCCAATCACCTTCTAAATCCCGCCCATGGGCGGTCCAGGAATCAGTGTGTTTTTACATGAGTAGAATGTGTCCTTTTTAAAAGATGCATCTCTGGGTTATTTATGGGGCCTGCCTGGTGTTTTTACATGAGTAGAATGTGTGCTTTTATTTAAAATTCATCTCTGGGTTATTTGTGGGGCATAGGAATGTGTTTTCCATCCAAAAAAATATAGTGCGGCCCTCCCTCAAGGTCTGAGGGACAGTGGACCGGCCCCCTGCTGAAAAAGTTTGCTGACCCCTGATGGACACCTACAACACGGAGATCTACTAGAGCAGGAATGGGGAATATTAAGACCTGCCAGATGTTAGACACGAATTCCCATTGGCCCCAGTCAGCTTGGCAAAGTATACAATGAGAGTTAAGTCAGAGATCTATGTCCTACTGCTCTGCACGCAGTAGCATGCGCTCAGTGAACTAGGGGGACTAGGCTAGTCTCCTAAATGTTCCCGGCGAATTAGAGTATTAAAGTATTAAAGCCTGGAGCCTCCTTCCCAAAGCTCAGGCAGCTTCTGCCTAGCTTAGGGAGGAAGGAGTGATCCTCACATGCACAATGTTGTGGCGTCACCACCACCCCAGTCGCTCTCTCAAGTTGGCGCCTCTGGCCCCGATTGTTTCCCTAGGAAAAATTTCACCGGACGCCACTGACTGTACAATATTGCCACCCCCACAACTTAGTTATATCAGGTGCATGTGAAAAGGAGCACAAACGTCTGTACATTCAGAAGTGGGCCAGATCCTAAGTCAGTGTTCATGGAAATGCAGCCTTAGGTATCATCTCCTCTTCCACTTATCTTCCTTGGTGTCAAGAATGAGCCCATGGTGGACTCTGGGGGAAGCAGTTTGGAGCAGACAGCAAGAGCAAAGGATTGGCCGGGAGTAATTGTCTAATAGCTACTCAAAGATCAGGAACTAGGAAACAAGGGTGATCAGGCCAGGGCCCATGGGACAGACTCCCCCCCCCCCCAGTAATCAAAGCCACGAGGGACGCGGGTGGCGATGTGGGTTAAACCACAGAACCTAGGACTTGCCGATCAGAAGGTCGGCGGTTCGAATCCCCGCAACAGGGTGAGCTCTCATTCCTCGGTCCCTGCTCCTACCAACCTAGCAGTTCGAAAGTACTTCAAAGTGCAAGTAGATAAATAGGTACTGCTCCAGCGGGAAGGTCAACGGCGTTTCCGTGCGCTGCTCTGGTTCGCCAGAAGCGGCTTAGTCATGCTGGCCACATGACCCGGAAGCTGTACGCCGGCTCCCTTGGCCAATAAAGTGAGATGAGCGCCGCAACCCCAGAGTCAGCCACGACTTGACCTAATGGTCAGGGGTCCCCTTTACCTTTAACTAATCAAGGCCAGCTCAAGAAATTTAGCTGCCTGAGGCAATGGACATGTTGTGCATACCCCCAATTGGATTGGTAGTTGAAGCTTACTCCAATACTAGTGAAAGGACACTTGAGGGCAGCAGGATAGTGTGTGGGGGAGGAGGCAGGCCGCATGATAATCATAGCTCTGGCCACGCCCCCACCTCATTATCTGCCGCCTGAGGCAGCTACCTCAGCCCTGCCAATGGGTTTCAGTGCTAACTGAGCCCTTAAAAACTCCCTGGGTGTGGCTTACCCCTTTCAGGCCCTGTGGAAGAAGTAAGTCAGACCTAGGGAATACAGTCATACCTCGGGTTACAGACGCTTCAGGTTGCGTTTTTTTGGGTTACGAACCGCTGGAACCTGGAACGGGTTACTTCCGGATTTCGGTGGTCATGCATGTGCAGAAGTGCTAAATTGTGCTTTGCGCATGCGCAGAAGTGCCAAATTGCAACCTGCACGTGCGCAGACGCGTCGCTGCGGGTTGCGGACGCTGCGGGTTGCGAACGTGCCTCCCACATGGATCATGTTTGCAATCTGAGCGTCCACTGTATACAGAAAGATAGAGAAAATGGTGAGCAGGCTTGTTGGCATGTGAGGCCCATCGGGGCGAGAACGCTGCGTCTTCACTGGCGACTGGCCCGGGGGCTCACTGGCCTGCCCTGTTTCATGGGTAGTCTCTGGTTTGGAAGGTTCCAGGTTTCTGGGGTTGGGCTCAGTGTCAAGATCCAGATGTAGGACTCAGTTGGCCAACTGTCAGTCACTGGGACCATGACTCCCCAAGTTCATAAATGATACTCTGGTGGGTAGCTAGCTGCAAGGTAGCACCTCTTATCGGGGCTTTTTTTCAGCCAGAACTTGCTGGAACTCCGGCACCTCTCAGGTGGCCGCCATTGCCATTCTAAGAGAACAAGAGGTGTTTTGTGGTGAGTTCCGGCACCTTCTTTTCCAGAAGAATAGCGCTGCCTATTATAAACCAATGGGAGTCATACATATACTATAGAAGTGGATTAACTAGTTCCCGACACATTAACTGAAGAGTCATCCTGACCAGAAAGATCTCTTGGTTGGAATTGTGAATGTTGCTCTCAGCCACAGCTTCACTCCCACAATGGTTTATTGTGTGACTTAACCTTCCTGCAGCTTTGACATGCTTCTCCTAAGAAAAGAGCCTCGCTTCGGAGATGGATTCAATCACTGATATACTGCTAAATTAAATGGGGATAATTACGTTGAATTGTAATTTGGGAGCCAGCAATTAATATTTCCAGAAGCTTTAGTCAAAAGTGAAAGGCTCCGTGCAGTGGGATTTTAATTGACTTTATATAATGTTTGGTGGCAACAGCAACTTCTTATTAACATTCATTCTTAGGAAGGAACTAATCTTGCATGTTCCACCTTATGTAATTTATTTCTGAGTGGCATTTGTGAACATCACCCTAAAGAGGGCAATAGACAAATGGTATTGAGTTGGTATTATGACAATGGAGAGGGAAGGTTGCTATGATGGCACCTACATTGGAGGGTCACTCCCTCTCTTCTTCACGTTGCCAAAAGATGTCTCAGAAACTCTTAGGGCACATCCAAACTGAAATATACTCAGAGTCGCAAAGTGATTTCATGCTCTTTATTCAGCTCATAGTGGTGAGGAGGAATGAATGAATGCCCCCTCAAAGTATCTGCTTTATATACATTATTTACACAATGGGCTGCACATGATTGGCTAATTCCGGAATTCTACTGTAAGCCAATCAGGTTGTGGATTCACTTCTATCTGGAGCAGGATTGGGTGGATCCTGCAAACCAATCATACTGCTGCATTGTTCTAGGACCAATCAGACTGCTGCATTCTGAATCCTATTGTTCTAGGACCAATCAGACTGCTGCATTCTGAATCCTATTGTTCTAGGACCAATCAGACTGCTGCAATTTGGATCCTATTGTTCTAGGACCAATCAGACTGCTGCAGTTTGGATCCTATTCAACTCAGTACATAACACAAACCATACATTTAAATCACTTCTATGCTACTGTGACAGTCTGTCCTGATCCTCTGGCCTACCTGCCAGCCAGAAAGTGTGCCAAGACCAAGTCCAAAATCCAAGTTCAGCATCCACAAAGTCCACAGTCTGAGATCTGAAGCCGGAGGTCAGGAAACGAGGTTTAGGGTCGATCCAAGTCCCAAGTCAGGATGCAGTCCAGCATCAAGCCTGAAGTAGAAACCTGTGGAGGTTCAGGAGTATCCAACACAAGGTCCCTCAATTAATATTAATAATAAAAATAATAAATTAATTTTATTATTTATACCCTGCCCATCTGGCTGGGTTTCCCAGCCACTCTGGGCAGCTCCCAACATAATATTAAAAACACAATAAAGCATCAAACAATTAAAAAAAAACTTCACTAAACAGAGCTGCCTTCTAAAAGTCAGAAAGTTGTTTATTTCCTTGACCTCTGATAGGAGGGCATTCCACAGGGCGGGTGCCACTACCGAGAAGGCCCTCTGTAACCTCACTTCTCGCAGTGAGGGAACTGCCAGAAGGCCTTTGGAGCTGGACCGACTTCCTTCCTTCCTTCCTTCCTTCCTTCCTTCCTTCCTTCCTTCCTTCTTTCTTTCTTTCTTTCTTTCTTTCTTTCTTTCTTTCTTTCTAAATTTATCTATTTGGTTTTTCAGATAAAAAAATTGCAGTCACATGTCCAATATACAGCATAAAAACAAGATTCCAATGGATCTCTTGGAGTTCCCTCCTCCCCTTTGTGGGTCCCATTGTTAATCATTTCCTCCTGCATCTTTTATAATAATCCAAATCTTTTACCTCTCTATTGTGTCCAAAATTCACCACTAAACTACAAGTGATATTCCAATCCTGCTAACGATTTGAACTTTTTACAATGGTCTTTAAGATAAGATATAAATGTTCCTTATTAAAATTTTGTTATTGGCCCAGAGATGGAAATAAGATCCCTACCAGAGAAGAATGGCTGATCAAGTTGATGGATTATTCTCAAATGGCAAAAATGACCGGAAGAATCAGAAATCAGGAAGATTGTATCCACTAAGTTCTGTTTCTCCCCTCTTAGTTTTAAGCCAGGCTTACGCTGTGAGGGAAGATGGACTATATGGTTACTCTTTGACCGGAAAACCAGAGAAGACAGAAAAAGGCTGGAGGTAAAAGTCAGCTTTTGTTATTCCTCTCCACCCCAGTTCTTTGTGTATTTAATATTTTGTACACTGACAACACTTTTCTGATATCTCTTGATTTTTCCTCAAATGTAAAGCCTTGCTTGATAGTGAAGAAGCCATATGCTTTGCAAATGGATGTGGATTGCTTAATGCTGAAAACAATGCAAAGAGCAACGGAAAAGTGCAACGATTGTGCATATTGCGCAATGCTTAAGCTAGTAAAGATAAAAGATAGCTAACTACATTTACCCGCACAGAAGCCCAGGCAAAGCTGTACTCCAAAGGTTGCAGTGTACACCCAGAGCTCTGCATAAGCAAGAATAATCCATCTCGTCTGTGATGGGGAATGCCTCCCACACATAATAATAATAATAATAATAATAATAATAATAATAATAATAATAATTTTTATTATTTATACCCCGCCCATCTGGCTGGGTTTCCCCAGCCACTCTGGGCAGCTTACAGCACATACAAATTGTAAAACATTAGACATTAAAAATTTCCCGATACAGGGTTGCCATCAGATATCTTCTAAAAGTCAGTTAGTTGTTTATTTTCTTGACATTTGACTGAAGGGTGTTCCACAGGGCAGGCACCACTACCGAGAAGGCCCTCTACCTCGCACTATATCAAGGGGATACTCCCTGATATTGCAAAGAATAAGTCAATCTTTGCTCATGTGGAGTTCACGGCCGCATCTACACAGCTATAAAAATAACACTCTGAAAAATAACCACTTTAAAGCTCACAATGGAAAATTCCATGGAGTTCCAATTTCCACTCCACAGCGCCATCTGTTGTCACATTGTTATAACACATTTATAACGTTTGATTTTTACTAATGTAGCTGAGTCCGTGCATGCAGTCTAATATCCTTTGAGCTGAGTTCTTCTTGTGGAAAGGGTGCTTGCGACACCTGCTAATGGAAGAGGGGTAGGCAAAGTGTGCTGATTCCTCTTTCCTTCTGTCCCCACACCCTCAATCTTCTCTGGGACATTGTGGGGCCATATGGAGTAGCACAGGAGAGGGAGATTAGGCAAATATTCCCTCTCTCCTTCTATCAGAAAGAGCCTCTCCTGGATCAGAGGTGCTACCCTTCACGGTAAAACTCCTTCTATGAGCAGAAGGGTATCTTAGGATCCAGTCCGGAGTCTCTGGAGAGTAGAAACCATTAATGCTTTATTTTAATAACAAACAATGGAGCCTGGCTCATGGCATAAGAATTGATTTGATTTTCGCAAATGGAATTGCAACGCAATGGTTCTGAATCAATAAAACTGTTCACTGGACGGGAACTAGATGACATAAAGTTGGATTTAATTACCACAAACTGAATCACAATACAATTATTCTGGATGAATAAAGGGTTCACTAGACGGGACACAGAGTAATAATGGACATTTATGTCCCAGATGCCTTCTCTGCCTGTGGACCTGTGTGGCCATGTGGCATTTTATTGAATTATAAGGCCTTGATTGTAGAATTTTGATCCTGATTTAGCCGATCCGGATTAAAATCCCAACCGATTCATGGATCCATTTCCTTGAGTCTCCATGTAAACTGTATTGTATAACAGAAATGTCATAAAGCTGTGGGTAATATTCTTTCGATGGGATATATTTAGACACATGAACTGATCACTAGAGTGAGATTTTGGAGATGTATGCTTACCGAATGTTCAGAGAACAAAATATTTTTCACTCCTTGCTGGCTGCTCATAGAAACAGACAATATAGTATGAAGATAAATGGTGGTGTGTCTTTTCCAGGGTGGCCCTGTCAAGACGTGGAACAGCTTCCCTCTATGGAAATGACATTCCTCAACTTGCGTTGGATGTGGAGTTTCAGACAGAGGACAGAGTCAGGTTTAAGGTGAGTGAAAGAGAAAGCAAGCAAGGAAAGAAGTTGGTCAGCAATAATAATAATAATAATAATAATAATAATAATAATAATAATAATAATTTATTATTTGTACCCCGCCCATCTGGCTGGGTTTCCCCAGCCACTCTGGGCGGTTTCCATAGAAACCAAAAATACACTAAAATATCACACATTAAAAACTTCCCTGAACAGGGCTGCCTTAAGATGTCTTCTGAATGTCAGGTAGTTGTTTATCGCTTTGACATCTGATGGGAGGGCGTTCCACAGGGCGGACGCCACTACCGAGAAGTCCCTCTGCCTGGTTCCCTGTAACCTCAATTCTCACAATGAGGGAACCGCCAGAAGGCCCTCGGCGCTGGACCTCAGCGTCCGGGCAGAACGATGGGAGTGGAGATGCTCCTTCAGGTATACTGGGCCGAGGCCATTTAGGGCTTTAAAGGTCAACACCAGCACTTTGAATTGTGCTCGGAAACATACTGGGAGCCAATGTAGGTCTTTCAAGACCGGTGTTATATGGTCTTGGTGGCCACTCCCAGTCACCAGTCTAGCTGCCGCATTCTGGATTAGTTGTAGTTTCCGAGTCACCTTCAAAGGTAGCCCCACGTAGAGCACATTGCAGTAGTCCAAGCGGGAGATAACTAGAGCATGCACCACTCTGGCGAGACAGTCTGCGGGCAGATAGGGTCTCAGCCTGCGTACCAGGTGGAGTTGGTAGACAGATGCCCTGGATACAGAATTGACATGCGCCTATCATTTATGCACAACCTACTGATAACTCTATGTTTATTTTGTATGTGTCTCTTCTTATTTGGAAATAGATCTATGACCCTAACAACCAACGCTTCAAAGTTCCTCTCAAGATTGAATCCCCTCCTCTCGCTGCTGCTGACACCAGCTATGACATTGAATTTGTCAACGATTTATCTCTTCGGTTTAAAATCATAAGGAAAGCCACAGGAACTGTTCTGTGAGTACAAGCTATATTAAGTTTGCTTGCTGGGGGAAAAAAAAAACAAGAAGTGATGGAACTGAGATGAGCACCATTTCTCATGCATTGCAGCTTGGCTCAGCATGAAAGGAAAAGAAAAATGATCCTTTCTATCCTGAGTATAAGTTCCGTTTGTCACAGAAATAGCAGGGAGCAAATTATTCCTTGTCTTCGCTGAAGGGATAAAATGCCAGGTGCACACATGCAGATGAAGAAATATTGAGTGAGTATATTTTCTTTCCATAATCCCTCATCAGATGGGTGATTAGCTAATACTCTTCGCCCTTGTGCAGATATGAGTTAGTGTTATGTACTGAGTTGATCAGGATCCAAAAGGCAGCAGTCTGATTGGTGCTAGAACAATAGGATTCAGAATGCAGCAGTCTGATTGGTCCTAGAACAATAGGGTTCAGAATGCAGCAGTCTGATTGGTCCTAGAACAATAGGGTTCAGAATGCAGCAGTCTGATTGGTCCACAGGAGCCACCCAATCCAGCTCCAGGTGGAAGTGAATCCGCAACCTGATTGGCCTACAGGTGAATCCTGGAATTAGCCAATCACGTGGGGCCCATTGTGTAAATAATGTATATAAAGCAGACATTCTGGGGGAACTTCCATTCCTCCTCACCACTATGAACTGAATAAAGAGCATGAAATCGACTCTTGACTCCGAGTATATTTCAGTTAGTTTAAGACTTCTTCAGGAAAAGGTGCATTATCTGTGTCCAGATCTTCACATGTAATGATCACACTGTATCTACAAATCCATGTAGCCATAACCGGTCTCAACTTTTGGTCATGCATACATGCAGTGAAATGGGTAATCATCATTATATGTTATAATCTACATGTAGGATGGCATTTATTCTCACATGAAATCTGCGTAGGAAATTGAGAATGTATGAAGAGGCCCTGAGACAAGGATAAGATCGTCTGCTAGGTTTTGGGCATCTGGTTCTGGTTTCTGAAATGTGGATTTAATGTCATTTGCCAGCTTTACGAAAAGAGGAGACTGAGCAGTAGTTTAGAGGAAGCCAGAGGGCAGTCTTGGCTAATACGTTTATCGGCAGTAAAGCAAGATGCTTGGCTGCTTAACATTGCCTGGAAGGAAAAACAGTATCAGGAAATCATGATTCCTTTCAGGGGCTTATGTAAGTTCTTGCAAAATCTGCTTCTCTTTCTTTCTTTCAATGGAGAATTAATTTTCAAGGTGATGCTTGGTTAGTCGCTTTTACCAAAAGAGGATGTGTTGAATGAAACATTAGCGTGGGAAAAAGACTAGCAGGGATTTCATATAACATGTTCAGAAAGGAGAGGGGAAGGCATAGACAGTGCCAGGGGGAGGCAGGGGGTCTGTTAAAAACACCCCCCCAGCAAGTCGCTCTCCTTCCACTTATTCCGCCCCCATTTCTGAACTCCTGTTTATTAACAAGTGCATTTTTCTTTCTTTCTCAATTTTCACCCACTTAGAAATATACCGTATTTTTTGCTCTATAAGACTCACTTTTTCACCTCCTAAAAAGTAAGGGGAAATGTGTGTGTGTCTTATGGAGCGAATGCAGGCTGCGCAGCTATCACAGAACAGCAGGCTGCTTTCACTGCACAGCGATCCCTCTTGCTGTTCTGGCTTCTGAGATTCAGAATTCCCCCCCCCCCTTGTTTTCCTCCTCCAAAAACTAGGTGCGTCTTGTGGTCTGGTTATAGAGCGAAAAATATGGTACTTTGACCCCTCAATATCCCCTCTGCCATTTTTCCATGGCATGAAGGACACAGCCAGTCAGTATTGATTTCAGGGTCTCCAGCGCAACTGAACTGCACTCTTCTTCATTTCATTTTTTGTGTGAAATGAAAATCCTTGCTCCTTGCATTCATTGGTTCCTCTGTTCAAACTGGACCATGTTGTTCCCCTCAAAAAACTTACACTAGCCGGGCGAAGAGGAGAGGGGCAAAGGGATGTTCTTGATGCCATCTTAGAACCGTGTCTGCCCAACTTAAACTAGCAGTGTGGCTATTCCCATACTGTAGTTGCATAGCTGTCAACTTACAGATTTGAAAATAAGGGACCAGCAGCCTCGAAAATAAGGGATCAGCAGCCAAAATAAGGGATTTTCCGGGCACAGGTATGTTCAACTTCTGAGCCCCTCTGAGCCAAAGGCAGAAAGCCCAGCCAGCAGCCAAATGAAGCCTCATCACTAAGGGACAGCAGCGGGACATGGCGCTGGGATAAGGGACTGTCCCGCCCAATAAGGGACACTTGACAGCTATGTGTAGTTGTTTGACTGGCATATATTCTTCTTGTTTGGTTTCTGCCTTTTCATCCCTCCCTTGAAATCATTGGGACTGAAACTCTCAGTCTACACCCATAAGCATGCAATTAACTCATGCTTTATAGGGAAGGGAGTCCCACTAGACCAGGGGTCTGCAACCCGTGGCTCCAGAGCCGCATGTGGCTCTTTTACACCTTTGCTGTGGCTCCGGGGCGGATACTAACGAGGGGAGGAGGCGCGTTGTGGGCCCCGACACTCCCCACTGTGGCGGGCACTGTACTGGCTGTGACGTCGCATGGGGGCGGTGAGTGCGTTAGTCACGCACCGTCCCGACGTCACCTTCCCGCCCGCCCGCCCGCTACATTGTAAGGGGCATGTATGCTGGTCACTGTTTTGAAGGGGAGTGAAGAACACACACACACAAAAAGGTAACTTGTTAATTTAACGTTTATTTCTATGAGGAGGAGTAATTTTGAGGGGTCAAACAAAGAAATAATAAAAAAGTGACAAAAAAGTTATTTTTATAATGACAAGTTTTGCGGCTCCCAGTTTTTTTTTCTTCAGAAACGGGTCCAAGTGGCTCTTTTTGTCTTAAAGGTTGCAGACCCCTGCACTAGACCAAGTGGGATTTTCTTCTTAGTATGCAAGTTTAGGACAGTCCTGCTTTTCTCATTTGTTTTCTGTGGGGCTTAGGCATGCCCGGCTACCGCCACATGCATATTTGCACTGGCAAATTCTGCTACACAGAAAAGAGTGGAGTTAATATAGTCGGCTTATCAGAAAGTCAAGCTGGGGTTTACAAAGGGATGTGCCTTGATTGCTTAACATTAAATGAACATCCGCACAGTGGTACCTCAGGTTACATATGCTTCAGGTTACAGACCCTTCAGGTTACAGACTCCGCTAACCCAGAAATAGTACCTCAGGTTAAGAACTTTGCTTCAGGATGAGAACAGAAATTGCGCGGCAGCAGCGGGAGGCCCCATTAGCTAAAGTGGTGCTTCAGGTTAAGAACAGTTTCAGGTTAAGAATGGACCTCCGGAATGAATTGCCATAAGTACTTAACCAGAGGTACCACTGTATAGTGTTTTTATATATATATATATATATATATATATATATATATATATATATATATATATATATGCAGGTTTTGGTGTCTTCGGGTGTCTTCCCGTGTAAGAGTCGGGGTGTCTGTGCGACGTTTCGACGAGGTCTCACTCGTCATCTTCAGGCTGGTGCTTTCGGCTTCTTGTTACTGGAACAGAGCAGAGTCTGGTGTTTGAGTTCCTATAAATACTATTTATAGGAACTCAAACACCAGACTCTGCTCTGTTCCAGTAACAAGAAGCCGAAAGCACCAGCCTGAAGATGACGAGTGAGACCTCGTCGAAACGTCGCACAGACACCCCGACTCTTACACGGGAAGACACCCGAAGACACCAAAACCTGCATTCCTGTACCCGTGAAAATCTACGAAAGCATATATATATATATATATGCTTTCGTAGGTTTTCACGGGTACAGGAATGCAGGTTTTGGTGTCTTCGGGTGTCTTCCCGTGTAAGAGTCGGGGTGTCTGTGCGACGTTTCGACGAGGTCTCACTCGTCATCTTCAGGCTGGTGCTTTCGGCTTCTTGTTACTGGAACAGAGCAGAGTCTGGTGTTTGAGTTCGCAGAACGTATCGCAGAACACAAGAATGCCGTCAAAAAAGAAGAAAAAACTTCCTCTCTTTTCCAACACATGAAAGAAACAGGACATGAAATTAATTTTGCAGATTCCAAATTGCTCTTTAACATGGAACATCACCACAAGAGAATAATCATGGAAGCCATCGAGATAGAGAAACACCCTCACAACATGAACAAGCGTGACGACACGTCCCGCCTGCCAGACATCTGGAAATTAGCCCTCCCCACAAAAACCGACACCAGAACCAGAGGCACACAGAACGCCGTCACCAATCAACCACACCAGACCCAAACCCAGACCCTCTCCACAGACATATTACAGACTCCATCCAGTAGCCAAACTATAGTGGCACCTCCGGATGCTGCACCCCCCTGCAATCCCTACACAGATCTGGCTGGCACTAGGCACAAAACCATAGCTCGCCCCTATACACGAAGCCAAGCCAGAGCACAACTAAATGCAGCACAGCCATCTTCTCAGAAAAACTCTTCACAAGCTCAAGAGGTCAAGACACGAAAGCTTTAGCAACTAATCTACACTTAATGACCCACCCAGTGATATTCTGAATATCACTCATGAAATCACCCAAGATATCCCTCAAGTAATTAAGGAACAAAAGAAGAAAAGGCACACTAATCTAGGAACTTCCTCTTTGCCCAGAACGTTGGAGGCTATACACCACACCCCTCAACAGTATTTATAGGAACTCAAACACCAGACTCTGCTCTGTTCCAGTAACAAGAAGCCGAAAGCACCAGCCTGAAGATGACGAGTGAGACCTCGTCGAAACGTCGCACAGACACCCCGACTCTTACACGGGAAGACACCCGAAGACACCAAAACCTGCATATATATATATATATATATATATATATATATATATATATATATATATGCTTTCGTAGATTTTCACGGGTACAGGAATGCAGGTTTTGGTGTCTTCGGGTGTCTTCCCGTGTAAGAGTCGGGGTGTCTGTGCGACGTTTCGACGAGGTCTCACTCGTCATCTTCAGGCTGGTGCTTTCGGCTTCTTGTTACTGGAACAGAGCAGAGTCTGGTGTTTGGGTTCCTATAAATACTGTTGAGGGGTGTGGTGTATAGCCTCCAACGTTCTGGGCAGAGAGGAAGTTCCTAGATTAGTGTGCCTTTTCTTCTTTTGTTCCTTAATTACTTGAGGGATATCTTGGGTGATTTCATGAGTGATATTCTGAATACCACTGGGTGGGTCATTAAGTGTAGATTAGTTGCTAAAGCTTTCGTGTCTTGACCTCTTGAGCTTGTGAAGAGTTTTTCTGAGAAGATGGCTGTGCTGCATTTAGTTGTGCTCTGGCTTGGCTTCGTGTATAGGGGCGAGCTGTGGTTTTGTGCCTTGTGCCAGCCAGATCTGTGTAGGGATTGCAGCCTTGACAGCCATTCAAAACAAATACAACCCCCCCAAATACATCCTGGACCTGACCAACCACTGCCTAACCAACACGTACTTCATCCACAATGGACAAAGATACAAACAGATAGAAGGAGCACCTATGGGATCACCCCTCTCACCGGTCATCGCAAATTTGTACATGGAACACTTTGAAACCAATGCTTTAGACAAGTCAGAACACAAACCCAAACTTTGGCTCAGATATGTTGACGACACCTTTGTAATTTGGCCACACGGGAAAGAAAAACTAGATAGCTTCCTCACACATCTCAACAGCCTACACCCCAAAATACAATTCACTATGGAAATAGAAGACAACAACCAACTCCCCTTTCTTGACGTCCTAATCTACAAAAAACCTGATGGCTCCCTAGGACACACTATCTACCGGAAAAAAACACACACCAACCGCTACTTACATGCACAATCACACCACCACCCTGCACAAATAAACTCCGTAGCCAAGACTCTCATCTCCAGAACCAAACGCCTGGCTGACAAAGACCACTTGACAACTGAGTTACAGAATCTCTCAAATGTGTTAATCGCCAATGGATACCAGAAAAACAGGGTTACGAAGCTAATCCAAAAAGAAACACCCCCCAAAAACCAAGACACAGAAGAAAACAATGGCATGGCCCTCCTTCCTTATATCAAGGGCACTACAGACAAAATCAGCAAAATCCTCCATAAACACAATATCAAAACAGCCTTCTGCACCAACCAAAAAATAGCCAATATCCTCAGAAACCCAAAAGACAAAATCCAGCTGGAAAACCAAGGGGTCTATGAAATACCCTGCAAAGTCTGCCCAGCCACGTACATTGGACAAACAAACAGACGAATAAATGCACGTATCGCAGAACACAAGAATGCCGTCAAAAAAGAAGAAAAAACTTCCTCTCTTTTCCAACACATGAAAGAAACAGGACACGAAATTAATTTTGCAGATTCCAAATTGCTCTTTAACATGGAACATCACCACAAGAGAATAATCATGGAAGCCATCGAGATAGAGAAACACCCTCACAACATGAACAAGCGTGACGACACGTCCCGCCTGCCAGACATCTGGAAATTAGCCCTCCCCACAAAAACCGACACCAGAACCAGAGGCACACAGAACGCCGTCACCAATCAACCACACCAGACCCAAACCCAGACCCTCTCCACAGACATATTACAGACTCCATCCAGTAGCCAAACTATAGTGGCACCTCCGGATGCTGCACCCCCCTGCAATCCCTACACAGATCTGGCTGGCACAAGGCACAAAACCACAGCTCGCCCCTATACACGAAGCCAAGCCAGAGCACAACTAAATGCAGCACAGCCATCTTCTCAGAAAAACTCTTCACAAGCTCAAGAGGTCAAGACACGAAAGCTTTAGCAACTAATCTACACTTAATGACCCACCCAGTGGTATTCAGAATATCACTCATGAAATCACCCAAGATATCCCTCAAGTAATTAAGGAACAAAAGAAGAAAAGGCACACTAATCTAGGAACTTCCTCTCTGCCCAGAACGTTGGAGGCTATACACCACACCCCTCAACAGTATTTATAGGAACCCAAACACCAGACTCTGCTCTGTTCCAGTAACAAGAAGCCGAAAGCACCAGCCTGAAGATGACGAGTGAGACCTCGTCGAAACGTCGCACAGACACCCCGACTCTTACACGGGAAGACACCCGAAGACACCAAAACCTGCATATATATATATATATATATATATATATATATATATATATTGCTTGAATTCACAACGCCCAAGAGAATCGTCACCTTAGATCTTGTACCTTGGATCTCGAACGCCTTGGCTCCCGAACAAATTGGCTCCTGAATGATCGAAACCTGGAAGTGAGTGTTCTGAATTTCGAACGATTTTCGGAAGCTGAACATCCAGCACGGCTTCCATGGCTTCCAATTGGCTGCAGGAGCTTCCTGCAGAAGCCGTGTTTGGGTTTCCGAACGTTTTGGAAGTTGAACAGACGTCGGGAACAGATTCCTTTCGACTTCCAAGGTACGACTGTATTCCTTTTCCAGATGGGGAGCTCAGCCATAGGGTATTCTCCAGGAGACCCTGGGTGAGTAAGAGCTTTAATCCCGATGTTAGAAGTTTTGGGTTTATACTCTAGTCCAGGTCTCCCATACTTGGTCCCCTCCCGATGTTTTGGACAGCAACTCCTACCATCCCCAGGCAGCATCAAAACATCTGCAGGTTGGGGAAACTTGCTCTAGTCCTGGCTCATTTGCACCCAACTTGATTTGATTTATTATATTTTGATGCGACTTTTCAGAAAAATGAAACTCAAAGCAGCTTACAAACAATAGCAATAACATAAGAGAACATAACAAATACAGCACTAATCATATAGGATAATTAACAAATCATCAGTAAAACAATTACAAATAACCAGTAAAGCAATTACAAATTATCAGTAGAATCATAGAACTGTCAAGTTGAAAGGGACCACAGACCGCAAGGGTAATCTAGTCCAACCCTCTGCAATCCAGGAATATTTCGCCCAACATTGGGCTCGAACTCGCAGCCCTGAGGTTCTACCAACTGAGCTATCTATGTCACCGGTAAAACAATTATAATCTGTAAAACACTAATATCAAAACAACTAAAGTACAGTGGTACCTCGGGTTAAGTACTTAATTCGTTCCGGAGGTCTGTTCTTAACCTGAAACTGTTCTTAACCTGAAGCACCACTTTAGCTAATGGGGCCTCCCGCTGCTGCCGCGCCGCCGGAGCACAATTTCTGTTCTCAACCTGAAGCACTATTTCTGGGTTAGCGGAGTCTGTAACCTGAAGCGTATGTAACACGAGGTACCACTGTAATAAGCTGAGCAACACAATTACCACTGTAATAAGCTGGGCAACACAATTGCAGCAGAAGTCTTATTACAGGACTCACAATGTACTACAGCTAATCTATAAAACAATATTGTCAGCATGAAGAAAATTGCATCCAGAAAATAAACTGAGCGCTGCTGAATTCATGCACAAATTCTCCCCACCCTGATGACCCATAATCTTTCACTTTGTTCAGTTTGTTCTTGTTTGCATTGTTCCCTGGCATGATGCTCAGGAAAGACCCAGGCAGTAGCAACCGGGGCGTTTCTCCCAGTTTCCAAACACAACATGCCATCTACACTGCTACATTGGCTGCTACCAGAACCATATTCTGCAGGCACCACGGTGCCTCTTAGTGAAACGCCATCCAGATACATGTTTACCTGCATAACAGGTATATTGAGACCTAAGAAGAATCAGATGGGTGAGGTGGGTGTGAAATGTCAAGTATAAGGTTAAAAAATAAAAATAAAAATAATTCTAAGCCAAGGCAAACTTTTCCAGCAAAAGGAAAGCCTGGCAGGAATTAGAAAATAGTGGAGAGGAATATTTGGATAGGATCTCTCTCTGTGTGTTTTCCAGCCAGGGGTTTCAAAATTAAAGCAGAATTTTTGATAAATGTGTGAAAAAACAGGGGGTCATTGGGGCTTGCAGAAGAGCTTGTGGCAGGAAAAAGGCATGAATTAATATGCCAGAAAACTGACACACACACACACGCGCGCGCACACACACACAGAGAGAGAGAGAGAGAGAGAGAGAGAGAGAGAGAGAGAATGTGCAACCAGCTGCAGCGGTGCAGGGCGCAGGGCCAGTTGTTTGCCAATAAAGAAAGGGACCAATTTTGCATCTTTGAAAATAAAATATTGCTCAAAGCAATCAATAAGCTGCAAATGAGGCCGGCGGGCAGTTTTTCCAGCTGCATTTGAATGTCTGAATAGATGATAAATTGTGTCTAGAGAGCAACACAAAATCATTCTGTACCTGCTGCATAATTTGCAGGCCCCTAAAGAAGCTCTGCCATTGCTCTGAGTCACCTCTGAGTTCCCAGACCTTTTCATACCTTTTATCTCTGTCAAGCAGGCTTTATATTTTTGGATAACCTTGCCCCAAAAGCCCTAAAGCACCTCCCTATCCCACAATTTTCCTGGCATAATTCAGGTTAACCCCCTTCCAAGGGATGCTGTTGACATAGTGACATATAGATATTTATATCCAGGGTTAAATCACCTCCCTGCCTCTCTATACTATAATCACTGCAATAAGTAATACGACGCATTACTTACTATACCACAGAGATTTAACAAAGACTGGCTAATTTCCATAGATAAATGGGTTATACAGAATAAGCATGCTTTTGACAGTGATATTAGGTGCTTTGCTCAGTTCTCCTCCATGATCTGGCTGGGAAGCAGCTATCAAGACTTTCCCCCAGGCCAGCATGGCTGCCCACTTCGTAGCAATTGTCACAACTCGGCGGTTTAGGCATTTCAGGGCTCTACCATCGCCATCGATCCCCGGCATCGAATGTGTTGGCCTAGTGTGGGGCTCCGAGGAGAGCTTGGCTGTCTGGCTGGTGTACCGGCCACCTAGCGCACCAGCAGCCACCCTGTCAGGCCTGCTGGAGGCGGTGGCCGGCTGGGCCTTGGAGTTCCCTAACCTATTGGTATTGGGGGACTTCAACATCCATGCTGATGCCACTCCCTCCTCACAGGCTCTGGACCTGGTGTCTTCCATGGCGACACTAGGGCTCTCCCAGTTTGTTTCGGGCCCCACACATCAAGCAGGCCACACGCTGGATTTGATCTTTGGCGTCGGTATAGATGTGATCATGTCTCCTCCGACGAAGGTGCCATGGTCTGATCACTACGCTCTGAAAGCCAGGATTGACTTTCCACCCCCACCCTGCTTAGGTGGCGAGCCAATTTGGGCTCGCCCGCAGAGGCTGATGGACCCCGAGAGATTCCGCCAAGCCTTGCGGGACCTTGCTCCCCCTGGCGACTCATTGACTGAGCTTGTTGAGGGCTGGAATGCCCAGCTCCTGGCAGCCATCGATGAGATCGCACCTAAGCGCCCTCTGCGACCCCGCAGAAACCGGGCTCCCTGGTTTACCGAGGAGCTTCGGAAAATGAAGCGGGACCTCAGACGGCTAGAGCGAGTATGGCGGGGTGCCCGTGACGGAGCCTCAAGAACATCTTATAGGGCTTTTATGAAAACCTACGAGATGGCGGTGAAGGCTGCTAAGAAGTCATACTTCTCGGCCTCCATTGCATCCGCTAGCTCTCGCCCAGCGCAATTATTTAGCGTAATCAGGTCTTTAACGTCCCTTGAGGGACAGCCAAATTTAAATAACAAATTGACACACGGCTGTGAGGCATTTGCGAGCTTTTTTGCGGAGAAGGTCTTGTCGCTCCGCCATGACCTCCCTGCCAATTTGGATACAATAAAGGAACTGGAGGCCCCTCGACTGTCCTCGGGTCCAGTATTGGACCACTTCGACCAGATATCCCCAGCCGATGTGGACAGACTCCTCCGAGCTGGAAAGCCCACCACTTGTCCTCTCGACCCGTGCCCGTCTTGGCTGATTAGAGCGTGTCCAGACGAGGTGCGGGCCCCCCTGGGGGATATCATCAATTTGTCCCTTGGCACGGGGACATTCCCAGGGGAACTGAAGGAGGCAGTGGTGCGCCCGCTCTTAAAGAAAACATCATTAGATCCTTTAGATCTATCCAATTACCGCCCGTTTTCGAATCTTCCGTTCCTGGGTAAGGTGATTGAGAGAGCGGTTGCTGAACAGCTTGGTGGGTTTCTGGATGAAACATTGGCTCTGGATCCATTCCAGTCTGGCTTCCGCGCTGGTCATGGGACCGAGACGGCTCTGGTCGCCCTAACAGATGACCTTCGTAGACAGCTGGATCGAGGCGGGTCGGGGCTGCTGATTCTTCTAGATCTATCAGCAGCTTTCGACATGGTCGATCACGAACTTTTGGACCACCGCCTTACCGACGTGGGGATCCAGGGCACAGTCCTTCAATGGCTGCGCTCGTTTCTCTCTGGTCGGGGACAGAGGGTGGCGCTTGGGGGGGAATTGTCATCGCGCCACTCCTTGGTGTGTGGAGTACCTCAGGGTGCGATTCTCTCCCCGATGCTTTTCAACATCTTTATGCGCCCCCTCGCCCAGCTTGTTCGGAGTTTTGGGCTGGGTTGTCATCAGTATGCCGATGACACCCAACTCTATCTGTTGATGGATGGCCATCCTGACTCGGCCCCAGACACACTGACCAGATGTTTGGAAGCTGTGGCTGGATGGTTACGTGGGAGCCGGTTGAAGCTAAATCCTTCGAAGACAGAGGTCCTGTGGCTGGGACGGGGCGATATGGGATTGGGGGGGCAACTCCCATCTCTTGCGGGGGCGCAATTAGTGCCAGCACCGTCCGTTAAGAGTTTGGGTGTAATCTTCGACACCTCCCTTTCCATGGAGGCGCAGATTGCAGCTATAACAAAGGCGTCATTTTTCCATCTCCGCCAAGCTAAGCAGTTGGCTCCTTACCTCTCTCGCCCTGACCTAGCCACTGTGATCCACGCGACGGTCACCTCCAGACTGGATTATTGTAACTCGCTCTACGTGGGGCTGCCCTTGAGACTGACCCAGAAACTCCAGCGGGTGCAGAATGCTGCAGCGAGACTCCTTACGAGGTCTTCGCTGCGAGATCACATTCACCCGGTGCTATACCAGCTGCACTGGCTCCCGGTGGAGTACAGGATCAGGTTTAAGGTGCTGGTTTTAACCTTTAAAGCCCTATATGGCCTAGGACCCTCGTACCTACGGGACCGCCTCTCCTGGTATGCCCCACAGAGAAACCTACGGTCTTCAAATAAAAACATCTTGAAGGTCCCAGGCCACAGAGAAGTTAGGCTGGCCTCAACTAGAGCCAGGGCTTTTTCGGCTGTGGCTCCGATCTGGTGGAACACTCTGTCACAAGAGACCAGGGCCCTGCGGGACTTGACATCCTTCCGCAGGGCCTGCAAGACAGAGCTGTTCCACCAGGCCTTTGGCCAGGGCACAGCCTGACTCCCTCCCTCGGCAATCTTCGCAGAGCTCTGGCCCAATGGTTGCTAGTGGCTTGAATTAATTAATTTTTATAATGAATGATTTTAGAATGTTGTTTATGTTGTACCTTTGTACTGTTTTATTGTTGTTAGCCGCCCTGAGCCCGGCTTCGGCTGGGGAGGGCGGGATATAAATAAAATTTATTATTATTATTATTATTATTATTGGGTGAGTCTCTGGTGGAGGGGAGGTTTTAGCCCAGGTTTTCCCAAACTTGGGTCTCCAGCTGTTTTTGGACTACAACTCCCATCATCCCTAGCTAGCAGGACCAATGGTCTCGGATGATGGGAATTGTAGTCCAAAACAGTTGGAGACCCAAGTTTGGGAAACATTGCTGTAGCCTCTGCCTGCTCCTCCAGGTTTTGGGGGCACCCTCTTAAAGGGATCTAGGGGGAGTTGCTTATTTCTGGAAGCCCAGCTGGGGGTGGGGGCCATAGCACTCCTCAAAGGGGTCCCTATTTGACATGTGTCATAGGCCCCCCCATCACCCCTGGGTTGACCCCATCTGGTATACCCCAGCAGATAGGCTGGTATCTCAATGGTTATATTCAATGCCTATGGCAAACCTCTGTATCTGTAGTCAATAAAGTTGTGGCCTGATTTGACTCAAAATACAGCTTATTGGAATGCGAGTGGCGCTGTGGGTTAAACCACAGAGCCTAGGACTTGCTGATCGGAAGGTCAGCGGTTCGAATCCCTGCAATGGGGTGAGCTCCCGTTGCTCGGTCCCTGCTCCTGCCAACCTAGCAGTTCGAAAGCACGTCAAAGTGCAAGTAGATAAATAGGTACCACTCCAGCGGGAAGGTAAACAGTGTTTCCGTACGCTGCTCTGGTTCGCCAGAAGTGGTTTAGTCATGCTGGCCACATGACCTGGAAGCTGTACGCCGGCTCCCTCAGCCAATAAAGCGAGATGAGCGCCGCAACCCCAGAGTCAGCCACGACTGGACCTAATGGTCAGGGGACCCTTTACCTTTACTGCTTATTGGGGTGACAGTCATGGGGGCTGCTGGGGGGTGGGGTGGGTCACACAAATGTGCTTTATCTGGCTACTATATTGTGTAACATATAGCTATGTTCTGTATCTAAGTGAAAAATCCCGATGTGGAGTTTTTAAATGTCAGACTTGCAGGAGAAAAAGAGGCAGCATATTGAATGGGGACAAGTTAGCCTAGGGGGGAGTGTATATTCTTGATTGCTGTTTACATTATACTCAGCATTTCAGCTCCTGCAGAGAGATTGTTTGCAGTGACCAAAATGCATGAGCATCAGATAGTGTTCGTAGGGGTTAATAGGCCAGGACTCTGTCAGAGGAGCTAAGTAGGCAAGGCTGCGATGTTAAATTGGGTGGACATCAAGGGATGACCTCCTGCAAATATGGTGGCTACGTAGTAAGGACGGACGTCAGTGAAATACTCTACACATGAACACATTTTTTCAAACCTTGACAGCACTAGGCGTTAGGTGAAAAACAGAGATTAGATGCACAGCTTCTGTGCAACTGATTCTTACAATACTTATGTGCAGAATGCCTCAGCCCCAGGGCTATATCCAAGGTTCTGCTCAGAGAAGACGCATCAAAATTAATGGAAGTGAATAACTCAGCTTCGTTAATTTCAATGGGTTTACTCTGAGTATAACTTTGCCGCCTTCACGGAAGGTCCTCGTAGTAACTTCAGGGAAGCCCCAGGAATCCTTGTCTAAATGTTTTCCTTCCGTTGCCCACAGTTTCATGCTGCAATGGCACTGGGAACATGTTTTTATGCAGAGTACCGCTTAGAGCTTTTAAAAGGATTAAGCAGTTTGTAGCTGCTTTTAAATAAATGCACGTATGGATACTGTGTGGACCAACTCTTAGTTCTGATGAACTAAGTGGAACTGAGTAGAAGACTATGAATCACGGGGATGGGGAAAGAGAGTGTGTGAATTCAACAGTGCTGAGTTTGTATTTGGCTGTTAGTTAAGATTGCTCTGTGGGTTATGAGTGCTGTAATGCTTTGGGAATTTTATAACGATTAGCCTTTTATATAGCTGTTCTGGGATTTTCTGCATGAACAGCAGATGTTCTATAGCATTCCCCACATTGAGTGCATTGGGACGCGGGTGGCACTGTGGTGTAAACCACTGAGCCTAGGGCTTGCAGATCGGAAGGTCGGTGGTTCGAATCCCTGCGACGCGGTGATCTCCCGTTGCTCAGTCCCTGCTCCTGCCAACCTAGCAGTTCGAAAGCACATCAAAGTGCAAGTAGATAAATAGGTACCGCTCCGGTGGGAAGGTAAACAGTGTTTCCGTACACTGCTCTGGTTTCGCCAGAAGTGGTTCAGTCATGCTGGCCACATTACCCGGAAAAACTGTCTGCAGACAAACGCCGGCTCTCTTGGCCAGTAAAGCGAGATGAGCGCCACAACCCCAGAGTCGTTCACAACTGGACTTAACTGTCAGGGGTCCTTTACCTTTACCTTTTTCACATTGAGTGCAGCCTCCAGACTGGATAAGGTTGCCCACCTCTGCATTACAAAACCACCCGGTGATACCCCCATGTCAGGGGAATAACTGCTACCTCTTGACCTTAGAGTTCAGGGTACTGTCCACATCCTCTGCCCACATGCAGAGTTTCTTAGACATTTGCATTCATGCTGGAAACCAACCTTATGCCAGGAAATAATGGAGTTCTGTGTCACCTCACTTAGAATCATAGAATCATAGAGTTGGAAGAGACCACAAGGGCCATCGAGTCCAACCCCCTGCCAAGCAGGAAACACTTGTCAAGAACTTAACTGTGAAGCTGCCCTTTGGTGGTAGTCCAGTATCTCTGTAGGGTGGCCTGATTACATCGAAGTAACAGGATCCGGAATTAGATGGAGTGTTACTTTGCTCCTACGTGATCATTCTCGAATGGCCAACAATATATTTTCCCCTTTAACAACTTAGTGTGGGCCTGCCATTTGTAATACAAGTCAGAAAATCTTTCCCCCAGCCAGACAATTTCTCTGCAATATTGACTGTGGTGCAACGCTTTGTTAAACGCTGCAGCTGGGAAAGCAAGAAACAAATAACCACATCTAATCAGAAACTTTGCTAATTTCCAATCCACTGCTCTGGAGTTCATTTGTTATATATAGATTCTGGTGGCAAACAAAGGCTGCGAGGGGGCTTTCTGCACAGAGAAAAGCTATTAGAATGATTAAAAACGCCATTGTTTTAAGCTGCAGTTCCTCCTGAAAGCAATGCAAATTGCTGTGTGGAATTTGTACAGCCCCCAACACAGCCATTCTTCTTGTTGAGCGTGTTCGATTTTTGCAAAGAATGAGGTGATTCGATTTGTTTTCGTTTGAGGGCGGTGTTTAGTAGGGTGATTTAGAAATCTGGTATTTGTGTTTGTGGTGTGTGTGCTTTAATCTAGAAATGCATTCTTCCAAGCAAATGAATATCGAGAATGTGCTTTATTTCCACTGAATGGGCAGCAGAGCTCTGCCAAGGCACAAATGTAGGATTTTTGTGAGATGTTTTCTTGGTGGATTGCATTCAATACAAGGATCTTAATAGAACAGGCAATTGCAAGAGAAGTTGGTAAGCACTTAATAACCAGTTGGTTACTTGATTTATTATTAGATTTGTATCCCACACTTCACAAGGGACACAGGTGGCACTGTGGGTTAAACCACAGAGCCTAGGACTTGCTGATCAGAAGGTCAGCAGTTCGAATCCCCACAACAGGGTGAGCTCCCGTTGCTCAGTCCCTGCTCCTGCCAACCTAGCAGTTTGAAAGCACGTCAAAGTGCAAGTAGAGTGTCGAAAGCAAGTGCAAAGTGCTCTGGTGGGAAGGTAAACGCCGTTTCCGTGCACTGCTCTGGTTCGCCAGAAGCGGCTTAGTCCTGCTGGCCACATGACCTGGAAGCTGTACGCCGGCTCCCTCGGCCAATAAAGCGAGATGAGCGGCGCAACCCCAGAGTCGTCCGCGACTGGACCTAATGGTCAGGGGTCCCTTTACCTTTACTTATCCCACACTTCTTCCAAGGAACTCAAGATGGCACACATGGGCCTACCATTCCCCCATCTTTGCCCTCACAACAACCCTGTGAAGTAGATTAAGCTGAGAGACCATGACTGTCCCAATCTTATTATTTATACCCTGCCCCTCTGGCTGGGTTTCTCAGCCACTCTGGGCAGCTTACGGTACATATAAAAAATTGTAAAACATTAGACATTAAAAGCATCCCGATGCAGGGCTGCCTTCAGGTGTCTTCTAAAAGTCAGATAGTTGTTTATTTCCTTGACATCTGATGGGAGGGCGTTCCACAGGGCGGGCGCCACTACCGAGAAGGCCCTCTTCCTGGTTCCCTGTAACCTCACTTCTCGCAGTAAGGGAACCGCCAGAAGGCCCTCAGAGCTGGATCTCAGTGTCCGGGCTTAACGATGGGGGTGGAGACGCTCCGTCAGGTATACTGGACCAAGGCCGTTTAGGGCTTTAAAGGTCAGCACCAACATTTTGTTTTTTGTTTTTTTAAATAATATTTTATTAAGTTTTATCAATAGAAAAGTTCAGAAAAATACAAAAACAGAAAAATACAAAATTACAAAATACAAAAATACAAACATTTAACACAAAAAAGAAAAAGAAAAAACACATATAAAAGAAAACAAAACTCCCTCTTTTTTGATTTCTCATCTTTAGTTAACTTATTTTCCTGACTTCCTCACGCCTCCCTTTTTTGTATCCCTTTTAAGAGTTGGTTCAGCAAATTCATATCCTATTAGTTTATCTATTATCAATCCCATCTTACATTTTACCTTGTTGCTAGAGCCCCTTCAATTCATTTCAATGTCATCAGCATTCAAAAATTTTACAATATTTCTGTAAATAAGTTTTAAATTTCCTCCAATCTTCTTCCACCGACTCTTCTCCCTGGTCTCGGATTCTGCCAGTCATTGCCACCATTTCCATATAGTCTATTAGTTGCATCTGCCATTCTTCCAGGGTGGGTAAGTCTTGTGTCTTCCAATGCTTTGCAATGAGAATTCTTGCTGCTGCTGTAGCATACATAAAGAAAGTTCTATCCTTCTTTAACACCGATTGGCCAACTATGCCCAGGAGAAAGGCCTCTGGTTTCTTCAGGAAAGTATATTTAAATACCTTTTTCATTTCATTATAGATCATCTCCCAGAAAGCCTTAATCCTCAGCACCAACATTTTGAATTGTGCTCGGAAACATACAGTGGTACCTCGGATTAAGTACTTAATTCGTTCTGAAGGTCCGTTCTTAACCTGAAGCACCACTTTAGCTAATGAGGCCTCCCGCTGCCGCCATGCCGCCGGAGCACGATTTCTGTTCTCATCCTGAAGCAAAGTTCTTAACCTGAGGTACTATTTCTGGGTTAGCGGAGTCTGTAAGCTGAAGCGTATGTAAGCTGAAGCGTATGTAACCCGAGGTACCACTGTACTGGGAGCCAATGTAGGTCTTTCAAGACCGGGGTTATCTGGTCCTGGCGGCCATTCCCAGTCACCACTCTAGCTGCCGCATTCTGGATTAGTTGTGGTTTCCAGGTGACCTTCAAAGGTAGCCCCACGTAGAGCACATTGCAGTAGTCCAAGCGGGAGACAACCAGACCATGCACAGTCTGTGGACAGCTAGGGGCTCAGCCAGCATACCAGATGGAGCTGCCCTGGACACAGAACTGACCTGCACCTCCATGGACAGCTGTGAGTCCAAAAGGATTCCCAGGCTGCATAACGTTTCCTTCCAGGGCACAGTTATCCCATTCAGGACCAGGGTGTCCCCCACACCTGCCTGCCCCCTGTCCCCCCAAAATAGTATTTCTGTCTTGTCAGGATTCAGCATCAGTCTGTTAGCCACCATCCATCCTCCTGGGTATCATAGAATCCTGGGTATCACAGAATCATAGAGTTGGAAGAGACCACAAGGGCCATCGAGTCCAACCCCCTGCCAAGCAGGAAACACCATCAGAGCACTCCCGACATATGGTTGTCAAGCCTCTGCTTAAAGACCTCCAAAGTAGGAGACTCCACCACACTCCTTGGCAGCAAATTCCACTGTCGAACAGCTCTGAGTGTCAGGAAGTTCTTCCTCATGTTTAGGTGGAATCTTCTTTCTTGTAGTTTGGATCCATTGCTCCGTGTCCGCTTCTCTGGAGCAGCAGAAAACAACCTTTCTCCCTCCTCTATGTGACATCCGCATGGTGATGAACACCCAGCCCAGCCCCTCTGTCTCTCCTAGCGGCTTCACATGGATGTTAAAAAGCACAGGGGAGAGAACAGAGCCCCAAGGGGTCTGAATACTCATCCCCCAATACCACTTTCTGGACATGGCCCAGGAGGAAGGAGTGTCCCCCCAGCTCCCAGATGGTCCAGAAAGATGTCATGGTCAATGGTATCAAAGGCCTATGGCTCAATGCCCTAGACACTCCACCAGGCTGGCTTTTTGAGCACTACGATTGATTGCATCCATAGTCCATCTTGCCTTTGACTTACTCACCATGGTTCATGGAAATGTAGGACCATGGCAATTTATTTTTGGGTAGACAATTTATTATTGGGTATTTATTTTATTATTTCCGTCTCAGGACTACTCTTTGTGATTATGAGCCCAGGGTGGATACAGCATAAAAAGCTTTAAATTATAAAATCACTTATCTCAAATGTGCAATCTTGGCAACACTTGAGCACCCATAATTTCATAGCTGGCCACATTAAGTCAACCCCCTACAAAGGCCTGAGTGAAGAAGCACATATTTACCTGGCACTGAAAGGTAAAGAATGACATTGGCAGATTGTGGGAAGGGGGTCCCACAAATATAAAGAGCTGGCTGGAATAGGGAGAGGTGTTTGGGGTTTGTATCCAACAAAATCATCCTGTTAGCATGTTTTGGCGTTAGTAGCTTGCTCTTAAGCACTCTGTTTTACTGTTAGTTTGGGTTATATTTTTATAACTAAAGTCAAGGGGCCCCCTATGGATGAAAACCACTAAAAATGTATCCCTGTGAGAATGCCATGTAATGCTTACAGAAGGCATGCCCATTTATTTATTCATTTGTTATTGCAAGCCCTGTCTTTGTAAAAAAAATATATTAAAAAATCCAAGTTAGCTTCCTAGGAGATAAAAATTTCAAAATATGGGACTCTTGAGAAAATCATTTTGTTGTTGTTGTTATTGTTGTTAATCTAAAAGACAGAGGAACTTGGAGGAAAATTCAAATGATCTAGAGAAGGAGGAGAAATCAGGATGTGACCTTGGAATGATGCTTTGATCCTTTGCCACATTCCAAGTCTCTGTGATGTTTGGACGATCGGAATCCTGGGCTGCAAAATATAAGGAAACTATAAAATGGTCTTAGAGGAGAAGGTGTTTTGCAAGTTGTCTGGCTCCTGTCCCTTGGACGGGTTTTGCTCATTTGAAGGAGCAGTCGTGCAGATGTTGGCATTTCAAGCAGAATTGCAATGCGCAGCAATAAATGTTCCTTTGGGTTGTTTACAAAGAAGCAACGGCAGGAAGTTCATAAAGAACCCAGCCAAGTGCAAATGCCAGTTTCATGAATACTGTCATGATTTATCCAAGAGTCGCCATCAAAGTTTTACAACTGTGAAAGTTTATCAAGCTCCCCAGCTGTCCAGATAAGAAAAGCAGAGGGTGGTAATGCCTGGAACTATTGTAGGAAGAAAGCAGGTTGATGTCCTCAGGAGAAAATTAAATGGAACAAAGCTTTTGAGCCATGTGAACTTTTAATGTTCAGGGAATAAGTGACCATGTTTCAGCAAGCCACACTCCTCTGCCTTTCAGTCATCCATGAAATGCTCCAACTAAATTAGTTATATTCTGCCTCCTAAAAATAAACCAAACATTCCCCCACCCCACTGTATTTATTTTCCAAGCTGGCTCACTGTTCCATAATGGTTACACTTTCTCCTGGTGTTGTGGACAGAGAATGCCTTTCTGCACGTCTTCTGTATGCTGTTAAGTTCAAGAACCAGTCAGAAAGGCAGTCTTCAGCCTGCCATCGCCCCTCCTGGGCTCTTGAGTCAGTCTGTCTTCCTGATGAGAAGCTAAAAATAGCAGCATATCTTCCTAAGCCTCCTGAAACAGGGTTTGGAACGAAGCACCTGTTTTCGGAAGGATATTTGCAACAGCAAAACAAGGTACTTCCCAAGCGAGGGAGCTGTCATGTACTTAAAAATATATGTGCTACATCCTTTGCTAGAAACCTCATTTTGGTTCCTATTTCCTGCAGACCTTTGGGGAACCAGCAGCAGTAAGGGTGAACTTTAGAGGAGAGCCACAACAAAATCTTGCTCTCTTTCCTCTGTGCTACATGCATCCACTGCCCCAGACTTCAACCTGGGTCTTCTCTCTTCCTCCTCCTCCTCTCCCTCCTGCTTTCTTCATCTCCAAGATCTAGCACAATGTTTCTTCTCTTCAGCCATTTTGGAGTCGACCATGCTGTGCGTGGGTGGCTTGACTGACCAATCCCTCACTTTTGTATACCACTCCCCACCTTTTCTCCATGCCAGTGCACACGTGCACAGACTTTTTTTTTGTCTCATTTTATCTTTCATTATGTTATGTAATTCTGCAAATCTGCAAGTGGTGCCATTTTGCCTACAAAACCATTAGCACACATCCCCCGCCCCCGGTTCGGTGTTAGAGGGAGTGACAGAACAAGGATGAATACGCTATCTGATTGGAGTGCATCCTCTCTTGGGTTATTCCTTGTGGATCACATTGAGATGTTTGAGATGGCAGTTTGGAATAAGATAATATGAGAGAAAGAGAGAGGGAGAGGTTGTGAGGTTAGATTGAATGGGCCACCATTTTATGAGCTTTCACACCCTGTTTTTAATGCGATGGAATCATAATCTTGCCGTTTTCATTCAAATCATGCCAGAGACTCAGTTGTACAGTGCACATTGTATAGTATAGTATAGGAATAAGTGAATTGCCATGACAACTTCAATAATAAATGTCAGCGTGCAGAGGTGGGGCCTTCAGATATAACTGGTGAAAGGAAACAATTGTATGATTCCTGAAAGTATTTATAGGAGTGTTCTGTGGGCTAAAGCAACAATTGAAGAGTTACAGCCCACATTACCCTGTTTCTGTTGTTGCTTTTTCATAAGTATAACGTTTCCCAGTAACAAGAGGTTTGGACTGGAAGCTGGACATTTTCAGCCGTGGATTCCTTGTGAGGTGCTGAGCATATCACTCACATCTTCGCTCGATTTGCAGCCAAATTATAATGGATTGTTTCATAGAACTCTTGTGAGGATGAACTTAATAAATACTGTGAAGAGTCTTTTCACAGTATATGTTATGTACTGAAGTTCTCACCCTGGGCCAGCAGGGGGATACTGTAGATAGTTATGCAAATGAAGGACCGAAAGTGACGTTCATTGATTGGATAGTTTTAGAAAGTTGTTACAGTAACGTGGTACTGGAGCTCTATATAAGCAGGCTGACTGAGCCCTTCAGTTCAGTTCTGTCCTGGCCTGTGAATAAACAAGAGCTGTTTGAAGAATCGCTGTGTTGTCTGATATGTTCACCCACAACTTAACAGTATATATGTAGTCAGCGCTTTTCCCCCTTAAAAATATTTAGGGGTACTCTCAATTTCCTACTCATATTGAAATACTGCCTCTCAATGAGGCCAAACATAGATTCACAAAATGTTTAGGGGTATGCGTACCCCTGTGTCCCCCCCAGAAAAAAGTACTGTATGTAGTTAATAGTAACTTGCTGACTAGGCCTACCCAATAGTTCTTAACAGAGCTTTAGCGATTCTTCATGTTCTCATAAGAGGTTTTTGCTTCTTTGCTTTTAAAATTGAAAGATGGTCGATACAAACTCCTGAGGATATATTGTAGTCGCTTCAGCAACAAGAACAAACCAACAGCTAATGTTTCCAGTGACATATGCTTCAGCTGTCGGTGAGAGGTGACTCAGGAGCGAAAATTGAAAACTACTTGTGCTAGTGCAGTGATGGGGTAATGCTTTCTCCCAAAACATTACAAAAAGGTGACCCTTCCTCTCTGTTACCTCAGTAAAATCTCTGGTTCATGCCCTGGTTGTCTCTCAGGTAGACTACAGCAATCTTCTCATTTCTGGTCTTCCATTGTCTCACTTCGGTTCCCTCATGTCTATCCAGCATTCATGTGCCAAACCCCATCCACCTTTTTCATCACTTCTGGCCATGGGACATTCTTCCTCACATTGGCTTTGCCCCTCTCCCTGCATCTCTCCACACTTATATCCCCAAACTTGTCTGCAGTCTTCACTCTTCCAACTCCACCATCTCAAGGTCTCCAGCTCCCTCAAAAGACTCTGCCTTTTCTTGTTCCGTTTTTGTTTAGTCGTTTAGTCGTGTCCGACTCTTCGTGACACCATGGACCAGAGCATGCCAGGCACTCCTGTCTTCCACTGCCTCCCGCAGTTTGGTTAGACTCATGCTCGTAGCTTCGAGAACACTGTCCAACCATCTCATCCTCTGTTGTCCCCTTCTCCTTGTGCCCTCCATCTTTTCCAGCACCAGGGTCTTTTCCAGGGAGTCTTCTCTTCTCATGCGGTGGCCAAAGTATTGGAGCCTCATCTTCACGATCTGACCTTCCAGTGAGCACTGAGGGCTGATTTCCTTAAGAATGGATAGGTTTGATCTTCTTGCAGTCCATGGGACTCTCAAGAGTCTCCTCCAGCACCATAGTTCAAAAGCATCAATTCTTCGGCAATCAGCCTTCTTTATGGTCCAGCTCTCACTTTCATGCTTTGTAAATTTGAACTGCCTCCCAAAACACATGTGGAGCTGATTCCATTAGTACCTTCCAAAATCTCCTCAAAGACCAGCTTCTGTGAAGCCTAAAGCATAATTCCCTACTTCCCATGTCCTGTTGTAACTCAGCCTATAGCAAAGCACATATTCCCCACCCCCACCCCGGTTCATCAGTCCTCCCTTCTCTTCCTTACCCCTTCCCTGCTTTTCCTGCATCAGATTGTAGGTTGTAAATTCCTCAGCTCAGGAACCTACTCTCCTATACTCTGTAAAGCTTCATACACACTAATGATGCTATATAAATAAGCAAATAATTTTTGCCAGTCATGTGGGTATGCAGCCCATTGGTACAGAAGCTTCCATAGGCATGTATGTAGGTGGTTCGCACTGTGAGATGCACACTTTGTAGCTACTAGGTACATCAAAGACTGGAAGCAATTGGCTTCTTTCCCCCCAATCCAGAAGAATTACTTTGTCACTTGCTGTTTGTTCACAATAAGCATGTTACAATAGCTAATGATCGTTAATGTTCACATAATCCAGGTACAACTGGGTTACAAAGATAAGTAAGGAATTATCTTCTTTCAAAGACAAAGTTCATTGTTCTTTCTTGATGGGAGGCTGTAAGTCATATGGAGCCAGCCACAGGAACCCACACAAATAAGGCATTTGTCTCAAATTCAGCAAACTCTGTTCTATCAAACTGTACGAACACCATCTCTGAAAGGATGTAATACAAAAGCAATAAATAGCCGTGGTAATTGAGTCATTTTGGGTGTGGAGAACATTCCACTTAATTCATTCATTGGTTAATTTGATCTTCCACTTCATTTTATCAAAGCCCCTAATAGCAAGTAATTTCTGTTAAGAGAAATGCCAAATCCACGAGGTCCTTTTCCACACAATTTGGTTTAATTTATTGCAGCAAGTCCACAAGTTGACGAAGGCAGAGAGAAGGCCATACATAAATACACCGTTCAAGTCAAAAGGTTCGTCATAGCCCTGGTAACGACCAGCGTAATGCGGCAGGCTAATTTGAATGTGCCTGTGAGTAACACAGGGGATTTAGCCGAAATAAATATAAAAGGGCCATGAGAGGAAAGAAGGCAAAAATAGAAAATCAAAGGGAAAAGAACCTTCTCTGTGCTTTGATCAGGTCTGATGTGTCCTAATTTTTTCTTCTAGCTACTGTCAGTTCAGGGAGATGGTAGGCACCTCAAATCTTAATGGCCAGCCAGGAAAGAAGCCTTCCTACACACACACACACACACACCAGATTATGGTTGTAGGCTCCACTGTTACACTGAGGGGAAGGAGTGTAATGGCAGATTTTCACAAGTGGGTCAGAGTGATAGCCCTGGTTTATATCCCCATTCGGCTTTAAGAAATAGAATTGATTATTATTGTTGTTGCTTATTAAATTTACATACCACCCTTCATCCAAGGATCACAAAACACAAAATATGTACCATGATAACAAACAAAAACAATACCTCCGCACACAGTTCAAATGGCCATAGATTAATTAATTAGCCAATTAACTGATGGAGTCACTGTGGTGTGAGGGGGGCATCCTGTGCGGTCCTGGTGGGGGGGGGGAGTTACCTTACTTGGGAGCCGCCTTCCCCAACTTTGGGTTTTGCTAGTACACACTTTTATACCATTCATTTGATGTCACTATGACTATGATGTCACTTTGAAAAGTCTCCCCAATAATCCTGGGGGCTATAGTTTGTTAAAGGTGCTGAGCTTTGTTAGGATACGATATACGGTATCTTTATTTACAGATAGGTAGCCGTGTTGGTCTGCCATAGTCAAAATAAAAAAATTCCTTCCAATAGCACCTTAAAGACCAACTAAGTTAGTTCTTGGTATGAGTTTTCGTGTGCATGCACACTTCTTCAGATTTCGTGTGCATGCACACTTCTTCAGATTCTTCAGGTATCTGAAGAAGTGTGCATGCACACAAAAGCTCATACCAAGAACTAACTTAGTTGGTCTTTAAGGTGCTACTGGAAGGAATTTTTTTATTTTGACGGTATCTTTATTGTCATTGTCCCATACAGAACAATGAAATTGAAAAATATACATAAGACATTCAAAACCCCCTAAAAACTCTGAAACCCCATTAAAAAATATAATATATAATATATAATATATAATATATAATATATAATATATAATATATAATATATAATATATAATATATAATATATAATATATAATATATAATATATAATATATAATATATAATATATAATATATAATATATAATATATAATATACTATAGCGACTCCTTATTCTGTGTTTAGAACCAGAATTGCATTTGGGTAGAAACTGTTTCTCAGGCGGCTAGTCCTGGTCTTTATAACCCTATACCTTCTTCCAGAAAGCAGAAGCTGAAAGAGATCATTTCCAGGGTGCGTACTATCCTGCGCTATCTCTGCAGATTTCTTATGGCACCTGACAGCATAGACTTGATCTAAGGTGGGAAGAGTGCACCCAATTATTCTCTCTGCAGTCTTTACAACCCTGGACCTCTATTCCCCCCCTAGAACTACAATTCTCAGTTACCTGTGAAGAGGGATTGGTTTTTAAATCACTCTGGTGACTGTAGTTCTGTGGGGAACAGGGCTCTCCCCCACCAACAAACTTCCCAGAATTATTTGGGGGAAGCCATGACTATTTTAAAAGTTGTATCATAGTGCTTTAAGTGTGTCGTGTGGACGTGGGCCAAAACGACCAGCAAGGCAGGAAGGATTGGTCCAGTTGTATGGGCAATGGAGATGTCCTGTTTGCAGGCATCTGATTGGTCACTGTGAAGACAGGATGTTGACCTTGATGGGCCTTTGGCCTGGATCAGGGGGGCTGTGACAGCTTAGTGTGCTCCCAGTGACATCACTGCATTGCCACAACTTTGTTGTTGTTGTTTAGTTGTGCCCGACTCTTCGTGACCCCATGGACCAGAGCACGCCAGGCACTCCTGTCTTCCACTGCCTCCCGCAGTTTGGTCAAACTCATGCTGGTAGCTTCGAGAACACTGTCCAACCATCTCGTCCTCTGTCGCCCCCTTCTCCTTGTGCCCTCAATCTTTCCCAACATCAGGGTCTTTTCCAGGGAGTCTTCTCTTCTCATGAGGTGGCCAAAGTATTGGAGCCTCAGCTTCACGATCTGTCCTTCCAGTGAGCACTCAGGGCTGATTTCCTTCAGAATGGATAAGTTTGATCTTCTTGCAGTCCATGGCCTACCATCCATGCCTACCGTCAATTGCCTCACCCAAATTCTCAGCTGGATTTGAACTTTAGCTTTGTTCCTTATTGCTGAAAATTCTAAGAAAAACAACTCCCAACCAGTAGGAAACACGCCAGAAAAATAAATGCACCATAACAATGGGAATTCAGTTTGTCTATGTGCATAAGTGCTTATTCTTAGTGACATTCTAAATGTCACCATGTGCGGGTGTGTGTGTGTGTGTGTGTGTGTGTGTGTGACCCACAGGCACCAGAAGAACTGGCAAGCAGATCAAGGAGTGATTTTGTTTCAAAGACCACATATTGTATTCATATTTCTTTTCGCAATAATTTTTTTTAAACTTACCTGCTTAATTTTTAGGTATAACCTTTCAAGTAGGTTACTGTCTGTGACAGACGCCATAGTTTGTATCGGGCTTAATGAAATTTAATATCTAGCAAAAGCAACCGCATCACATTTATGCTTGCTCTTCTTTTTGACATAGGTGGGACACGTCCCTTGCAGATCTGGTGTTTTCCGAGCAATACCTGCGCATTTCAACCAATGTCCCGTCCAGTTCTGTGTACGGCTTTGGTGAACACCAGCACCCATCCTTTAAGCACAATATGAACCATATAACCTATGGGATGTATTCTAGAGACCAGTCTCCCAAAGTAAGTAGTTCAATATTACATCTTGCACTCCTCTCCCAGAAAGAGCCTTGTGCCTTCTATACGTCTTCTGCCATTTATTAATAGTAGCTATTAGTTAGGCTTCCCCTCACACATTAATCCAAGTTATTAACTATCAAGCACCACGTTCTGCTTCTCTGGGCAGTTTTGGCTCATTTCACATAACCCTTGGCCATCTCGGATGAATTGTAGGCAGATGTTGATCGTTGTTTTTTTAAACATGAATTATGTGCTTTTTAAATTAAGTCCATTCATATCCTCCAGTGGATTCTGATAGTTCTGATTTAATTTAGACACTGTCCTGAGGAATTTAGGAAAACCTAAAATGGGGAAGAGGTCAGAGGTCAGAGAGGTGCGCAGGCAGGAAGTTGCATGGGGTGATACTGATTTTTAAGGCAAATGGTTCCTGTTTGGGCAAATCATCTGAGGAACTTAAAGGAAACCAAATATTTTATTTTTTAAAATAAGACTAGCAAAATTTTAACTGAAGACTGTAGAACGTCTTAGGAAGGTGCTATGCCTGTTCAGCAGCCTAGACACTGTTGCAATAACCATACCTGAGTAAAGCAATAAAACTAAAATTAGATGTAATCATCATTATTATTATTTATTTCAGATGAATGCAAATCTGTATGGAGTTCATCCTTTTTACATGTGCATAGAGAACGACGCAAACGCTCACGGTGTACTTTTCCTCAATGCCAACGCACAAGGTAATCAAAGGTTAACAATTAAACAGAACTGTTTAGACTGCAGATATATATATATATATATATATATATATATATATATATATATATATGCAGGTTTTGGTGTCTTCGGGTGTCTTCCCGTGTAAGAGTCGGGGTGTCTGTGCGACGTTTCGACGAGGTCTCACTCGTCATCTTCAGGCTGGTGCTTTCGGCTTCTTGTTACTGGAACAGAGCAGAGTCTGGTGTTTGAGTTCCTATAAATACTGTTGAGGGGTGTGGTGTATAGCCTCCAACGTTCTGGGCAGAGAGGAAGTTCCTAGATTAGTGTGCCTTTTCTTCTTTTGTTCCTTAATTACTTGAGGGATATCTTGGGTGATTTCATGAGTGATGTTCTGAATATCACTGGGTGGGTCATTAAGTGTAGATTAGTTGCTAAAGCTTTCGTGTCTTGACCTCTTGAGCTTGTGAAGAGTTTTTCTGAGAAGATGGCTGTGCTGCATTTAGTTGTGCTCTGGCTTGGCTTCGTGTATAGGGGCGAGCTATGGTTTTGTGCCTTGTGCCAGCCAGATCTGTGTAGGGATTGCAGGGGGGTGCAGCATCCGGAGGTGCCACTATAGTTTGGTTACTGGATGGAGTCTGTAATATGTCTGTGGAGAGGGTCTGGGTTTGGGTCTGGTGTGGTTGATTGGTGACGGCGTTCTGTGTGCAAACAACTAGCCGTCTGGAGAGCTGAAACTGAGACCTCACATAAGACAGACAGACACACCAACAAACTCTACAAACTAGAGAAACGCCAGAAGCCCAGCCACCCTCCACAACAACCCATGAAACAAACAGTACATAACATATCAAACAGGATCCTCACCCCAACTGAAACCAAAGTACTCTCCAAAGGTTTCAACTTTGCAGTCGCCCCGAGACGCATCCCCACGGAAAACATCATATGCGGAGTCGAAGCTAGCCTGACCAAAATCGACCCAGATGAAGCCAATAAAATCAGACTTGAAGTCACCAACATCCTCTGCTCCAGCAAACCACCCAGAAGCAATTTACACAAAGAAGAACAGAAAGCACTCACCAACCTGAGGAAAGACAACAACATAATCATTCTCCCAGCAGACAAAGGCAACGCCACTGTTGTGATGAACACATCGGACTACCAAGCAAAACTATCAAATCTACTCCAAGACCCTACCTACCAACCTATAAAAACAGATCCCACCACCTATCTGGAAAAAACCACCAAATCCAAAATAAAAGCCTCTCCTATCAGTGAAGAAATCCAGCTAAGAATCATCCCCAGAGAAAAATCATCCAGATGCCCCAAACTCTACGGTCTCCCCAAGATACACAAAGAAGGAACACCACTCAGACCAATAGTCAGCTCCATAGGCTCACCTCTACAAAATCTCGCTAAATTTCTCGCTAAGCAACTTCAGCCCTATGCAGAATCCATCGCTTCACACGTTACTAACTCCTTCCAGTTCATAGAAACAATAAAGAAACAATACCTACATCCCGATGACCTACTTGTGAGCTTCGATGTTGTATCTCTCTTCACTCAAGTGCCCATTAATGAAGCCTTGACAGCCATTCAAAACAAATACAACCCCCCCAAATACATCCTGGACCTGACCAACCACTGCCTAACCAACACGTACTTCATCCACAATGGACAAAGATACAAACAGATAGAAGGAGCACCTATGGGATCACCCCTCTCACCGGTTATCGCAAATTTGTACATGGAACACTTTGAAACCAATGCTTTAGACAAGTCAGAACACAAACCCAAACTTTGGCTCAGATATGTTGACGACACCTTTGTAATTTGGCCACACGGGAAAGAAAAACTGTGCAGTTTGTTTGATCTGGCGCGACCCCCGCTAATTGATTTACGATCCTCAATTAGCTCTTTACTGCCCGGCACACTTCTCCTGCCGCACGCTCTGCTCCGATCTCTCAGTCACGCCGTAGCAGAGATTACACAGCGGTGTAAAACTGTCATGTAGCTTGGCTTCCAGACAAACACACACAGTCCAGGTTTGTCTATTTACAGCTTTTATTCCAACATTTCTCAGGAATTTCCAGGACTATTTGCAGCCATGACAAAACTGCATCCTTTCCCCACAAAGTACCGAGTGGGACTGGCATACTCTTCCCAAGCTCCTCCCAAGCTTCCAAAATTGACGTCAGAATGGTGTGGCATCATGGGAAGAACTTAACCCGTTAAGTTCCAACCTCAACACCCCCCCTTGCCGCACCTTCTGACAAGACCCTTTTGAGTTCAACACCTTACCCTTTGCCTTGTGCTCCTTCCCAGCATCTTTCCCAGGCACCTGTTGAACCCTTTCAACACTCCCAGAATCACACTGTGCGAATCTCGCCCACGCACATGTTGCCTGGTATCTTTCAGGTGGAATGCCCTTTGTTGTGCGACTAGACCTTCTGGGCATAAACTCAGATGTTACCTCTGACTCACTGCCACCAGGAAATGTGTCCTCAGCATCACGGGATTCCCCCTCTGACTTAAAACGTTTTCGAATCCTCTCCATTACACTCACAGGGGAACTGGGCTCGCTTTTGGGTGTTCTCCTTACATCTTGTGGAGAAACTACCGATACCTTGTCCTGTTCCTGACTTTGGTCAGTTACCTGATCGTCATCATCAGACTCAGCCTCTCCTTCCTCCCCCTCATAATCTTCCTGTTCTGAATCAGAGAGACACTCTGAAAGAACATCACGCTTGACAGCAGCTTGTGTCTTTTTATCCTGCTCATAGAACTCAGCGTGTTTACTGATCAGTAACTTACTCTGATCACCTGATGGAAATGCAAACCTCCATGCACTCGCTGTTGGCTCATACCCACAGAAGATCATTTTTCGGAACTTGGATCCATCTGGCCCCTGCAAAGCAGCAGGTACCGGCACAGACGCACGTGACCCGAACATACGCAAAAAATGAATCTGGGGTTTCCTGCCATGCAACAGCCCAAACGGTGTGTCCCCTACCATGGAATTGTAGGTGCGATTCCAGGTGAAGCTTACATACTTGATTGCCTCCAGCCAAAACCTTGGAGGTAACCCAGAGTCTTCCAGCAACACCTGTGCAGTTTTAACCAGAGCCTGACACTTCAGCTCTGCCGCCCCCCACTGATTGGGTGAAGTCACTGTGTGACGTATCCCTTTCTTGTGAAAGTACTTCTGCAAAGCAGAACCTGTAAACTCAGCTCCTCTGTCACTTGTGACAGCTTGCACTTTGGTGGAAAACCTTTGTTCCACCCCCTCAATCCACCCTTTGATCAGCTGTGCTGCATCATCCTTGGATTTGAGGCCATGTATCCAGGAATTCTGAGTAAAATCCTCCTGCATCGAGAGCAGAAACCTTGACCCTCCCAGACTTGGTTCCTTTACAGGACCCCACAAATCTATGTGAATCAGTTCAAAAGGCCTTGTTGTTATCCTTTCAACCTTTGGATAACTGCATCCTTTTACCTTTGCCAGTTTGCAAGTTTCACAACTTACAGCATGTCCACATTCTGAGATATTACAACCATTGGAAACTTCTGGCAGCACCTGTAGTTCTTCAAGAGAACTATGAGCTGTTCGTGTATGCCAAGCATGTACGCATGAATCATGATTGGGAATTGTAGCACGCAGTGCTTGTGCTTTCTCAACCTTCCCACCACCCTCCAGAGACGTTTTAAGAATGAAGAGATCATTTTGCCCCTTTTTAACCTTGGCAAGCATCCTCCCTCCTTTGGAGATTGTGCACACATCACCCTGAAAACAAACCGTAAATCCCTTTTTCAGTAAATAAGGCACAGATAAAAGACAGTGTTGCATCCCAGGAACAGTACAACACTCCAACGTTTCCTGTAAAATACAAAAATGCAAATTTACAGCATTAGTCATATTTCTTTTCTGTCCATTTGCAAACAGTACAGTTTTCCCGGCAGGAATTGCCGTGCAGTTCCACCTCTCGACAGCAGGTGTCTCTGGAATCAAATTGCGATTAGCTGCAGAGTCAATAACAAAACTTAGCTCTTGGCTTGTCCCACGGCTGTCCTCAGCCAACGCCAGACTAGCCGTGATTTGATAAGTCTCCTGACGTTGTTTTCCTCGTCCTTCTCTTGCGTTCCCACGCTGACCTCCCCTTCCAGACTGGTTCCCATGGAAACCCGACTGATTTCCATGGAAGGTGTCCTTGAAGCCTTCCTGTGCAGCTGCTCTCTGTGGGCAGTCTCTTTTGAAATGACCGTGAGATCCACACACGTAGCACCGACGAAACTCAGTGGAAAAACACTGCCTGGGTCTCCTCCCAGCTGGCCTGGCCCTCCTTCTTCCGGAAAAGCACTCCTTGCCAGATCCGCCCCCCCTGAACTGCCGCTCCATTCCAGCAGATTCAGTGGAAAACTTTTCAAACTTGCCTTTGGAACTTTCCGCCCCCCCCGACTTGCTCACTAGCACTCCTTGAGGCTAAATCATCAGGAACAGGGGCTCCAGCCATCTCTAGGCTATCAGCTTCCATCTGCTCTTGGCCTCCTGCTGAGCCTTCACACAGACGTTTCAGCACACTCCAGGCCTCACACGCAGATTCAACGTTTTCCAGGTGATGTTGCAAATTTGCATGCACACCTGCCCGCAACATGCAGACCTCAGCTCTCATAGCTTTCTCCCTCTGCATTTTCTCCTCCAGAGAAACAGACTTCAGCTTTCCTGCATCTCTGTCCACCAGTTGCACTGGTTCCCTCTGGGATATGTCCCAAACCTCCGTGGCTATGAACCACGCTCTCACCCATCTTGCCCAGGTATTCCACGCTTGGGCGGTGAGTTCCTCAAGCTGTTCAAACGGAGCTTGAATCACCTCCTGGCCATCTGCCATGTTTCTCCTGCTCTCCCAAATGGGCCCCAAGCTGTACTTACAAAAGCACCAGCTCTTCTGGCGTGGAGAAACGTTTCCTTGCTGCTCTCAGCTCACAGCTCCACAGCATTCAGCAACAGCGTCTTTCAGCTTGCTTGCTTGCTTGCTTCCGTGCTCCTCTGCTAGACACCGCAGATTTCTCAGCTCCCGGCAGCTCTTCCGTGACAGTTTTACGATAGGTGATTTAGGGTATCCATAACCTGTGCAGTTTGTTTGATCTGGCGCGACCCCCGCTAATTGATTTACGATCCTCAATTAGCTCTTTACTGCCCGGCACACTTCTCCTGCCGCACGCTCTGCTCCGATCTCTCAGTCACGCCGTAGCAGAGATTACACAGCGGTGTAAAACTGTCATGTAGCTTGGCTTCCAGACAAACACACACAGTCCAGGTTTGTCTATTTACAGCTTTTATTCCAACATTTCTCAGGAATTTCCAGGACTATTTGCAGCCATGACAAAACTGCATCCTTTCCCCACAAAGTACCGAGTGGGACTGGCATACTCTTCCCAAGCTCCTCCCAAGCTTCCAAAATTGACGTTAGAATGGTGTGGCATCATGGGAAGAACTTAACCCGTTAAGTTCCAACCTCAACAAAAACTAGATAGCTTCCTCACACATCTCAACAGCCTACACCCCAAAATACAATTCACTATGGAAATAGAAGACAACAACCAACTCCCCTTTCTTGACGTCCTAATCTACAAAAAACCTGATGGCTCCCTAGGACACACTATCTACCGGAAAAAAACACACACCAACCGCTACTTACATGCACAATCACACCACCACCCTGCACAAATAAACTCCATAGCCAAGACTCTCATCTCCAGAACCAAACGCCTGGCTGACAAAGACCACTTGACAACTGAGTTACAGAATCTCTCAAATGTGTTAATCGCCAATGGATACCAGAAAAACAGGGTTACGAAGCTAATCCAAAAAGAAACACCCCCCAAAAACCAAGACACAGAAGAAAACAATGGCATGGCCCTCCTTCCTTATATCAAGGGCACTACAGACAAAATCAGCAAAATCCTCCATAAACACAATATCAAAACAGCCTTCTGCACCAACCAAAAAATAGCCAATATCCTCAGAAACCCAAAAGACAAAATCCAGCTGGAAAACCAAGGGGTCTATGAAATACCCTGCAAAGTCTGCCCAGCCACGTACATTGGACAAACAAACAGACGAATAAATGCACGTATCGCAGAACACAAGAATGCCGTCAAAAAAGAAGAAAAAACTTCCTCTCTTTTCCAACACATGAAAGAAACAGGACACGAAATTAATTTTGCAGATTCCAAATTGCTCTTTAACATGGAACATCACCACAAGAGAATAATCATGGAAGCCATCGAGATAGAGAAACACCCTCACAACATGAACAAGCGTGACGACACGTCCCGCCTGCCAGACATCTGGAAATTAGCCCTCCACACAAAAACCGACACTAGAACCAGAGGCACACAGAACGCCGTCACCAATCAACCACACCAGACCCAAACCCAGACCCTCTCCACAGACATATTACAGACTCCATCCAGTAACCAAACTATAGTGGCACCTCCGGATGCTGCACCCCCCTGCAATCCCTACACAGATCTGGCTGGCACAAGGCACAAAACCATAGCTCGCCCCTATACACGAAGCCAAGCCAGAGCACAACTAAATGCAGCACAGCCATCTTCTCAGAAAAACTCTTCACAAGCTCAAGAGGTCAAGACACGAAAGCTTTAGCAACTAATCTACACTTAATGACCCACCCAGTGATATTCAGAACATCACTCATGAAATCACCCAAGATATCCCTCAAGTAATTAAGGAACAAAAGAAGAAAAGGCACACTAATCTAGGAACTTCCTCTCTGCCCAGAACGTTGGAGGCTATACACCACACCCCTCAACAGTATTTATAGGAACTCAAACACCAGACTCTGCTCTGTTCCAGTAACAAGAAGCCGAAAGCACCAGCCTGAAGATGACGAGTGAGACCTCGTCGAAACGTCGCACAGACACCCCGACTCTTACACGGGAAGACACCCGAAGACACCAAAACCTGCATTCCTGTACCCGTGAAAATCTACGAAAGCAATATATATATATATATATATATATATATATATATATATATATATATATGCAGGTTTTGGTGTCTTCGGGTGTCTTCCCGTGTAAGAGTCGGGGTGTCTGTGCGACGTTTCGACGAGGTCTCACTCGTCATCTTCAGGCTGGTGCTTTCGGCTTCTTGTTACTGGAACAGAGCAGAATCTGGTGTTTGAGTTCCTATAAATACTGTTGAGGGGTGTGGTGTATAGCCTCCAACGTTCTGGGCAGAGAGGAAGTTCCTAGATTAGTGTGCCTCTTCTTCTTTTGTTCCTTAATTACTTGAGGGATATCTTGAGTGATTTCATGAGTGATATTCTGAATACCACTGGGTGGGTCATTAAGTGTAGATTAGTTGCTAAAGCTTTTGTGTCTTGACCTCTTGAGCTTGTGAAGAGTTTTTCTGAGAAGATGGCTGTGCTGCATTTAGTTGTGCTCTGGCTTGGCTTCGTGTATAGGGGCGAGCTGTGGTTTTGTGCCTTGTGCCAGCCAGATCTGTGTAGGGATTGCAGGGGGGTGCAGCATCCGGAGGTGCCACTATAGTTTGGCTACTGGATGGAGTCTGTAATATGTCTGTGGAGAGGGTCTGGGTTTGGGTCTGGTGTGGTTGATTGGTGACGGCGTTCTGTGTGCCTCTGGTTCTGGTGTCGGTTTTTGTGGGGAGGGCTAATTTCCAGATGTCTGGCAGGCGGGACGTGTCGTCAAAGTCTGCCCAGCCACGTACATTGGACAAACAAACAGATGAATAAATGCACGTATCGCAGAACACAAGAATGCCGTCAAAAAAGAAGAAAAAACTTCCTCTCTTTTCCAACACATGAAAGAAACAGGACACGAAATTAATTTTGCAGATTCCAAATTGCTCTTTAACATGGAACATCACCACAAGAGAATAATCATGGAAGCCATCGAGATAGAGAAACACCCTCACAACATGAACAAGCGTGACGACACGTCCCGCCTGCCAGACATCTGGAAATTAGCCCTCCCCACAAAAACCGACACCAGAACCAGAGGCACACAGAACGCCGTCACCAATCAACCACACCAGACCCAAACCCAGACCCTCTCCACAGACATATTACAGACTCCATCCAGTAGCCAAACTATAGTGGCACCTCCGGATGCTGCACCCCCCTGCAATCCCTACACAGATCTGGCTGGCACAAGGCACAAAACCACAGCTCGCCCCTATACACGAAGCCAAGCCAGAGCACAACTAAATGCAGCACAGCCATCTTCTCAGAAAAACTCTTCACAAGCTCAAGAGGTCAAGACACAAAAGCTTTAGCAACTAATCTACACTTAATGACCCACCCAGTGGTATTCAGAATATCACTCATGAAATCACTCAAGATATCCCTCAAGTAATTAAGGAACAAAAGAAGAAAAGGCACACTAATCTAGAAACTTCCTCTCTGCCCAGAACGTTGGAGGCTATACACCACACCCCTCAACAGTATTTATAGGAACTCAAACACCAGATTCTGCTCTGTTCCAGTAACAAGAAGCCGAAAGCACCAGCCTGAAGATGACGAGTGAGACCTCGTCGAAACGTCGCACAGACACCCCGACTCTTACACGGGAAGACACCCGAAGACACCAAAACCTGCATTCCTGTACCCGTGAAAATCTACGAAAGCATATATATATATATATATATATATATATATATATATATATATATATATATGGCAAATAATTTCCCTTATTGATGCAATTTAGGGATGAGGCATACCTGAAGTCCCATATCATATTACTACCTGGAACCAAATCCTATTGAACTTCATGTGATTGGATTTACTGGTGTTTATGTGTATGTGTGTGTGCCCAAGCGGCACACTTAAAGCCTCTTTGCACACTGGAGAAGTGTTGCACATGCATGCATGGATTCCTGGGTTTTCCCATTCACTTCACAGGAGGAGGGGAAACACATGACAACATTTTGGTATGTGAGGAGCTCCAGCCATTCAGGACTGCTCAAGACATTGCTGTCTGAGGAAAATGACAAATTGGAGCGCACACCATTCTGAGCACAGGACAGGCAGCTGGATCTCATGTCAAAACAGACATGAGATTTTCTCAATGACACTGAAGCGCCGCAGACCCCCTAACTTAGGAGGTGTAGGGCATGTAACAACCCAACGCTTCCCTAATGCTTCTCACCACTCAGCGTCTATTGCTTGAGGTGGACACTTCATTCTACCTAATAGACATGGGTGGTGCTGTGGTCTAAACCACTGATCCTCTTGGGCTTGCGGATCAGAAGGTCGGCAGTTCGAATCCCCGCGAAGGGGTGAGCTCCCATTCCTCTGCCCCAGCTCCTGCCAACCTAGCAGTTCGAAAACACGCCAGTGCAAGTAGATAAATAGGTACCGCTGTGGTGGGAAGGTAAACGGCGTTTCCATGCACTCTGGTTTCTGTCACGGTGTTCGGTTGTGCCAGAAGCGACTTAGTCATGCTGGCTACATGACCCGGAAAGCTGTCTGTGGACAAACGCCAGCTCTCTTGGCCTGAAAGCGAGATGAGCGCCGCAACCCCATAGTCGCCTTTGGACTTAACTGTCCAGGGGTCCTTCCTTTACCTTTACCTAATAGAAGGCCAGCTTTCACATGCACCGAAATGAAAAATGTACGGCCATAGATCACATACCAAAAAAAGCCACTACTTAGCACACATTTCTCATATAAAATGATTAAAGTATTATAATATATAGATGCTTCCAATACCTCAAAGAGCATTAAATTAATAGAAAGGTGTTCCTTTTCTTTTTTTTTCTTTTTAATAATTTTATTGGGAATTTTATTTATAACATAACAAACCCCCACCCCCAATACAGAAATCCACCCTCAATAAACGTGAACATAACATACAATGAGCATAATATACAACAATACAAACAACCAAATAAAAGACTTCCTTCCTGTGGATATTTAAGTTATAATTAGAAAAATCTTAATAATTATTCATAAACAGTTTATAAAAAGTAAATAAGGAGGCCAGAAACAGTATACAGGAATAGAAAGGTGTTCCTAAACCAGCATCAGTGAATACTGGGAGAAAAGTACATTTCCCACCACAATTCAAAGTGCTGGTTTTTTACCTCTAAGGCTAATAATAATAATAATAATAATAATAATAATAATAATAATAATAATAATTTATTATTTATACCCCACCCATCTGGCTGGGTTTCCCCAGCCACTCTGGGCGGCTTCCAACAAAACACTAAAATACAATAACCTATTAAACATTAAAAGCTTCCCTAAACAGGGCTGCCTTCTGATGTCTTCTAAAAGTTTGGTAGTTGTTTTTCTCTTTGACATCTGATGGGAGGGCGTTCCACAGGGCGGGTGCCACTACCGAGAAGGCCCTCTGCCTGATTCCCTGTAACTTGGCTTCTCGCAGAGAGGGAACTGCCAGAAGGCCCTCAGTGCTGGAGGGCCTTAACCTAGCTTTGGACCACAACACCTCCTGCAATGTCTCTCCCCATGTGAACCTACCTGGGTCCTTCATGTCAATGTAGTGCTCGTCTCCAGGTGCCTCCTCCAGCAGATGTATGGAGGGTGACTGAAGGAGAGATGGCCATTTCAGTAGTAGCCCCCTGGCCTTTGGAATGCTTTCTCCAGGGTCTCCAGGTCTGGTCTTGACTTCGGTGACATCTTTTTGCCACCAAGCCAAGACTTTTCTTTACTCCCTAGGCATTCAATTGTTGAGGCTTTCATATCTGGTTTGTTTTTAGTCAGTGAGTACCTGGCGCTGTGGGTTAAACCACAGAGCCTAGGACTTGCTGATCAGAAGGTCGGCGGTTTGAATCCCCACGATGGGGTGAGCTCCCGTTGCTCGGTCCCAGCTCCTGCCGACCTAGCAGTTTGAAAGCACCTCAAAGTGCAAGTAGATAAATAGCTACCGCTCCGGTGGGAAGGTAAACGGCATTTCCGTGCGCTGCTCTGGTTCGCCAGAAGCAGCTTAGTCATGCTGGCCACATGACCCGGAAGCTGTACGCCGGGTCCCTCGGCCAATAAAGCGAGATGAGCACCGCAACCCAGAGTCAGTCACAACTGGACCTAATGGTCAGGGGTCCCGTTACCCTTTACCTACCTTTTAGTTGGTCTGACTTTTTATAGTATTTATTTTTCTTGTATTTATGTTGCCTTGAGACCCTTGTGATATAAGGCAGCAAATAAAGTGACAATAATGGTCAAAAGTGCGACTTTAATTCTAGACTGACCAATCTAGAACTGAGGCTGAAATCCTATGCAAATGTTCTTGAGAGTAAGGTCCATTGACCTCAATGAATTTACTTCTGAGTAAGGAAGGAGAGGGATTATAGGAATATAATTCTGTTAACATCTTCTAGAACTCAGTGATGACGCTAGTTTGTGTCTACTAAATAAAGATAACATCTTCAGTGAAAAGCGTTTTAATTTTTCTAAAATGGTATCATGGGATTCCCAAAGTCTTGCTCTCATGTTCCCAGATCCAGTAATAAGCTATTGTTAAATGAAGCAAAATGGGTCTGTTCCACTAAAAATTATGATTAACTGTTAAAAATAGATGCATGTGCTAAAAAAAAAAACACACAAAAAATGAAGTTGCTACAAATTTCCTTGGGGGTTCATACAGTTGAAATAAACCAATTTAGATTTGTCCTGTATTCTGTTGATGGGGTATAGCTTTGCCTGTTGCCATGGTCACCTTACTGTATTAATCTCGCTCTGTAATTTTCAAAAAGGAGAATCTTCCCTAAAGCAATGAAATAAAAATTCTTAGCCAAGCAGAGGCGACAAAAGAAGGATATTTTGCAGTCAGATCTATATTTAAGCATTGTTAGTATGTCTAGAGTTGCCGAGTTGTTATTTTCTAAATAAAAAAGAAACCCTGACTTATTATTATTTTGTTCCTGTGTTTCAGAATCGTACGTCAAATCCTACCACTGCATAATCACCTGCTTTTTTCTGTTTTCACATGCACTGGGCTATGTGCCTGACAAAGATGGGTTTGAAGGAGTGTCTGTTTCTGTTTAGTTAAATAATGCTAAATATTTTGAGTGTGGGTGGGGTAACATTAAGTCCCTGGATGACCTACATAGCGATAATAATAATGTACAGAAAAGGCAAGGTCATTGCATAGGGATCCTTAGCTCTGAGGTAATTTATACTGAATTCAACATATCTGTCAACTTCTTCTAGATGTCACGTTGCATCCAGAGCCATCTTTGACCTTCCGCACCATTGGAGGGGTTCTCGATTTCTATGTCTTCCTTGGCCCAACTCCAGAAAATGTAATCCAGCAATACACAGAGGTTAGTTGAGAAATCTGTTCAGGCATGCGGTGCTAAGAAAAGCACTTACTTGTTGATTTGGTTGTGGGTTTGCATGAGGTATTGCATTACAATGATGACCGTGAAACTCAATGCGTCACCCCTTTGCAAAACAAACATCAAAAACACACCCTCTTGATTTAAAGATCAATTGTACTGATCTTTAAATCGACAACTATACTTACTTATTTGCAATGGGATTGTTTTATTAGCCTCCTTTGTTGCATTTGTTGAGTTCCACTGAAAAAAAATTGTATCTTCAGAAGCCAGTGGGGCAAGTTTAATACTGGTCCTGTCTATGAATTTTAATACAGAAGGCAGAATGATTGAAGTTGCTGTAAAACATTTTTAAAATGTTATCAATCTGCTGAAAGTTAATGTTTATCAGTCTAGTATCTGGATGGCTTTCAAGGAGTAAGAACTGAAATAAATAATAGGATATTGAAATGATCACCAAGGGTTTGTAACCCATGTTCCAAGGGCAATTGCTCTCTCCAGAGGGACTAGCCTCTCCCACTTCCTACTCAGCCCAAGTCCGATCACATGAATTCTAACTCAGCAGTTTCATGCTGACATCTCCCTTTGAAATTTCCTAGCTGAAATCTGTTGCTGAAGGTCGAACTGGACATGTGTTTATTAAATTCACATCATCCCATTCGACTGTATAAAGCAGGGATTTTATATTAGAAAAAGGGCACAGGGGAAGGGAGTGAAACCCTCAACTGCTTTACCTCAGTGTACTCTTTGTTCTCTCTCAGCCTACCTCTAATATTGGAAGTAAACTAGCAAGGATTATATGGTTTAAGCAGGGGTGTGTAAACAGCGGTTGGAGTCTTTTTTGATTCTCTCTCCCATTCAGTCCTTTTGGAATAAAGGATTGTCCCTCTCCATATCCCTGCCTTGCAGCTGAATGAACAAGCATGTCCTGTGTCCATGCACTTCTGATTTCTCCCTGCCCAGAGAGACTGGAATGTTGTTCACTAGTTCCTGGATGCTACCATTTTTCATTCCTAATTTGTGTCTGTCTATTATTCTCTTGAAGGGACGCGGGTGGTGCTGTGGGTTAAACCACAGAGCCTAGGACTTGCCAATCAGAAGGTTGGCGGTTCGAATCCCCGCGATGGGGTGAGCTCCCGTTGCTCAGTCCCTGCTACTGCCAACCTAGCAGCTTGAAAGCACGTCAAAGTGCAAGTAGATAAATAGGTAACGCTCCGGCGGGAAGGTAAACGGTGTTTCCGTGCGCTGCTCTGGTTTGCCAGAAGTGGCTTAGTCATGCTGGCCGCATGACCCAGAAGCTGTACGCTGGCTCCCTCGGCCAATAAAGCGAGATGAGCGCCACAACCCCAGAGTCGGCCATGACTGGACCTCATGGTCAGGGGTCCCTTTACCTTTACCTTTATTATTCTCTTGTATAGAGACTTGTCTGATTTGGCCAGGCTAGGTGGAAAAAGGAGATTGTTGGTGCATGATCTTTTAGGGCCAGGGGGCACATTTGGAATTTTCAGAAAGCGCCACAGGTGCCAGTCACAAAATGGCTGCCCTGAGGTTGTGGCATAACAGAAAATGGCTACCGTTAAGGCATGTCATAACAGAAAATGGCTGCGACATCCAAACAGACAAAGCAAAAAAGAGAAAGGATCAGCTGCTCCGTCAATTGTGGGGGGAGGCACCCACATTGGCTAATGCCACAGTTACAGAGAGCAACTATTTGCACCTCTCCTCTGTTCGAAACAGATGGGAAGATGGTTGTCCAATCCTGGCATCCATTGAAATGTGGGCATATTTAAAGGGATCAGTGTAGGAGAGGCTGGGCACAGGAGCCGAGCAGGAAAAGCAATCAGTGTCTCATGCATTGTAGATTTTGAGGGGATCTTTGATTTATTTTTATTGAACAAAATTCAACAAACACAAAGCTTGAGGGGGAAGGACTTTTTGTGGGGACCATGGGTGGTAGTGGCAGAAACACGGGCTCCTGCAGGCACCCCATTGTCAACTGCCACATTAGAAAATGTGCCAAGCATAAGCTCTTAGTGGCAGGACCCATGTTTAATCAGGGGATAGTGTTGTTTGAGTAGATATGGTGACAGAATTGGCATCAGGATTGTAGCATCGGCTGCTTGCTTATTCTGCATCTCTGTTAAGTAGTCACTTTGTGTGCTGACTATTTGCTTTTAAGACTGGGAGCTGCCTGTAAAGATGGGCAGGCCTTTACTTCAGAGCGAAGGGTCATCTTCTATTAAAAGTCGAAGACCCTGGATGATGTGCTGAAGAGGCTTTAGCAGGGCACCGCCCTGGTACATTCGCTGCAGGATCTGTCCTGTAACAGGTACCTGTCTGGCATTCTTGGTAGGCATCTTCTCTTGCCCAGGAAGAGGAGACACTGCAGTTTTAACTGCGGTGTATGTTTGCAAAGGAATGCCTTTAAAAGCTGATGGCAGAAATTAAGCAAACTGAACCGTTTCACGTTTTCACTCTGGGAGTAAGTGCATTTGTAAAAATTCTGCCTGTTGAGAAGAAGTAAAGGTGACAACCCCGTCCATTTGAAGTCAAAGAAAATAATTCATAAGCCTCCATTATTTCATTAGCGGAAAAGCTCAATTTCCCCTTTTAACACCCTTTCAAACTTACATTAGCCGTTCCCAACTTTGAAAAATATGGCATTTATTAATTGTTTAGCTTATTGCGTCGTTGGCAACACCAGATCTTCTCTCCTTACACCGTCCGTCATACATTCTTCTCAGAGTAAATGCAGGAATTCTCTTCTAAAGACACAAAAGTAAATAAGGTTATAGCATAGGGCTTGGCTATAGATAACCGGTTGCTATAACAGAGATAGGTAGCGTTGAATGAATGATATAAGATCAGTAAGGCCAAATAAACTTATTTTCGTTAAAATTAGGTATTTCAAAGATCGGCAGGTAAATTTCACACACATTCCCAAACGTACACAGTGTACATTTGTGGCATGACAAAACGGATGCTTTGATGGGTCTTGTTGATGCCTTATATCATTAGTATCATTATTAATCACTGAACTAATTATAGCCACCTGTCAGTAAATATGCCCTGGGCAGTTTACGAAAAAGCACAAAAATAAAAATAGGACATTGAGGCTGTAATCCTATTCACACTTACCCGGGAGTAAGTCCAAGTGATTACTTCCGAGTTAGAGTTGTGATGTGAGATGCTGATTAATATATTTTATTCAGTTACTTTCACTGCCATTGATGGTAACTTTATTTTCTGTTCGTGTTGTACCAGTTATATTGTAATAATAGGAAAACTCCTTGGGAATTGCCTGTATAAATATAGCCTCTATTCAGAATTTCTCAGGTGAAATCCTAATCAATTAGCAAACCTCTGGGAAGCCTTCCCCTGCTCCCTGATGTCTGAAATTAAAATTTCCCCAACTCAGCAAAGTGGGAGCAACAGTCTTGATCTCTGTTGGTACCCAATAGCAGCTAGGGTGGGACTGTAAAAAAATAACCGAAGCACCACCCCATATTTCCAAAATAAACATGTGACAGGCCAGCAGTAATGGATATTGCCCCCACGTTCTTTGCTACAGTGGAAATCACGGTGGGAAGTCTGAGGAAGTGCTCTGAGGTAATTTCACTGTGAAATTATTTCTGAAGCCAGCTTCCTGGAAATCTTTAAACGCCAGACGCTATTATTAGAACATGACTCAATTGGTGAATATGTTGACTGCAAATTTCAAAAGCAAGGGATGTGCCGAGGGAGACAATTTAGTTTGTTCAGACCTGGCATGACCTTTCACCTGCCAAATTGGTAGCATTCAATCCCTTCTTCTTCTTATCCTGCTTCTCTCACAGCTTCTAATTGGGGAGCTTGAGGAGAGATGATAATAATTCCTGTATAGGAGGGGGGAAAAAATGCCATTCTGACAGGAATAAGTCTTCACAAACCAAAGTTGTTGGTTTTTTTTAAAAAAATAGCTTCTAGAGTCCTGGGAATGGTAGTTTGTTATAGGTGCTGGGAATTGTAGCTCTGTGAGAGAATTTTTTTTTGGGGGGAGCCATGTGCTTTAAATGGGTGGTATATATGTAGTTAATGTGAATAGTACCCAAGGCCAGCCAAGCTGCTTTGGCACATAAAGCCAAAATCCCACAAGTTCTACTCCTTCTCCAGGGCAGTAAAATTACAATAACTTAAGTAACTAATCGTTTTTTGCCCTTTCAAGACTCTTTCAATCAGCTACCTGAGGCAGTCACCTCACTAAGCATTATGGTGGGGCCGGCCCTACCACTTTTATACCTTACGTTGCTTTTTTGCAAAGTGGCCCCACAAAATAAACCTTCCAGCACATAGAAAGCGATCCTACAGACTTCCTCCCTGATTTGTCAACTTTATTTGGGTGCACTTTTAGATTTACATAACCTTCGCATGAAAAAAACATATCCTAGTGGCAAACAATAGAAAAGTTCACAATGCTCTTAGAGTTCAGATAATTCGAGAGGGAACATGTTCCAGGGTTTATTTATTAGAAATAATATTTCAAAACCAAAGCTAATGTATTGTATTGTCGTGCTCTTTTAGATAACCTTTTAAAGCCAACATATCCTCTGAATTACACCAATTATTTCCAAACAGATGCATTACATTCCCATAAGAATTCAGCTGCGAAGCTTTTTCAGAGTTATCCCTTTATGAATGGTCAAATGCAGGAGACACTGTTTGCAGGAAGAATTCACACAAAAAAATCCTCTTTGACATTCCCTCATCTCCTTGTTTCTGGCTAGTAGCTTGATTTAGTCCTTCTATGGTTTCAGTTATTTTTCTTTGCCCTCTATTGTACTTTTGCAAATTATTCTATAGCCTTTGTTCTGCGCAGTTTTGCAAAGCGTACCGAAAGCTCTACACTGAGGCTACATTTCAAGGAAAGAAAGCTCTATTCTGGCAACATCAGACGTAAATTCCAGGTCTACTAAATTCTGCTCTGCTTCAGCAGAACCATCTGGAATATCTGCCAGATGTTGGGTACTTTATTGGGAAGCTTCAGGGGGATCCATTTGAGAGACCATCTAAGGCGTAATTAGACAAAGGAACATTTGTTTCCCCAGCTGTCCTACTTTTAAAGTCTTCTCTTGGACTATTCTGTTAATTCAAAATCAAGTTCACCTTAGATGCTCCAGCCTAATGAACTTGGGAAAGGAACTGTTTTAAAAGTTAAGACCACCTTGCAAGCAGTTTTCTTGTAATTGTTCAACCCTACATGCTGTTTCCTCAGGGGGGCTCTGGCAGAATATAGCCTTGCCTTAGGTTACACCCGATGTTTACAAGCTCAAGGGTGCAGTTACGTAACTGAATCTATAACAGGATTATGTATGGGTCACACTGCCTAGAGAAGGACTCCTATAGCCCAAACTAGGATGCTCCTAAAGGCATGCTAATGCAGATGAAAAGTCTAGGTTACTGAAGGACGCACCCTTGAGCTCCAACATCAATATCAACTCAGTACCTAACTGGTGAAAAGGTGCTGTCTTGTAGAAAAAAGAAACTGTATCATGTAGAATGGCAGACCCTCCAAGTGTACCTATTTTCCAGAGACAGCCCCAGATTTACAGAAGCCATCCCAGTTTCTGATTTGAACCCAGAATGTCCCAGTTTTCTTTAGGATGTCCCTATTTGCGTCAGAGAAATGGAGGGTATGTAGTTATGTGCCCCCCCCAAACCAAGGAGATAAGTAACTATGCACCCTTTAGAAGACATCTGAAGGCAGCCCTGTATAAAGAAATTTTTTAATGTTTAATGTTTTATTGAGCTTTTTCATATGTTGGAAGCCACCCAGAGTGACTGACCCAACCCAGTCAGATGGGTGGGGTACAAATATTATCATCATCATGGAATAGGATCAGGGCTGTCTTAAGCATATGCGGTGCCAGGGTGCAAAGATCCGACTGATGCCCCCCCCCAGTTGCCCAGTCCCAGGTGTGCAGGAGGGTGGAGCCGGCCAGCCGCTTCAGCATCTTGCTGGCTCCGTTGCCCCCGAACTTGCTGCGCAGAGCTGCCCGCAGCAGAAGAGCCACAGTGCTCTGACCAACGGGCAGGCTCTTCCCCAGACCCAACTCTCGGGCCCCAGGCTCTTGGCCTTGCACCCACGAGAGCCTGGCACCCGGGTGCCCCACACCCCTAGTGCCTATGGGTAAGATGGCCTTGAATAGGACATTCCTATTTTCATTGGAGAAATGTTGGAGAGTATGGAATGGTGGCTGTAAATCCTTTTTTTTTTTTAAAATGCTTTTATTAAATCCAACTCATTATACATTATCCATTTTACAACAAATCATATGCATTTTCGACTTCCTTCAACGTCGCTGACATTCTTTCATAGTTATTCTTTTAGTACACATTCCATTCTTCCATATTGCCATTTACACCTCCTTTCCTGGTGGCTGTAAATCCTGTCCTTCCCTGATATCTATTTTAAAGATGCCATTCAGAATCCATAAAGTTCCGTGATAGATTTGTTAGTAGTCCCTCTACCATGCAATGTGGCAAAACTGCTTTTAAAATGGAGGAGAGTTGTCTTTTACAGTGGTGCCCCGCAAGATGGAAAACCCGCTAGACGAAAGGGTTTTCCGTTTTGGAGGTGCTTCGCAAAACGAATCTCCTATGGGCTTGCTTCGCAAGACGACATTGTCTTGCGAGTTCCTGCTGGTTTTTTCCCCTCCCCCCCTTTTTCTAAGCCGCTAAGCCACTTATCAGCTGATCCGATCAGCAGATAAGCCGCTAAAAGCCGCTAATAGCGCTAATCCGCTAATCTGTCAATGGGCTTGCTTCACAAGACGAAAAAAACGCTAGACGAAGAGAATCACAGAACGGATTCTTTTCATCTTGCGAGGCACCACTGTATTATAAAAAAGCCAACCACCCAGTTTGTGGTATGACATGGGGATCACACGTTCAAAGAAAAATGATTCTACTGGGTCAGAGAAGCGTGTGTGTGTTTAAGCAGCTTTTTAGACCCCAGTTCTCATATGGAACCAGTTTGTGTACCTCATCTACTTTGTGTACTTCATCGTCTTGGTTCCTTTCCATTTAATTAAGTAAAGTTAAGCCTGATATATGGCTGACCATTTGCTGATAGAAGTATAGGAATCTGTCCCACATGTCCCATGTCCTGTATCTTGCACTGAGCTCAATATTTCAAAGCTTTGAACCTAATATATAGCTTGAGGTAGAGAACCTACCCAGTGACGTGGGTGGTGCTGTGGTCTAAACCACTGAGCCTAGGCTTTGCCGATCGGAAGGTCGGCGGTTCGAATCCCTGCGATGAAGTGAGCTCCCATTGCTCTGTCCTAGCTCCTGCCAACCTAGCAGTTCGAAAGCACATCAAAGTGCAAGTAGATAAATAGGTACCACTCCAGCGGGAAGGTAAACAGCGTTTTCGTGCACTGCTCTGGTTTCGCCAGAAGAGGCTCAGTCATGCTGGCCACATGACCCAGAAAAACTGTCTGTGGACAAACGTCGGCTCCCTTGGCCAGTAAAGTGAGATGAGCACCGCAACTCCAGAGTCATTCACAACTGGACTTAACTGTCAGGGGTCCTTTACCTTTAGACAACCTACCCACCCAATAGGCGAATAATGTTTCTTCCACATTGGAAATTTCCAGTCTTATTATGCAGGGTTGGCAAGTACATTTGTGGGCTCTGTGGAACATATTGTTGCCCTGTGGTGGCATCAGCAAGAGAATCGTGTTGTCCATGGTTTCCAAACCAACCTGATGCTCTGAATTTAGGTCACGTCTGCACGCACTTAAAGCGTGTGGCTTTCGCCCCAAAATCCTAGGAAGGGTGCTGGGAATTGCAACTCTGTGAAACGTAAGCTACAGTTTTTCAGGACTCTTTGGCGGAAGCTATGTGCTTTAAATATATGGTGTTGATGTGACCTAAGATGATGTCATGCAAGGGTAGTACTTACTGTTTGGGAACACATACCCTCAAATATTTAGCAGCAGGGTACATTGAGGCCCTTCAGTTATTGAGAAGCATTAATGCTGTGAGAAAGACTTTCAGTGCTGGAGTCTTGCTATGAACTCCTGCTGAACTCTTTCTTCTGCAGAAGTATTACTGAGAAGCTTAGTTTGATCATGCCCTGAGACGATGCATGCATTTTGCCATTGCTCTTGCCAGGAACCTGAGAAAGCCAGGGAAACTCTGGGGTTCCTGCCAAATATCTTCCCAATACCAGCTGCTGCAATGGGGCGGGTAGGGGGAGGCGTCCCAGCTCTGACTTATATATTTAACGAATTGCATAGGTGCAAGCCTAAGTAGTCCCCGTAACTTCTCCCAAATCTAAAGCAAGCAGACACATCACCCTTTGCACTACTTAATTCTGGAGTCTGGATGGTAATCGAATCGGCAAGCCTCTTCTCCTGGGAATTCCAGCAAGCCTCTTCTCCACCTTTCCCCTTGAAGAATGTCTCAGTCACCTGGCTGTGAGTTCTGCCACTATGTGGTGGGAATCTTGTACTGACAGGTCTGTAAAAACCCAGTACTTGATTATTATTTTTAAGTTCACTAAGAGCCAAGCAGCACACCATGGTAGAAGCATAAGTTGTAGCTATACCGTTGTTTTTCCTTTAATGAATTATAGGTGAAGGGTGTCTTTATTGGGACCACAGCATACATGAAGGAGGTTGATACCTTCCTTCTCCAAACATGACTGGGACCAAAGACACCCTCTTCTTGTATGCCTGTGATGCTTAGAAAATAAGTTCCCATTAGTGCCAAGAAGTAAACCTATTTCTGTCTTCCAGCTTTCCGGCCAGTGAGTGCAAAAGCACTGAACTAATTAAAAAGCACTAGGCAGATTTTAAACGACATAATTTCTTTTTTTGTTCATATTCCCTACAATAAACTCACAACATTTTTGATCACAATATTTTTGGCTACGGGCCAGTGCCGGATTTACGTATAAGCAAAACAAGCTATAGCTTAGGGCCCCACTCTCTTTGGGGGCCCCCAGAAAATTTAAAGGAAAAAAACACCTCGATGTACATTTCTAAAATATAAGATAAAAAACAAATAAAATAAAACCTACATACAGCAAGAGTGTTTTGTGTTGTGTAGGCTCCTATGATGTAAGTAATGGGCCCCTCCTGCTAGCCTGCTCCCTAAAATACCACTGGTTTGCTCATTTCTATATACAGGGGTACCTTAGTTCTCAAACTTAATCCGTTTCGGAAGTCTGTTTGTTGTTGACAGAGGACAGCTGCACATATAATGGGCCCCATTACCTTCAGTAGCTTAGGGCCTCATCAAACCTAAATCGTGTCCTGCTAAGGGACAGTAGACCTTTGAGTCATAACTTACTGTGTACACAGATGGGAGGTTACTTGTTAGCTTTCAGTATCAGCAGCCAGGTGAAAAGTGCATTCAGTGCTGAAAATTTCTATAACTGGTTCCTCCCCACTCCTCCCAAAAACTACATAGCTTTCCAAAGCTCTTCTTACTAATTCTTTCCATGACAAGCCAACTCCTCATTTCTTATCTTGAGTTATTCTGATTAGTAGCGGTACACCTGTACAATTCTAGGATTTTTATAAAGCTGCACTTGCAATGTAAGATTATAAGATTATATACTATATATAATCTATATATATGCAGGTTTTGGTGTCTTCGGGTGTCTTCCCGTGTAAGAGTCGGGGTGTCTGGGCGACGTTTCGACGAGGTCTCACTCGTCATCTTCAGGCTGGTGCTTTCGGATTCTTGTTACTAAAACAGAGCAGAATCTGGTGTCTTCGGGTGTCTTCCCGTGTAAGAGTCGGGGTGTCTGGGCGACGTTTCGACGAGGTCTCACTCGTCATCTTCAGGCTGGTGCTTTCGGATTCTTGTTACTGGAACAGAGCAGAATCACCAGCATTCATCACCGAAAGCACCAGCCTGAAGATGACGAGTGAGAAAGCACCAGCCTGAAGATGACGAGTGAGACCTCGTCGAAACGTCGCCCAGACACCCCGACTCTTACACGGGAAGACACCCGAAGACACCAAAACCTGCATTCCTGTACCCGTGAAAATCTACGAAAGCAATCTATATATATATATATACTATATATGCAGGTTTTGGTGTCTTCGGGTGTCTTCCCGTGTAAGAGTCGGGGTGTCTGGGCGACGTTTCGACGAGGTCTCACTCGTCATCTTCAGGCTGGTGCTTTCGGCTTCTTGTTACTGGAACCGAACAAGAAGCCGAAAGCACCAGCCTGAAGATGACGAGTGAGACCTCGTCGAAACGTCGCCCAGACACCCCGACTCTTACACGGGAAGACACCCGAAGACACCAAAACCTGCATTCCTGTACCCGTGAAAATCTACGAAAGCATATACTATATATATATATACTATATACTATATACTATATTATATACTATATATGATAAGGTTACCAGATATCCCTATTTCCCGGGGATGGTCCCCAGATTTCCAAATCAGTCCCCTGACAAAATCCTATCATTTCCTACTGATGTTGAAAAGTTTCCCTGGATTCACTGAAAAACATCTGGTAACCTTAATATATAAGACAGCAATCTTAAAAGTGCTTTGACATTTGGAGAAACTTGCGGTTGTCTGCAGCTCATCCCTGTGGGTGGCAAAGCCATCTTGTGTGATGGTTTCAAGGAGTGCACAATTGTTATTTTGCCATTCAACAATTTGCAAATGCTTAGCTATACCAAATCAAGTGCCTGAGTAGTCGATTGCAATTAGCTGAGGTGTGTGTGTGTGTGTATGTGTGTGTGTTTGACCTGAGGAGGTGAATGCAAATAATTAAAACTCAGAGAGCTCCTTTCGATGAGGTAGCTTAGCAGACTGTGGCATTAAAAATAGAATCATTCTGGGCTGGGAAGTTCAAAATGTTGTATTGATTTAATTAAAGGCTTGCTAATTGGCAATGGCTATGAAGAAACTGGGGATTGGACGGAGCCAGTATGTGGAAGAAAACTCAGGGTATTTTTTCCAACATTTAATTAGCGGAACAGTATTGCTATACAAATGCATGGAACAGCCACCTGTCAATGGGAACAGCTAAATATGGTCTCTTCGATGTGCCATTTAGACTTGAACTTTAGATGGTGGTAAACTGAAACAACTAGGGTACGGACTATAGCAGGAGCAAGAAGGTAGTTTTAGTAAATTCCAGGCACAGCTGAGGCATGTATTGGGAAGAAAGAGGGAGACACCAGTCACTGGGTGAAATTAGGACACAATTTTGTTTCTTTGTGGGCCTGAAAAGGGGGCTGCAACATCTGTCTTCCCCACCGCAAAACACCCACTGCTGAAGTGATCTGTGATGTTTATACCCCAAGATGAAAATCCATGTGTTTCCCATCATCTGACAAAAGCCCAAACAAATATGCATTGGGTGAAGAAAAGAAGAAGGGAATGCCTTCCCTCCCCATTTGTCCTATTTATCACAGATCTCCTCAACAGCCTCTCATTCAAGGCTACGAAAGTAGCAAGGACTGCAAAATCAGGATATTATAAGGCTGTTTTATATTTGAGGTGGAAAATCCATCAGAAGGTGACCTTAACTCCTGTATGCAGTTCTATAACAATATTCTCATCTGGTGAAATTACGAATTACTAGGGTGGCAAAATGTTGAGAGGCAAAATCAGCTCATGGTGGCTGTTCCACAATGCTGGCTTTGAGACATTTTGGCACCTCTGTTGAAAACGATACTTGATCTGATCTCCACCCACCCTACTCGGTAATGATTAAGAGGAAGGAAAGTGCTCTCCTTCGGGGTGGAATCTTCTGCTCGACAAAACTGCTCCTTGATAATGCTGGTTGTGTTCCTGCTCTTCAAAAGAGCTATTGTGTGAATATTCCTTGTGGTACTTTAACTACAAAAGTTTGTCGGCATCTTCGTGACATCTTACTTGTTTAAAAGGCCTCTAATCAGCTTCCCTAGCTATCTTGCCTGCTCAAAGTGCAGAGAAAAACTAACACACAACGAAAATAGATTTGAAAAGTATTTCCTCCCCGACAGAAACAAGGTTTGCAATCCTGTGTACACTACCTGGGATCAAGTCCCCTTGAATTCACTACTTCTGAGAAGAAATATACGCTCACTCTCCACAGGTGGTGACACTAGACTCCTGCTTTGTTGCCTGATAAAGTGATAATTTCCACACAGTTCCAAGGTCTACACTACAAAGAGTAGAATTACAGTGGAACCTCGGTTTTTGAGCATCTCAGAAGCTGAACGTTTCAGAAGGCGAACTCTTCCGTTTTCGAACGCTTCCGTTTTCGAACGTGCCTCGGAAATCGAATGGCTTCCGCCATGTGTTTTTCTTTTTTCTCAATGGATTTTGCCAACTGCCCATTGCGCCTTGGTTTTCGAATGCCTCAGAAGTCAAACGGTCTTCCGGAACAGATTACGTTTGAAAACCGAGGTTCCGCTGTAGCACTTTGCTGAGTGTAACACACCTGTTAAATTTACCTGAGTTTCATATTAACAGAAAGAAGTAAAATATCTAAATTTCTCTGTCACTGTATGAGATTCTGCAGCACACTTAAAAAAACCAAAAAACTAAAAATGTTCTGGTTCTGTTTTTTGCTTTTAAGGCTATTGGACGGCCACATCTTCCTCCCTACTGGTCTCTGGGGTACCAGCTCTCACGATGGGGATATCCTGACATTGGTGCAGTAGAACAAGTTGTGAAGCGCATGACAGAGTATGGCATCCCCTACGTAAGTGGGCATTTTGCAATGTGTATTTAAATTGGTTTCCCAGGGGGAAACAATGAACAAGAACAGATTGTCTCCCTAAAAGAATAGTATTGATAATGTTTGTGGGTATTATATTAATTATATAATTGATAGGGCATGGGGTAATTTCTGTACCAGCTTTTATTATGGTATCAGCCTGAGCAAAAAGGCAAAACTTAACCTTTGTGCTTTATTCTTCTTAAACACAACATATTTCTGTTGCAATTGCCAGGATGTCCAGTACGGAGACATTGACTATATGGACCGTAAGCTGGACTTCACATATGACAAAGAAAAGTATGCTGGCCTACCGGAATTCATGCAAGAGTTGAAGAAGGATGGATTGCATTATGTCATTATTCTGGTAAATGAGCTTAAGTACTAACCTTGTTTACAGTGCTTTCATTCATATGACTTGCTATATGAATTGTGGCATTGAAGCAAAGATTCTCTCCTCTACTTTCTTTTATAACAGGATGCTTCCCCCCCCCCCACGGGTAATGTACACTGTACTCTCAGTATGCTCTGTTCAGTTTTTTTCTTTTCTTTTTGGGGGGTCCCTAGTGAAAATATGAGAATGGGAGGGGTGGGAAGTGAGTGAGTACTATGTGGGAGAGGAAGAAAACACAAACACCATTATGGATTGGGGGGGGGGTGCTGTACAGCAGGGATGGAGGGACATCAGGCCTGGAGGCTACATGAGGTCCTTTAAGCCTTTCTCTTTCTCTGGCTCTCAGGACTTACCCCTCTCTGTGCCTTCCTCAAGTGCCTCGCTGGAAGGTATCCTCTTGCATCCGGTGCCCTGCCTACTTTTGCTTTTGGCCCCACCCAGTCACCAAGACCACATAACACCGGTCTTGAAAGACTTACACTGGCTCCTAGTACGTTTCCGAGCACAATTCAAAATGTTGGTGCTGACCTTTAAAGCCCTAAACAGCCTTGGTCCAGTATACCTGAAGGAGCGTCTCCACCCCCATCATTCTGCCCGGACACTGAGGTCCAGTGCCGAGGGCCTTCTGGCGGTTCCCTTGCTGTAAGAAGCCAAGTAACAGGGAACCAGGCAGAGGGCCTTCTTGGTAGTGGCACCCGCCCTGTGGAACGGCCTCCCATCAGATGTCAAGGAAATAAACAACTATCTGACTTTTAGAAGACGTCTGAAGGCAGCCCTGTTTAGGGAAGCTTTTAATGTTTACTAGACTATTGTATTTTAATATTTTGTTGGAAGCCGCCCAGAGTGGCTGGGGAAACCCAGCCAGATGGGCGGGATATAAATAAATTATTATTATTATTATTATTATTATTATTATTATTATTATTGGCATGGCACTCCCAGAATGCTCCCCACAGGGGAATGCGACCCTTGGGTTTGAAAAATCTCCCCATCCCTGCTATGCAAAAAATCTGTTATACATCCAGCTCGATGTATCTCTCTGTGAGGGTCTGCATGAATATGGAAAAAGGAATTTCCTGACTACCTTGAACCCACTAAAACCACTGCTTTGGATGTTGTAAGGGGGGGGGGGAGTACATTGGTTGTCATGATCATAATCTGTTCATAAGGCAGAAGGAAGTTCTTAGGCCATCTTGTGCCCTTTAAAGCCAACTCATGTTACCAGAATGGTGTGGGAGCTACTTCTGGGAAGCTAGATTCTTTACTGCTCTGGAAGTATCTGTTGGGAGGAGCCACTGAGACTGGCCAAGTGACATAGTTCCTGTTCATGTCAGCCTCAGGGGAACCCCATCCCTCTGACTGTCATGGACGCTCAGATGAAATGTGCAGCATAGGTGCACAAAGCATCGTTATAACGCCAGCCCAATAGTTTCCCTCTAAATGCTAGCCTAATATTTCATCTCTAATTCAGAATCCATAAGCATGCCAGAAAACACAGTTCTTCAGTTTAGTAAATCCATCACCAAAGGAAGCACATTAAGAATTCTTAATGCATCCTGCAGACTAATAGGACCTGGTGTTATAATTGCAAGAATACCGATTAAAGCTGAAGAGCACTTTTTGCTTTCTCCCAAGAGCTGTGCTGATGAAAACATGTCAAAAATGGGTCTTTACTTAGAATGGAAGGGGGCATAATCTAGGGAACGAATGCAAATGTTCTCAGCCACAGCTGCCTCTGTGAGCTGCTAGGAGGAGGGAGACGGTCTACTCCTCTATTCTAGAGACCGATACATGCAGAATAAACTCATTCCCTTATTAGGAGGTGAACGTGTGAATGGCAAACGCATTTCAGTGTGAAGTGCAAGCTAGTAATGACTGACCAGGAGAGGGATGTGGTGGTTTTAATGAACAGCTCAGTGAAGACAGGGTTATGGTGTAGCTACTGTGAAAATGGCAAATGCCCTGCTAGGGATCATTAGCAAAGCAATCAAGAACGAAACCGCCATCTGAAAAATGAAATGCTGGAAAAGGTGAGGCACAGGACAATCAAAATTATCGCGAGTCTGGAGCAACTCTCCTATGAAGAAAGTTCATCATTTTTGCAGCTTTTTAGCCTAGATACAGTGTTTCGCAAACTTGGGTCTCCAGCTGTTTTGGGACTACAACTGCCATCATCCCTAGCTAGCAAGACCAGGGATGATGTGAACTGTAGTCCGTAAACATCTAGGGACTCAAGTTTGAGCAACACTGGCTTAGAAGAAATGTAAATTAAGGGGGAGGGACTTGATAGAGGTGGCTTTAAAGGAGAATTGGACAATTTCATGGAGGATAAGACTGTTAATGGCTACTAGCCATGATGGCTGTGTTCTACCAGTTGCTTGGAATCACGAGTGGTGAGGGTACAATTGCACTGATGTCTTGCTTGGGTGCTTTCCATGGGCATCTGGTTCTCAACTTTGAGAACAGTGTCCTGGACTAAATGGGCCTTTCGCCTGACCCGGTAAGGCACTTGCTATGTTCTGCCTACGCATCTATGATAATCAAGTCAACGTATAAAGCCAAATAGGGACGCGGGTGGTGCTGTGGGTTAAACCACAGAGCCTAGGGCTTGCCGATCAGAAGGTTGGCAGTTCAAATCCCCGCGATGGGGTGAGCTCCCGTTGCTCGGTCCCAGGTCTTGCCATCCTAGCAGTTCGAAAGCACGTCAAAGTACAAGTAGATAAATAGGTACCACTCCGGTGGGAAGGTAAACGGCGTTTCCGTGTGCTGCTCTGGTTCACCAGAAGTGGCTTAGTCATGCTGGCCACATGACCCGGAAGCTGTACACCGGCTCCCTCGGCCAATAAAGCGAGATGAGCGCCGCAACCCCAGAGTTGGTCACGACTGGACCTAATGGTCAGGGGTCCCTTTACCTTTATAAAGCCAAATTACCTATGTAGTTGTACCCATAATGCTATCAAAGATTTTGAGTTTCCCTTTAAGGTCAGGTTCCTCTATTTATCTTTGAACATGGGGAACTCCCAATGAGCAGTGACTATCTACCGGTTTGTGTTGTCCTTCTGAATGAGCCTCCGCATTGTGAAATGCACCAGCTTCCTCTGGACATTGGATTTAGGAGAACAGGGATATTTCTTGGAGCGGATGTGGGTGGCGGTCGTGTTCTTCTGACTTCCTGACAGCTGAGTTACTGCTGCTTAATGGAGGAAGATGGGCGAGGCGATGGAGAAGCAGCACAAAGCGAACACGTGAGCGGAACCAATCTGGTGCCTGCTCTGCTCATTCATTTGCACCATGCCAGCCTCCCACCACTTTGCTCCTCCCAGTTAGAAGCTATAGCTCATCTGTTGGGAAGTCAGGTAAGCACTATGCTATCCACTACTGACACCTCGGGTTTCAATGCATGGAGAAGTGGAGGCAAATTTGGATGCAGCATTCACCTCATAAAAATCACTGTTGTGTTGTTGTTTTTTAAGTGAGTGTATCATGTGAAAAATATATGAGGCAATTTCAGTCTCTCTACACCCCTTTGCCTCCTGGCAATTTCCCCCCTAAGAATGTCAGGGCTTACTCATCATCCTCTGCTGCCTGCCTTGAACAATGGCCCCATTTTCGCCTCTGACTTATTCTGAGTCAGAGCAAATGCATTGTTTCCATACAAAGGTTGATGCTTTAAAAGTAACAATGGTTATCAAGCAGAACGATCAACATCTATTCCAGCAGAATAACTTTAATGAGGAAGGTTGCCTGCTCTTCATCAACCCCCACAGAAAAGAGAATTCGTTGCAACAGCTAATGGAAACAATTTAGAATTCACTAAACAATTAAAAACAATATTCAGGAACTTTGGCATACAAAAAACTAGGGGTGGGATTAATTCTGAAATGGTATGTTGCAAGCCTGGGTGTATGATCTTGAGGACTAGGGCATTAAGGGTTTAAGATCAGCCCCACTGAGGTTGAATATGGTGGGGTTTACTTCTGAGTAAACATGCTCAGGTTTGGGCTGTTTGCTCCCAGTATGAATGTGATCTGGTTTTGTCAAATGTTGCTTATTTACAGTAGCCCCCACTGCATGCACTGGGGGGGAAATGTGCATTATTCTTGAATATCTGTTTATCAAAATTATATCCTACTTTTCTGCCAAAGAAATCAGGCCAGCTTACGCATCCAGGGCCGGACCTTTAACTCCAGAAAAAGGACTGCGTTGTTGGCGTGCCATTCAGACAATTCTCTGGACCCTTTCCTAAGCTATTCTGTCAGTTTCTAATATGGCACTCATTCCCTGAGGAATAGGTAGGAGCATGTGAAAAAGGCACGGAGTTTATTTGGAATGCAAAATCAATCACCAGAGCCTTTTGTTCTCCTTGGCGTGAGGCAGGAGCTGCATAATGTATTAGATTTATGCACTACAACAACACTTTTGGCTACGAGATATCAGAGGTTCAGATTAGGTGTAGATAATTAAACTGAGTTGTTTTAGAGTGTTAATGTCCCCTGGGTATCACCTGCCTGGGTTTTAATTACTACGTAAGGGCAGCACTTAAAAAAAAACACCACATCTGAGGGGGTTTGCGTAAGTTAAAACTGCACACCTACTGAACGCTTGGACTCCTCAAGTCTGGTAGGTGCCATGCCTCCCCCCCCCACTTGAAAGTATTGTACAGTCTGCCAGAAATAAGAGTATTGTGCCCAAAAGCACAGTATTTATCATAAAAGATTATTTTTTTTCAAAAAACGAGACAAACTGAGCCGTTATTTAGTTATTAGGGAAGGAATGGAATGAGATTAAAGGCTCAATTCTATGACCCGCTCTTAGCACTTACATGTTTAGGAGTGCGCCTGCTGTGTTGGAACGATCTCATGTGTTGGCATTGTGCTGGTACAATAAGCCACGCCAGGACGTCACACTGGTGCAACAGTGTGGCTCAGAGCTCCCGTGCCACCACCGTTGGAGTGGTATTGTGCAATGCTCTTAACGTGGCAATTAATTGGATGGAAAGGAAATTGAGGACAGATGAAAGAAAGTGTTTCTGCACACAGTGCTGTGGAATTTTCTCCTGCAAGACACAGCAATGGCAGTATACTTGGATGGCTTTAAAAGAAGATTAGACAAATTTGTGGAGGGTAAGGCTTATGAAATGGCTACTAACAGCTGTGTTTTACATTCCTGGTTTTCAATATCACTATATATTGCTGATATATCATTATGTCTGAAATAAGGATGGAACTATGTAGAGGCGAACAGTAGGACTGAATGATGTCTGATTTTTTACTTCATGATATATCACCTGCTGAACATCACGATATACTGATATATCACAATGTCTGAAATAATAATAATAATAATAATAATAATAATAATAATAATAATAATAATTTATTATTTATACCCCGCCCAACTGGCTGGGTTTCCTCAGCCACTCTAGGCGGCTTCCAACAAAACACTAAAATACAGTAACCTATTAAACATTAAAAGCTTCCCTAAACATAAGGATGAAATAAGGATGGAGCTATGTACTGTAGAGGCACTGGCTGGCTTCAGGTTTTTCCCCACATTGTTATTTGTGCATAGCACACACGTAAGCACACATCATGATTCACAATATATTGCCAGGTCAAAAATGATGAAACCAATATCATGAAATGGACTTCAAACCAGTTCTACACAGATATGAAAAATACTATAAAAAGAGGGCTATAAAAAAATATAGCTCCCAATGCAATTTAGCAGTGGTGCAGTTAGATGTTTTCTTGCTTGCTTACTTTCCAAACCCCTTGGTCCCTTGGAAACAAGATCATCTGAATAGTTTGTCACTAGAAGATTAATCGTAAAGGACCCTAACGTGGCTCGTGCCAAACCACAATTCGTTCTCATCACAAACCATTCAGGCAGCGTGTGTTACATTTGCAAAGTGCAGCCATACCCAGTGCACAGTTTGAAGGTACACAATGTGACAACTTCCTAAGTTTTGGCTTCATTTGGTGATCGAGTTTTTAAGCTTCTTGGAAATTCTCTATTCAAGAAGTTTAAATTCCAATAAATACTCCAATGTTCTAAGAGTCGGTAGTTCAGTGCCAACAGGATTTTTCTGGATCCACACTTTGACTGATAAGCTTCTTCTCTTTCCCTTTTCATGGCCACTTCTGTAATAATGTTCTCTGACAGCAACCTGGTAGCTTCCATTCAGAAGTGGCCCGAGCAATTTCATACGTGATGGGAATAATCCAAATGGCACCTCCATGGTGGTTAATAATATGGTAACAACATGTGGTAATAATTAATTAATTGGACATTTGCCACCATTTAATGGTACCCCCAAAACCTGCTGCGTGTTGAGATTGGCTATTTCATCTTGTCTAATGGTAGGGTTTGTCCTGCTTCCATCTTTGGCATTCTGCTAGCCTACCAATAGCTTCCTCCATGCCATCGTTTGGAAATAATGTTACATAGCCCATGTCTATGTAGGGATGGGTTTATGTTGTGCTCTGTTAATATACTATATTTGCATTTCTGTCACCTTAAATTTTAACTTTAAGGCTAATAGGTTTCTAGCGGATGATTTCCAGGTTATTGTCATACCCAAACAGTAGTTCCATTTTGTTCAGTATAATCAGGCATCTCAGACCCATTTTTCAAAACCGGTATCGTTGCAGTGTTTCTATTTCCTATCCTTTACTTTTGTTCTGTTTTGTTCCCTCATCAGGATCCTTTCCTAAGTAAAGATCAAGCTAGAGGGGCTTACCAACCCTACGAACTTGGAGAACAATTGGGAATTTGGGTGAAAAATTCAGATGGAGTGACTCCAGCTGTTGGGCAGGTAGGTATCAATGGGGCAATCCTTTGGATTGGATAAGATAGTTGTTGTTGTGGAAGAGTTTACATTACACAGTTTCCCAAACTTGGGTCTCAAAGTGGGGGGTTTTTGGGACTACAATTCCCATCATCCCTGACTACTGCTCCTGCTAGCTATGGCTGATGGGAGTTGTAGTCCCCAAACAGCTGGGAAACCCTGGTGTATCATGTTGATAGTTATGTTCTCATGGCAGCAATGTCCAATCACAGTAAGAGTAAAGGAAGAAAGAGCAACACCCATTTTCACAATACCATTGCCACACACTAATTATGACACTGCTCTTGATGATTTCATATGAACATAGGACAACAAGTCAAACATTGGTCCACCTAGTATTGTTGACAGTGATTGGCAGCAGCCCTCCACAATCAATTGGACATAAGCAATGGTATTCCAAGAAGAAGTATTTCCTTACCTTCTGCCTTGCAGGACATATCTGGAAGAAGAAAAGTCTAAAGAGTAAACCCTACATAAATCCAGAGTAGAATTCCTAAATCCCTGGCACCTTGTACACCTCCTTCTGGTAACTCCTGCACCCAAGCTGGTGCCAAATGTATTGCTCTGCTTTCTTCTGGACCACATCAGTGAGGCCAAGAGGGAAGCAAAAACAACATGGGAGGCAGCAGTTTCGAGTTACCTGTCCCAGCAGCCACAGCAGGTGCTGTGATTCTCCAGCGGTTTTACTTCACCCCTGGAGGCACACTCCATTGTCTCCCAAGACAGACAGATGCCAACAAGTGGTACACTCTGAGCTTGCATTCCACGCAATCTCTGAAATTTTCCATGTCCATTAGCAGGCTGAAATGTCCTTATCTTAATATATTTCATTCTCACTTCCAGGCCTTGGCTCCAGGAAATTCAGTGTACCCTGACTACTTCAACCCCAAAACAGCTGATTGGTGGACCCAGATGTGTGTTCAGTTCCACAATGTCCTTCCTTATGATGGTATTTGGCTTGTACGTTTGATAATATTTCCCTTTATATTTTATCTCTCTCTCTTCCCCCACCCAAAGTATACCATAAAACCTAACCTGTTTCTTGTTTTTTATTTGGTTAGGATATGAATGAACCCTCAAATTTTCTCAATGGCCAGATCCCAGGCTGTGCTCACAACAACCTCAACAACCCACCTTACATTCCCAGTAAGTGACTTCTGAAAAACAAATATCCTTTGCCTGATTCCTATAGCCACTTACAGCATCAATGTTTCTAAAAGTTTAGTAGACAATTGTTTTAAAAAACCAGAATCAGTCCTTCTAGGACATCCCTGGTATTTCACTATTGATCTTGAGCTATATAGAAGTCAAGGCTTGATAGTCCCTAAGGGAGAAGATAAAAAGGGGCTTGTATAAGTGATACAGTTGTTAATGGTTCCGACAGTAAGTTCTCTTCCAAGGTAGCTACAGTCTCTATCATGATGTTGTTAATCACATTTGTCTCTTGGCATTGTACTACACTGTGGGCAAATCAATGATGCCCTCTGTGGAGAAAATGTGTGGAATTCCCCTTCAAAAATTCAAGGCCTGTACAGGACAGACAGGGAAATGGCTACTTGTGATGGACGGTGCCCCTGAAAAACACCTAAGCCCAAGGATGGGGATGAGCCCCAGCCAGCATGACCAAAGGCCATGGATGATGAAAGTTGTAGTCCAGTAACATCTGGAGTACATAAGCTCTCCTCCTTCTCTTCATCACTTTTTCCTCTTCCCCCATCTTTGCGACCACAACTATTTCAGCAGGATGAAGAGTGTTGGAGGGTGGAGGGGAGTTGCGGGGCGGTAGCAGGATCATAGAGTTCACTTGCATTCTTTATAACTACCTCTCCAATTCAATGGTGTCACAACCCACCAGGGTTAGAAATAGATGTCCATTGGCTCTGATGTGATGAGACACCAGAGCTGCTTTGGGAGCAGTTTCCCCAGGGTCTGAATTGGTTTGTCCACTCAGGCTGACCATTGAATCCTCATACCCAGGTTAGTCTATAAAGGGCCTCCTGTCTGGAGATCAGGAAGTGTTTCCAGAGGTATTTTAAACAACTTTATACACAGGAGAAGCAGAAAGAAATGGACATTGATCGATTTTTGAAAATAAATGGACTACACAAAATCTCACAGGAAAACAACTAATGTTGAATTACAAAATAACGGATCAGGAGGTGGAAGGGGCTATCCAGAACATCCAATTAGGTAAATCTCCAGGACCAGATGGTTTGACTTCTAGATATTACAGATCTTTGAAAGAATGGTTAATACAACCATTGAAGGAAGTCTGCAATGAAAAATTGGAAGGGAGAAAGGCACCAGAGTCGTGGAAGGAAGCTTACATTACACTTATACCGAAAACAGAGACTGAAAACACACAGCTCAAGAACTACCGCCCAATATCGCTGCTAAATGTGGATTATAAAATTTTTGCAGATATTTTGGCTAAAAGATTAAAAAAGGTGTTAGTAGAAGAAATTCATAAAGATCAAGCGGGCTTTCTCCCGGGCAGACATTTGTCTGACAATATGAGGAATATAATTAATATTCTAGAAAAACTTCAAGTGAATATCAATACTAAGGCTGTCTTGATATTTGTGGACACGGAGAAAGCCTTTGACAACATCTCCTGGAGCTTTATGAAGAAGAATCTACAAGGGATGGGGGTAGGTCAAGGTTTTGAAAATGGTATAGGTGCAATTTATTCAGAACAAAAGGTAAAATTAACTGTGAACAGTGTAGTGACAGAAGAGTTTAAGATTGAGAAAGGGACACGACAAGGTTGCCCAATTTCTCCACTGCTCTTTATATCGGTCCTTGAGGTTTTGTTAAACATGATAAGAAACCAAGAGGTCAAAGGTATACAAGTGGGAGCTAAACAGTATAAACTGAAAGCATTTGCTGATGATTTAGTATTGACCTTACAGGAGCCAGAATCCAGTACAAAAAGGGTATTGGAACTGATTCAAGAATTTGGACAAGTAGCAGGTTTTAAGCTGAATAAGACGAAAACTAAGGTCTTAGAGAAAAAATTAACTGTGAACGAGAGAGAGAAGTTCCAGGAAGAGACAGGACTAACACTGGTTAAGAAAGTGAAATATTTAGGGGTTAACATGACTGCTAAAAATGTGAATTTATTTAAGGATAATTATGAAAAATGTTGGATTGAAGTTAAAAAGGATTTAGAAATATGGTCAAACTTGAAGTTATCTTTGGTAGGTCGAATTGCTGTGATAAAAATGAATGTGCTGCCAAGGATGTTGTTTTTGTTTCAAACATTACAAATTTTGGATAAGATGGATTGTTTCAAGAAGTGGCAGAAAGATATTTCCAGATTTGTTTGGCAGGGCAAGAAGCCTCGAATAAAATTTAAGATATTAACTGATGCTAAAGAAAGAGGTGGATTTGCCCTGCCAGACTTCAAACTTTATCATGAATCAGCGGCTTTCTGCTGGCTGAGAGAATGGCTGCTTCTTGAAAACACTGACGTGTTGGATTTAGAAGGTTTCAATAATGCATTTGGTTGGCATGCATATTTGTGGTACGATAAGGTAAAAGTACATAAAGCGTTTTAAAATCATATTGTTAGAAAAGCATTGTTTAATGTTTGGATAAGATATAAAGATTTGTTAGAAAAGAAAACCCCGAGATGGTTGTCACCAATGGAAGCGAAGGCACAGAAAAAACTCAATATGGAGGCCAAATGGCCGAAATATTGGAAAATTCTGGATCAAGATGGAGACAGAATAAAATTGCAGAGCTTTGAAAAATTGAAAAATAAAGTGCGAGATTGGCTCCATTATTATCAAATAATGGAGGCATACAATTTGGACAAAAAAGTTGGTTTCCAGGTGGAAAAATCAAAATTGGAAACAGAATTGTTAGATTCAAAAATTAAGAATTTGTCAAAAATGTATAACTTGCTGTTGAAATGGAATACTCAGGATGAAACGGTGAAATCAGCTATGATTAAATGGGCACAAGATGTTGGACATAACATAATGATGGCTGACTGGGAACAGTTATGGACCACAGGTATGAAATTTACGGCATGTAATGCCCTAAGAGAAAACTTAATGAAAATGATTTATAGGTGGTACATGACACCAGTCAAGCTTGCAAAAATTTACCATTTGCCCGACAATAAATGTTGGAAATGTAACGAGACTGAAGGCACATTCTTTCACCTTTGGTGGACATGCCCAAGGATTAAGACATTCTGGGAGATGATTTATAACGAAATGAAAAAGGTATTTAAATATAACTTTCTGAAGAAACCAGAGGCTTTTCTCCTGGGCATGGTCGGCCAATTGCTGCCAAAGAAGGATAGAACTTTTTTATGTATGCAACAACAGCAGCAAGGATACTCATTGCAAAATATTGGAAGACACAAGATTTACCCACCCGGGAAGAATGGCAGATGAAGTTGATGGACTATATGGAACTGGCGGAAATGACTGGCAGAATCCGAGACCAGGGAGAAGAGTCGGTGGAAGAAGATTGGAAAATTTTTTAAGACTATTTACAGAAATACTGTAAAATTAATGAATGTTAGAAAAATGTTGGAATGAAGTTATATGGCTTTAGTAGAAACGTTATAAGGAATTAAGTATAAATAGATTAAAGGTAAAGGTAAAGGTACCCCTGCCCGAACGGGCCAGTCTTGACAGACTCTGGGGTTTGTGCGCCCATCTCACATCTAGAGGCGGGGGGCCAGCGCTGTCCGGAGACACTTCCGGGTCACGTGGCCAGCGTGACAACGCTGCTCTGGCGAGCCAGAGCCGCACACGGAACGCCGTTTACCTTCCCGCTGGTAAGCGGTACCTATTTATCTACTTGCCCCCGGAGGTGCTTTCGAACTGCTAGGTTGGCAGGCGCTGGGACCGAGCAGCGGGAGCGCACCCCGCCGCGGGGATTCGAACCGCCGACCTTTCGATCGGCAAGCCCTAGGCACTGAGGCTTTAGCCCACAGCGCCACCCGCGTCCCATAAATAGATTAATAGAGCATTAAAGGAAAAAATAAGGTTAGAATGAGTTAAGATAATTATAGGATAGAAAACAGAGGAAGATGGAAAGGAATTGCTGAAATAATTAACAGAAGTGGAATACAAAAAGGGAGGTGCGAGGAGGTCGTGGTAATAAGTGAATGAAAGATGGGATAATGAAATTGTTTGATTTTTTATTGTTGTTTTTTTTGTTTTGTTAGTTTAATGTATTGCATTGTATTGTCTTTTTAGTGTTTAAATTTTTGGAAAAGTAATAAATATGATAGATAGATAGATAGATAGATAGATAGATAGATAGATAGATAGATAGGCCTCCTATCTGGGGTGGGATTTGAACAAAAGGTCTTCCTGACGCTTCAAAAAAGTTGCTTGTTCCTTAGCTCTGTCTCCTAGCTTTTTCTGGCCCTCTGCCACAGCTGGTTCCAGGTTCCTCGCTCCCCTCTGACAGCTACCTACAGCTGAGCACTGACAGATGGGTGAAACACAGAGAAAGTGAAATGCTTTTTAAGTCTTATTGATTTCACTCACCCTAATTGTGTTTCTAGAAACCACATAAATCACAAAGAGCAAGCATATGAGAACACTAGTATTCAAAATTCCAGGCATGAGCGGATCTGAATATTACAATGCCTTGCTCATTGCAAGGATAGACAACGTGGTGCACTCGAAGTGTTCTTAACTGCAGCATCTGTCATCCCTACTGGATGGAGCTGAGGGGAGCTGTGGTCCAGAACACCTTCTTTATTGATTTTGACAGTTGCTCAATATTTTACATTCAGTGTCAGCTGGAAGAGGCAGTGGTATAGGTTTGAGATTTGAGAACAGGAATCATTTCTATCCTAGTAACCTGGGTGCAGAGTTCAGCGTCCCTATGCAGGCTGCAGTATTCTCTCTATATGAAAGAATTTGGAAGGTTAAAACCCTGTTCTGGGAAGCCCAAAGCCCTACAGCTCCTGCCAGCCATCCAGCAACTAGTCTGGTCAACATCCTTCTAACAAACCCTGGCTGTTTTCAGGAGCCTAATTGGCAGCAAGCAGTTGATATCTATTATGTGCTGCTGACAATGAAATATCAGGGGGGGAAATCCAAAACGGAAAACATCATTATGGAACTGCCTGTCACTGAAGGCTTAGCTGTGGTGAACTGCAAGTGAGGAATCTCTTCCCTTTATTTGAGGAAGGGAGCCAAATTCATGGCTGGGAATTTTATTCTGATAATATTCTCACCCATGAATTTTGCCACAGTGAATAGTATTGAAAAAATTGGACAATTTGTGGAAATAGTGATTTATGTGATTACTGTGGGACAAGTTCGTGTACAACAAAAAGAACGTTCCTAGTTTATACTCTAGATGCAACTACATCCTGAATGCCTTATTGTTCCACAGCCAAACAGCAGGAATAATCATGGGAATAAATTAATTATTGGTGGATGTATAAAGCAACCCAACAAAAACTTTCAAGTTTATTTCTTATGAATCAACTTTACTTTTAAAAAATGACTGTGAATGTGAAGGGACTTGTTACTCAACAATAATTCTTAATATTTTGTATTCCACTTTCAGGAATTTCTGATTCTTCTCTGTTTCAAAGCACACTGTGTCCAGATTCTAAAACTTTTCTGGGAGATCTTTATGACACACATTCCCTTTTTGGGTGGTCTGAAGCCCCACCTACGTTCCGGTAAGTTCTCTGAATGTCTTCCAGTAAACGCTCTGAAAATCTTTACAGATACGTTAACAGTTTTCATTTAAGTTTTTTTGTTCAGGAAGAATTGGTACCACCTGGGAACTTGAAATGGGCTGTACTTAGGATCTCATGTACTTAGGATCTCTCACTGGAGAGCCAGTGTGGTGTAGTGGTTAAGAGCGGTAGTCTCGTAATCTGGGGAACCGGGTTCGCGTCTCCGCTCCTCCACATGCAGCTGCTGGGTGACCTTGGGCCAGTCACACTTCTGTGAAGTCTCTCAGCCCCACTCACCTCACAGAGTGTTTGTTGTGGGGGAGGAAGGGAAAGGAGAATGTTAGCCGCTTTGAGACTCCTGAAGGGGAGTGAAAGGCGGGATATCAAATCCAAACTCTTCTTCTTCTTCTTCATGTTGCAAATGCAGAGGGTGGACTTGAGAGCAGGGCAAACCACTCCCAGTCCGTATAAAATGGGCTGCCTGGGTACTTTATGTACTTCAGTATAATTTAATTCAGTATAAAGTAATTTCAAATGTTCTTGCAGAAACTATTGCCAAAGTTATTCCAGTAGTGGTAGTTAGGAGGGAATTTATCACAAATTGGCTAGATAAGAGCTGTCAGCACCAAGGATTTCAGGCACATGTTTTCAAGGATGAAAGTAAAAGATGAGAGGGAGAAGCAGCGGTGTGGTGGAAATTAATTCAGAAAATGGCTAGTAAGGAAAGTGTTTTACACCCACACCCACACACACCATACCACTGCTCTAAGCCATACTCTCCATTTTTATAAAATTGCTATCAAGGCTTCCTTCCAGACATTTGCACTTATTGTATTGCCTGCCCTGGTTCATTTGGGAGATTGCAGGGTATAGCTATTGCCTTGCATGAACTGTGGGTACACTCTGGACCCCATACCCAAGGCTACTTGAAGTTGCGAGGAAGATCAGTAGAGAGCCAGTGTAGTATAGTATCAGAGGGGATCCGGGTTAAGTTTCAACAGCTTCCTGGAGGAAAGCCAGGTTGCAAATGTGATAATAAACATAGTGAATAGCAAACTGTTTTTAGGAACTCTTATCTCCAGTTACAGATCTTTTCACTCAGGAACTGCTAACAAGCTTCCACAGAACACTACAGTTCCCTGGAAAATAGTTTGAAAACCTTACAACCTTAAAAAAAAGAAAAAGAAACCTCTGTTAAGCAATTGTTTCTCCATGAGTTTCTGCAAAAGTTTTAAAAAAAATCATAGGAAGGTTACAAATTTGAGGCTATAAAAAGCTCCAGAGATTGCCTAAATCAGGCTTCTGCAACCTAAGATCCTCCCTGTATTTTGGACTTTTAAGTTTCAGCCATCTTAGGAAAGGCTGGTCCAAATTACCATTTTACACTGGACCGTATGAGGCAGTGGAATGTCTGTTGCTAATATTACTACTGTAAACCACTTATTAAGGGACGCGGGTGGCATTGTGTGTTAAACCATAGAGCCTAGGACTTGCCGATCAGAAGGTCGGTGGTTCGAATCCCCACGACGGGGTGAGTTCCCGTTGCTCAGTCCCAACTCCTGCCAACCTAGCAGTTTGAAAGCACCTCAAAGTGCAAGTAGATAAATAGGTACCGCTCCGGCGGGAAGGTAACCGGCGTTTCCGTGCACTGCTCTGGTTCACCAGAAGCGGCTTAGTCATGCTGGCCACATGACCCAGAAGCTGTACGCTGGCTCCCTCGGCCAATAAAGCAAGATGAGCGCCGCAACCCCAGAGTCAGCCACGACGGGACCTAATGGTCAGGGGTCCCTTTACCTTTACCTTTACCTTTACACCACTTATTGCAATCTTTTTTATAAATAGTAAGTAGTCAGAAGTTGACTAAATAAATAAATAAATAAATGTTCTTTGAGCAAAGTGCCATACAAACATTCCCAATTTCATATGATGAGTCCATGACAGAGGTGGGATTGAAACACAGGTTGCTAGCCAGCCTTCAAGCAAGCAAGCAAGCACATTTTTGCAGAGCAAGGGACGCTCGGTGCTGCTATAGATTGAAGGCACCTGTTGCTCTGAAACTAGAGTGTTTGAAAAAGGGAAGCTAGACTCTTTTAAGGTCTGGAGAAAAGGAGAAACCGCACAGAAGCATCATGCTGTTTTCAATACAAAATTGAAACTGGATAAAGTAACTTTAAGCTGCATTATGAGAAGAATGAACCCAGAGGGGCTTACGCTATGACTCTTCAGTTCCTATTATTGAACGTCCACCTACCCCAGAGAGATTTAAAAGAGGCTATAGGTGAGCAGTCTCTATAACGAATAGAGTATGAATCAACTGGAGTTCATCTAACAAAGAGCATTCAGAGCCAAATCAGGGCTCTCCCCTCTTTTCATATAATGGCTAACTAAGGGCTTTATTATAGCATCAGAAGATTCCTGGGGATGAGCCCGGCTCCACTTTTGAATTATTCCCCAGGGGTTTGTAACCAACCATTTTACTTCCCAGGAGGAAGTCTGATTTCAACTGCACACCCGCTGTGTCTGTTGTACAGAACTAAGCCAGCAACTAAAGGTCAATTTTGACCTTCTCTCCCGTGTATGTCATTTCAGCTCCACATAAAACATACTATACAAAAGCATCTCTCGGTGATCCTCTTGCCCCTTGGGGCAGAGCAGTTGCACTCATATGCAAATGCTTTATTTGGCTAAACAAATAAAAGGTTGGAAGGGATGGAAGACAGAAAGGTGTTCAAAAATGAATCTAAAAGTGGAAGCCAATGGTGTGCAGTAATAGAATTTGGCAGCATGTGTTCCGAGTAGGAAGTAAAATTCTTTAAACAAATTTGCCACAAGGATGGGTGTGGGTGTATATATAAACAGTATATATGCATTACATACCGTATTTTCCCATGTATAAGACTATATTTTTTCCTAAATTTTTGAAGTTTAAAATAAGGGGTCGTCTTATACACGGATAGTACATAGTGCATTGTCTTAATTTTGGGTTAAAAAAAAGGGGGTCGTCTTATACACAGAATATACACATGCAACTGTAATACATATGCAGACACCTTATTCTGTGGCAAGACCTAGTCTAATCATTATTATTCTCCTGTCCCCTTCAGAGTGTTTAAGAATCTAGTTTAAATACAAGATTAATAGGCTATCAGCAATAGTACATGAACCCTCCTTTGCCCCCTCTAGTAGCATTTCAAGGGACTGGATCCAATGGAAAGAGTCAGTGACACATTAACTTCTCATGCCAAGATCCAAGTAACTTGGCAATGCTACTCAGTGCAATGACCTGAAACCTAGATTCCTGGCATTAAGCCTCTACACTTTGTACCACACTCGCTCCTTAATGTTGGGACAGTTGTCAAAGCGCATGTGCAACATCAGTGTTCCCCAAATTTGTGTGCAGAATCCATGCTCTCCAGCTTTCATCCTTTGGATAGGAGGAGGGATTTTGGCAGGCACCACATTTCTCACCTTATGGGGTGACTTGCTGCACGGACCAAAATTCCTTCTTCCATACAAGTATTAAAGGTGAAAGAGTCTTTCTCTCTCTTTCCCCAGCTGCACTGATTTCATGCTCCCAAAAACCACAAAGGATCATTATGGAGTCAACATGACATTAACAACACTGTGCCTTCTTTCCCCTTGGTCCTGTTTAATTATTATTAATTACTGATCAGTACCTGCTTCCAGGCAATAAGGCACTGTTGGGAAGCACAGAGTGCTCACATGTTGTGAATAATGATCAAGATATATCATGTGTAAATCCTTTCCATGTTGCAATTTTGGGAAACGGCAAAAGATGTGGCAATAGCCATTCTCTTAGATGGCTTTTGTTAAGAAGGGACGTGGGTGCCGCTGTGGTCTAAACCACCGAGCCTCTTCGGCTTGGAAGGTCGCCGGTTCAAATCCCTACAATGGAGTGAGTTCCCGTTGCTCTGTCCCAGCTCCTGCCAACCTAGCAGTTCAAAAGCACACCAGTGCAAGTAGATAAATAGGTACTGCTGCGGCGGGAAGGTAAATGGCGTTTCCATGCGCTCTGGCTTCTGTCACGATGTCCCATTGCACCCGAAGCGGTTTAGTCATGCTGGCCACATGACCCGGAAAGCTGTCTGTGGACAAACGGCCGGCTCCCTCAGCCTGAAAGTGAGATGAGTGCCACAACCCCTTAATCACCTTTGACTGGACTTAACCATCTAGAGGTCTTTTACCATTTTTACCTTTTTTGTTAAGACTAAGGCTGTGTAGATACAATATACATTTAAAGCACATTTGAAACACACTGCCAAGAATTCTTTGAGAGCAAGAATGTGCCTAAAATTAAAGTCATAGTGTGTTGCACAGCCATATATACATGGAGGAGAGTTCTATCAATAGCTGCAATATCTGCTTCAAGCTTTTTAAAACTGCCAGCTAGTGAGCATCAGTCATTTATATCCATGATTAGATTCATTCTACTCCAGTGCAGTCTATTCATAAGCTCTTGCATCTACATAACCAAACTGGAACGTGTATAAAATATTGTGGCAGCACAGCTTTCAGGCAGGAGACGACATCCTAACTATATTATACACTTGGACACCTTGTGAATGGATTAAATTTAACCTTGACGTTGTTAGTACTGCCAGAAAGGCTTCCCTCTTCCCATCTCCTGTTGCCCCTCATTCCCAACCATGGAGACTAGCTAGCTCCCAAGTCCTGACATTCACATATGCAGTTTCCAAGGTAAGAGGCAGTACAGTGGTACCTCGGGTTAAGAACTTAATTCATTCCGGAGGTCCATTCTTAACCTGAAACTGTTCTTAACCTGAAGCACCACTTTAGCTAATGGGGCCTCCTGCTGCTGCTGCACCACCGGAGCACGATTTCTGTACTCATCCTGAAGCAAAGTTCTTAACCCGAGGTACTATTTCTGGGTTAGCAGAGTCTGTAACCTGAAGCGTCTGTAACCTGAAGCGTCTGTAACCCAAGGTACCACTGTACATGCACTTACCTTTTTTGTTAAGACTAAGGCTGTGTAGCTACAATATACATTTAAAGCACATTTGAAACACATTGCCAAGAATTCTTTGAGAGCAAGAATGTGCCTAAAATTAAAGTCATAGTGTGTTGCACAGCCATATATACATGGAGGAGAGTTCTATCAATAGCTATATGGAGATTCCAGGGTAAGAGGCAGTAGTTCCCTGAGAGCCACTTGCTGGGGAGCGATTGCTTGTTGGCATTTGGTTGACCTGTTGCAAGCAGGATGTTGAATTTGAATAGGGATAAGGGATAAGGGAACTACAACTCCCATTTGCCCCAACCAGCATGGCCAACTCAGGGCACTTCAGCTCCAGAACACCTGGAGGACCACAAGTTCCCCATCTTGTTCTTAAGTTCACACAAAATCCTGCTTCCGATATCAAGTAAGCAATACATGTAGATCAGTAGAGAAAAATATGCATCAGTGTTAATCACTGATCCACATCTGTTCAAGCAGCTGGTGCAGCTACTTCACAATCTAACCTCCAGCCATGTTTACCGTTAATTAAACCCACCATTGGAAGTTCTTTGCTGGCATGGTAGTGGTAGGCTGAACTGCAGGCAGCGTTTACTGCGGTGATTTCAGAAGGTGCCAACCTCCACATGGATCCATTCAGTAAACACTCGGTTGAACGGCTTGGCTGTAAGCGGGAGCGTGATCCAGTCAGGATTAGAGGCAGTTGGAGTCAGTAAGAATGAAACCAGAATGGAACCTGACATATGTAGCAAGCTGGTGCAATACATCGCTGTGAAGGTCAGGACTTGGGAGATAGCTAGTCTCCATGGTTGGGAATGAGGGGCAACAAGAGATGGGAAGTGGGAAGCCTTCCCAGGGTTAAATTTAATCCATTCACAAGGTGTCCAAGTGTATAATATAGTTAGGATGTCGTCTCCTGCCTGAAAGCTGTGCTGCCACAATATTTTATACAAATTCCAGTTTGGTTATGTAGATGCAAGCGCTCATGAATAGACTGCACTGGAGTAGAATGAATCTAATCATGGATATAAATGACTGATGCTCACTAGCTGGCAGTTTTAAAAAGCTTGAAGCAACCAGCTGCCCAACTCCTCCTGGAAATTCAATAGAAGTTGGGTTTCTGCAATCTTCTACATTCCGAAAACTCCTTTGTTAGTTATTAATACAGGATATTCTGTTAAATAAAATGACATCTAAAAGTGAAAGCACATTTCAATGCATAGAGAGAGAGGGTTGGCCAGTTTGTTTTCTTGTTCAGCAAGCAGTAGCCCCTAAATTACTTGATCTTTTTTTTTTTGCAACTGTGAGATACTATATACTCTTTGAAGTTCAAAAGAGAAGGGAAGCATTCATCTGGGAAAGAAGCCTTTATCGAGAAATTACTATGTCGCGCCAAGATAGGAAATCCAACGTCAAATAAGGATTACATTAGAAATAGCTGCAGACATTTCAAAGTTGCATTTGAAGTTTTGCCTCTGCTCTGGTTTTATTTTTGACTTCCAAGCTAAAGGAAAATGAATTTCCAGGGCTTTGCTGATGTGGGTGCAATTTTTCATTCTCAGGGCCATCAAGGAAGCCACAGGAAAGAGGCCATTTGTGTTGAGTCGCTCTACATTTGTTGGAAACGGGAAATATACAGCCCACTGGCTAGGGGACAACCATGCTCTTTGGGAAGATATGCACACATCGATAATTGGAATTTTGGAGTTTAATCTTTTCGGAATTCCACAAGTAAGTGGTTTTGAAGGCACATTGGGCAACCATTTGCGTACAACGTTGTACCATTTCAAAATGGCCACAGAAGTTGGCAATGACATCAGAAGCAAAGGAACATAACGTGTCAGTTCAGGGGGTGGGGGTGATGTTGCGGCATGCTTCAAATGCTGCACTTGTAGGCATCAAGGGTTTAAGTCCATAAGGCATATTATACAATGGGATGGATCCACAAAAGCATGACCACAAAGAGGCAATTTTTCCATTCCCTATATCCTATAGCAATTCTACAGCCCTCCCCGGCTTTTCCTGAATGTCCCTCTGGAATGGCTTGGGGCTCAGGAGATTTCGTTGGGAAGGTGAATCAGAAACCGAGCAAGATATATACTTGCATAGTTTCAAAAAACTATGCAGAATTTTGAAGGCTGGAAGAGAGGCAAGCAACTAGCCTCCATGTTAGTAGACCATACAGGAGTGTCTACACCCGTGGTGATTCAATGAATACTTCGCAAAAAGAGCAAAAGGACAGACTTTGTTACCAGTTAGGGTAGCATATGCTAATAAGTTTACATTTCAGTGCTAGATAACTACTTTTATTGCATGGAAACAAACTTAATTACAAATTTCTGCAGGGTTCTGTTGGCATACGTGAGAATAATCTGGAAGAGGAAGTTTGAGCATTGTGGCCTCAGTGGTTTGCACAAAGAAGTGTCTCTAAAAAAACAATTGGCTTCCACAAGCCACAAGCGCTAATTCACCCTACTTAAATTGATATATTATCCAAAGCTCTGGCGTGCTCTGGTCCATGGGGTCACGAAGAGTCGGACACAACTAAACGACTAAACAACATCCAAAGCTCAGCAATCAAACACCATTTAACGTAACAGAGTTCTACGTACACAGAAATATCCATACCTTGATCTATATACAAGATCTTTTGATGGCCCATTCATTCCAAAAGAGGGAGCCAAGCTGTCCTCATGAAGGGATTTGCATACATATCAGTTGCCTCTATTGCAATGAATGAATCCAACACCTGTTACAGACATACGGACTTAAGTAGCAAGGCCTTATGAAATCCAGTATAAAGAGCATTGTGGTTTATTTTCTATGTATATTGAAAAGGTCTGATGGGCCATCGATGGTCTGATGGGCTGTCGAGAAATCTACGGACAATTGCATCACTGCAGCTGCTGCATACAGTTGCTGTCTTTAGAAAACATCTGAAGGCAGCCCTGTTTAGGGAAGCTTTTAATGTTTGATGTATTACAGTATTTTAATATTTTTTTGGAAGCCGCCCAGAGTGGCTAGGGAAGCCCAGCCAGATGGGCGGGGTAATAATAATAATAATAATAATAATAATAATAATAATAATTACCTTTTGCAGTAGGCAACTGGTATCCAAGTGACTTGTGGCCAGTTTACAGCATGAATGGCAGGAAGCACTGATTTTTGGTCTGTCTTCACAGGTGGGTGCTGATATCTGTGGCTTTTACTATGATACTACTTTTGAACTCTGTCTGCGTTGGACACAGCTTGGTGCATTCTATCCATTGTCCAGAAACCATAATGCATTTGGTCAGAAGGTAAGTAGGTGCCACTTAGAAATATTGCAGTTTGGACATTAAATATATATATATATATGCTTTCGTAGATTTTCACGGGTACAGGAATGCAGGTTTTGGTGTCTTCGGGTGTCCTCCCGTGTAAGAGTCGGGGTGTCTGTGCGACGTTTCGACGAGGTCTCACTCGTCATCTTCAGGCTGGTGCTTTCGGCTTCTTGTTACTGGAACAGAGCAGAGTCTGGTGTTTGAGTTCCTATAAATACTGTTGAGGGGTGTGGTGTATAGCCTCCAACGTTCTGGGCAGAGAGGAAGTTCCTAGATTAGTGTGCCTTTTCTTCTTTTGTTCCTTAATTACTTGAGGGATATCTTGGGTGATTTCATGAGTGATATTCTGAATACCACTGGGTGGGTCATTAAGTGTAGATTAGTTGCTAAAGCTTTCGTGTCTTGACCTCTTGAGCTTGTGAAGAGTTTTTCTGAGAAGATGGCTGTCTTTTGGCACAAGGCACAAAACCACAGCTCGCCCCTATACACGAAGCCAAGCCAGAGCACAACTAAATGCAGCACAGCCATCTTCTCAGAAAAACTCTTCACAAGCTCAAGAGGTCAAGACACGAAAGCTTTAGCAACTAATCTACACTTAATGACCCACCCAGTGGTATTCAGAATATCACTCATGAAATCACCCAAGATATCCCTCAAGTAATTAAGGAACAAAAGAAGAAAAGGCACACTAATCTAGGAACTTCCTCTCTGCCCAGAACGTTGGAGGCTATACACCACACCCCTCAACAGTATTTATAGGAACTCAAACACCAGACTCTGCTCTGTTCCAGTAACAAGAAGCCGAAAGCACCAGCCTGAAGATGACGAGTGAGACCTCGTCGAAACGTCGCACAGACACCCCGACTCTTACACGGGAGGACACCCGAAGACACCAAAACCTGCATATATATATATATATATATATATATATATATATATATATATATATATTTGCTTTCGTAGATTTTCACGGGTACAGGAATGCAGGTTTTGGTGTCTTCGGGTGTCTTCCCGTGTAAGAGTCGGGGTGTCTGTGCGACGTTTCGACGAGGTCTCACTCGTCATCTTCAGGCTGGTGCTTTCGGCTTCTTGTTACTGGAAAAGAAGCCGAAAACACCAGCCTGAAGATGACGAGTGAGACCTCGTCGAAACGTCGCACAGACACCCCGACTCTTACACGGGAAGACACCCGAAGACACCAAAACCTGCATATATATATATATATATATATATATATATATATATGACAAATGCTCACTTTTCTGGTGGAATGTTCTCCTCATTTGTTTTGACATTCAGTATTGTAGGACTGATGCAATTCTGATGGTTGGCCTGGACAGACATTTTTAAATTATGAGCAACTTTGATCATTTGGTTTCTCAGTTTGATTAATCCTCTTAATCTTTTTACAAAAGTTTTCAAAAGTATCTGCCAAGTCACTAGCCTTGTGGAACAAACACCTTTCCTACTCAAAAGAAATCATTTTGGCTCAGGTTTGTGTAAAAGAAATACAGGGCCAAGGCTGAGGTAATTTGCTATCTGGTCACATCAGGGTCTTATGAAAGCTTGTCAAGCACTGCTGCTGTTGTGAACAAACTAGCGCCCATTGAATGTCTATTGACCCAGCTACTGTAAATAAGCAGTGTTGACAGAAAAAGGGGGGACATTAAAATTATGTCTCTGGAAAGCAGCTGATTCAGAGAACAGCATAATGTCGGTCAACTGCCTCAGAGACCACCAGTCTGAAACATAAAATGTAGAGGATCAGAGTTTTGCTTTCTTTGCAAATGTAATTAAAAGGAAGAGGATGCTTTGGTTATACCTGAACAATAAACTTTCAAATAACATTTTTGGGATGCATTTATTTGTAACACTTTAATCCCATTCTACTTTTGAGATGCTCAGGACAATATTGGTTCTCTGCCTTCTTTAATCCTTACGTGTGGGGGGGGTCCTAATGGGGGGGGGGGATTATCAGATGACCACAACAGATATTGAAAGTACCTCAGGGGTGAGGAGATGAAAAGAACAGCCATGCTCCCAACAACATATGCAGCAGTCGAATACATAAACATAGTGTACGAAGGGATTCTACATGCATATTATAGCTGGTCAAACTGGGGAGGGGGGAGTCATTAGCAACCTTCATGCATTGTTCCAATGGGGGGGGATCTGAACCCTCCTCTATATCATGAGATGAATTGTGTTGAGATGTTGTGGTTGGCCCAAAGTTACCCAGCAAACTTCCATGTATGAGCAGGAACTTAGATCTCCCTGATCCGTACCACGACATCTCACTGGTTCCTGCTCCCAGGACCTTCACATAAACATCTTTTTTAAAATATATTGTGATTAGATTAGCTCATCCCTGACCACTGATCCTGCTAGCTAGGGATGATGGGAGTTGTAGTCCAAAAAACCCAAGTTTGGGAAACCCTGGCTTAGTTAAAAGCCAAGCAGTTGACGAAAGAAGTCTTTAATAGGTTTACATGCCAAAGCCTGTTGTTCCCTTAGCTTTCAGGATGGGGCAGGGGGTCCAATAAGCTTGAATGCGTAAATATAAATAAATGCAAATCAAACTGAAATCCTGCTTTTTCACAGGAACAAGACCCTGGAGTGTTTGGGCTTGAATTTGCCACAATTGCACGATCAACACTGCAGATTCGATACTCCCTCCTGCCATACTTGTACACCCTATTCTTTGAAGCTCATGCCTTTGGAAATACAGTGGCCCGAGGTTTAATGCACGAGTAAGTTACCCATTCATTTTCCTCCTTGTCATGGGTTTTTAATCAAAGATATGTTATTAGGTATATCGGGTCCTCCCTTAAAGAGGGCACGAGTTGCGGCGAGACCTGGCAACCAAACCCTGTGTTGTAGGTGGGTATGATTGGATAGCCACAACACCCAATTGGTAGGTCCCTTGATGCAGGGTTTAATCAGGCCAATGGGACACAGGCCAACAGATCAAGGGACCTATGTATACCTATGCACGTGACCCAGAGCTTCCTCTTTTGGCGCGTGCATTCGGAACACCTGCCCACCTCTCCCTATTTTTAGGGCTTGTGTGCTTGACCTTGCTAAGCCGCCGTGTGTTGTCTGTCGTTGGGACAGGGGCACAGCAGGAATTTTCCCCACTTGGCTGATTGGCTGTTGCCATTTGGATTTCGCCTGCCTCATGGCAAATCATCACAACTTGTAAGGTTGTGGATAGGCTCTGGTTCAGGCGATAGGGATGGCGGAATGCTCTCGCCATCCCTATGTGAAGGGTATTCCGTTAAAGGAATCCAGGGACTCAGTGTTTTGGTCAACCCTGTGAGGGGGTTGTGCCCATGCCAGAGTCCAAGGGGACATCTGGGTGGTGGACATAGCCTGTTCCCGGCTTTCCGTCTATCCAGGTGTTCACCCTAGGCTGACCTATGCTGGTGCCCTGGGTCAGCACTACCTGCAACAGTGCAGAGAGCTTGTTGAACCAGAGCCTATGCAACCACTCACGTGCTGTAATCAATAAAGTTGTGGCCTAAATTCTGCCAAAAACCGAACCAAAATTTGAGTATTGACTGAATTTATTTAAGGGGGAGGTTTAAAGGTCTGAACACGCAATTATTTTGTTGATCGTAATGATGGTGAAGAAAACAGGGCTAAGTGTTCTCCACAGGCACAGCAACAGCAGGTTACAATGGAAATATAATATTTATAGGCATATTTTAAAAGTCTATTGCTTGCCATTCAGAATTCTTTGGAAGGTTTGTGGCTAAGTCAATGATAAACTGTTTGAAGGTCTCCAAACGAAATTCAGTTACAAAACAAAGACAGCATTGCTCAGTTTCACCCAGGGTGTGATGACGGGAATTAAAAATGATAGTGTAAAGGCAAAAATCATGTATAAGCCTGGCCCTGCCATGAGGCAGTGGGATGAAGCTGCCTCAGGTGGCAGATGCTGAAGGGGCAGAAGCAGACAAACCTGTATGTACCACATGATCTGTCCAATGCCCCTTAAGTTGGCCTTCTGTCCTCAGGTGCAGCAGAAGACGCTAGCGTCAAAGTAAGATTCAGCTGCCAGTCTGGTTGACTTTTGTATGTGGAATATGCAGAGGCACAATCTTCTCTGCCTCAGGCAGCAAAATGTTTCTAGCTAGTCCTAGTCATTAGATTGATAGGATGTTCTAAATACCTTTTAATAAGCCCTCCTTCAGTCGAAAGAACTCCTGCAATTATATACCCTGCCCACAGGTTGAGTACACCAAACAGTGAGCCATTCATGCACCACAGTTTTCATGCAAACCAGTCCCCACCACATACTTTTCTCTTCTGTGCTTCAAGCAGCCAACAAGAAATATTTTGTAGCACATGACAATGGCCAGTCTACACAGAGAGACAAGTTTGTGCCAGGTTTCCGTGCCTGCTTAGTGTCATCAAAGCAGCTGTCTGCTGGAAACCAGAAATAGCTGTATGATGAGGAAAGATGAGATGGCTGCCTCTGGGAGCAGATTTTGGTTACTTATAAGAGCAGCCCGTTTTGTTGGGGGACAGAGGAAGCTAATGGGGTTAGAAACTTGGATTTTTTTACCTCAGGTAGCAAAAAGGCCTGCTCTTAGTAGTTCTAGGTTTTTAGTGCCACAATTAGGTGTGCCTCTTTTACTTCCTGAAATGGTATATACCGTAATACCATACAGATACCCCATGGAGCCTGCTAGTGCTTTGGGGCCAGCACACTATTTGAAAGCATTATTTGGGTTGTGTTTTTAAAGGGACTCATGACATAGACATGCAGGTCTGAGTTTGATCGATTTCCTCTTTATATTGGATGGTTTCCTTTTTATATTGTGACAGCATCGAAACCATTTAATCATGCTCATTGTGCTTGCATTAAGAGCAGTGTTTCTTAGTCACCTTTCCTTTTATCATTTAAATCACATTATGAACATATGCGTCTTGCCTCACTGAGGAGAAAGGGAGAGCAATAGCCCAGTTTCTTTTCCATCCAAAGAGCAAAACATAAGGTGTCTCTGTGAAGTTTGTTTTGCCACACAGCTAAATAGAGGAGGAAGCCCTGAAGGAAGCCCGGGAGCATATTTATCCTTGCGCATTGTGACCTCACAAAGTGTCAATTGCTTCAGAAAAACAAATAGCTCAGATACCTGTGGGCTCCTTTTTTCTTCAGAACATTAATGGCGCAACCATCCCTTTTCCGAATCCTCTGTGTGCACATATGACAAGCTGGTCTTGGGCTTCCTCACAGTTGCTATAAAGGCCAATGCAGCTCAGATTACTGCCGAGTTTGATTTCATTTCTGGGCGAGGGAGAGATTGTGATTCAGAGGCAAACATGCACCCCATGTGTTTGACTCCTGCTAATAAAACATCAGGCAGCCACTGACATGCAGCAATGCCATGGAATACTAACAAGAACAGCTTTCTAAAGCTCAATATAAAGGTAAAGGTAAAGGTAAAGGTACCCCTGCCCGAACGGGCCAGTCTTGACAGACTCTGGGGTTTGTGCGCCCATCTCACATCTATAGGCCGGGGGCCAGCGCTGTCCGGAGACACTTCCGGGTCACGTGGCCAGCGTGACAAAGCTGCATCTGGCGAGCCAGCGCAGCACACGGAACGCCGTTTACCTTCCCGCTGGTAAGCGGTACCTATTTATCTACTTGCACCCGGAGGTGCTTTCGAACTGCTAGGTTGGCAGGCGCTGGGACCGAGCTCAATATAGAAGCCCCCAAATCTACGTCAATGATATCAGTTACAGGTAGGTAGCCGTGTTGGTCTGCGGTAGTCAAAACAAAATTTAAAAAATTCCTTTTAGTAGCACCTTAAAGGTAAAGGTAAAGGGACCCCTGACCATTAGGTCCAGTCATGACCGACTCTGGGATTGTGGCGCTCATCTTGCTTTACTGGCCGAGGGAGCCGGCGTACAGCTTCCAGGTCGTGTGGCCAGCATTACTAAGCCGCTACTGGCGAACCAGAGCAGCGCACAGAAACGCCGTTTACCTTCCCGCCAGAGCGGTACCTATTTATCTACTTGCACTTTGACGTGCTTTTGAACTGCTAGTTGGTCTCTAAGGTGCTACTGGAAGGAATTTTTTTACAGTGGTACTTCTGGTTACGTACTTAATTCGTTCTGGAGGTCTGTTCTTAACCTGAAACTGTTCTTAACCTGAAGCACCACTTTAGCTAATGGGGCCTCCCGCTGCCGCTGCGCCACCGCCACGCGATTTCTGTTCTCATCCTGAAGCAAAGTTCTTATCTCAAGGTACTATTTCTGGGTTAGCGGAGTGTGTAACCTGAAGCGTATGTAACCCAAGGTACCACTGTATTTTGTTTCAATGATATCAGATTGGTATTTTCTTTTTTGGAAAATAGGTAGGCTGACTTCAATACACAGTGAAACCATTTAACCACAAATATCTACACAAACTGGCAGTGGCTTTCCATTGACCCTGACAGAAGTATTGCCAAACGTTGCCTTGAGATGCTGGGAATTGAATCGTAGAATTGTTGAGTGGGAGGGGACCCTGAGGGTCATCTAGTCCAGCCTCCTGCAATGCAGAAATCCTTCCCATGGCTGTCCCTGGATGGCCTCGAACCGCCAACCTCCTGCTTAACAGCCTGGTGCACTGACCCATTGTACCACCTAACTCTGGAACCTTTCGCATGCCAAGCATGGGCTCTGAACTATGGCCCTTCCCCTTTCAGAGAAGGAAGCGTAACATTTCCTATATTGCTGTACCTTTGGCTTCCACGGCACACAAACTGGTAACCAGCAGGGGTGTAGGTGGGGGAAATTAAAACAGAAATGCGGAGCTCCGAAGTGCTGTGGAGCTTCACATAGGCAGGGGCTTCTTAATTTTTCCTCGCGGAGGAATGCTTTGCAGTCATGGGGCATTCCCTGGCATTAAAAAGAATAAAGTATGACATGTTTATACTGTGTTCCATGTTGTATCCCATTGATATTTTCAGTGTGACCCAGAGGTTTATGCCATTCACATTCTACGTACAATAAACTGAATCCTAGTCTATAGAAATAAATACTCATCTTATTGAAATAACTTAAAATAAAGGAATCTGTGGTTTGGCAGCTGCTGAGCTAGAACAACCTGACCGTGCCTGAGGTGCCTACAAAAAGGCTGTTGAACATGAACCAAGGCAGTTGCATGGCAAGGCAAGACTTAGATAAATTTGTATTACGGCCAAGTAATCAAAGTACTGAGCCGAATATTATTGGGGAAAGTGGCTTCAAGTATGAAGAACTGTTTCAGCTATCTTTTATTATCTCTGAAGTTTTAATCTCAGAAGGCTGTACTGATTACCGAATGGAATTTTAAGATAATGTTTAAGATAGCACATGGGGAATAATGCAAGTAATTTTATTAATTATAATTGGCACTGCACTTGCCTGCACGCTGAGTGTTTTAGAGCAATTTCATTTATCCTGTCAGCACAATACAATTTACTGAATGTTGGATATGCAAATATCAGTCTGGAAGAAAGTTTTGTTAATATTGAAGGGGAAGCCTAAAAAAGAATGACAAAAACATAGGCTCTGGTGCATTTGACAAGGGTTGATATTATTTTGCCATACCACAGACAGAATAACTGCAAAGAAGGGCATAACTGGGTACAAAAGTACCATAATTCCACATCCAGCCAGTCAAACAGGCTAGACTTCTGGGACCTCCATAGGCTTCACTATCAAATACAAACAACAGGAAGGAAAGTGAAACTAAAGTAACTGCTTTGCCCTGAAGGCGCTGTGTCAAAAAATTAAGTCGTGTTGATAGGGAACACCCCCAAATTTTCACAAGAAATATATCATAATATAAAATAACATAAGGTTATGTTATGTTTGGGTCCTAATGATTCAGCAAAACTGGTTAGAGTCAGAACATCTCTTTATGTGCGTGTGTGTTTAAGATTAGACTTTATCACAAGGAACACACATATTGGTTAATCATGAGTTATTCTTAAGGTGGGGACGCAGCTGTTGAAGACAGCGAGGATACATAAGCTTTGAAAATACACATTTGACATGTTCTGGAATGTTGGAGGGTATGTACAGTGGTACCTTGGTTTACAACCACAATCCGTTCCGGAGGTCCGTTTGTAAACCAAAACAGGTTGTAACCCAAGGCACGCTTTTGCCAATGGGGCTTTCCTCCACCAAAATTGTTTGTAATCCAAAAAAAATGGGTTGTAATCCAAAAAAAAATGTTGCAAACCGGGACACACACTTCCGGGTTTGACATGTTTGTAATCCAAAACGTATGCAAACCAAGGTATAGGGCAGGAGCTCTCTGCCAGGGTATAAATTATGGACAATTTGGAACTTTTACATCTGCATTTATTATGAATTATTATTTCTAATACGAATGTTGGTAGCTCCATCCTATTTGGCAAATGCAGACAGGGAGCCTTTGCAAGCCGATAGAAACATTCTGCAGACACAGGGGAACATCCAAACATGTAGAATAATATGAGTTTCCACATATTGAGCAAATTATACAATTCTTGTTCTAGGTTTCCAGCTGACCCTCAGACCCATGAAATAGACACAGCTTTTCTTTGGGGATCTGCATTTATGATTGCTCCAGTTCTTCAAGAGGCAAGTACTGGAAACACAATGGTACTGGGAGGAAGCGAAGATGGGCATATCATTCATAGTTTTCAAACAGAAACAGGATGAACTTCTATTTGCTCATGCCCTTGCTGCTGATGCATGATCACAGCCAATTATAGAATATGATTGAATCTCAGAGATAGTCATTATAAATTGATCCTAGTCAATTTTTGGAAGAGATTGGATCCAAGTAAAACTGAAGCAGTGAATACTAGCTCTCACCCAGCTGCTCCCAGATTTTCCTGCATCTCTTGCCTCCCTTCAGAGATGTGTGTTTGCATTCATAGTAAATCAAATTGCTAGAAATTAGCAAAAGGAGGAAAGAGATGGGAAAACAGTTGTGAAGCAGATTGAAATGTTTTGATGCTATTTTTTTAAATAAATAAATAAATCTGTAACATGCGGCCAGGCACTGAGAAAAGGTTTTAAACCACCACGAATACTGATTCATGCATCAGTTATGCTATGTATATAAATCTATTACCTTAAGAGTGCTGCAGTGTGTACAGAGCACAGTAATGAACTCATTGTACTGGCACAACGAGCCTTTCTACCCTTGTACAGCAGGCCAAAAAATTAGATCATAAATCTGCCTTGCTTAAAATGCAGATGCCTAATTGTCAGGGTTGGCAGCCTGGAGGAAAGCCAAGGAGCGGGAAGGTAGCAACAGGCAGTCTTCTGTGCTCAATCTGTGCTGAGCAATGAGTTGCTTAGACTGAGGAGCCATGGCTGAATCATTAGCTGCACAAAGCTAGGTGAAACCCTTTCGGTCATTAGTGCCATGTAACTTGGAGACGTGGGTGGCGCTGTGGGTTAAACCACAGAGCCTAGGACTTGCCGATCAGAAGGCCGTGGTTCGAATCCCCACGACGGGGTGAGCTCCCGTTGCTCGGTCCCTGCTCCTGCCAACCTAGCAGTTACAAAACACGACAAAGTGCAAGTAGATAAATAGGTACCACTCCAGCGGGAAGGTAAACGGCATTTCCGTGCGCTGCTCTGGTTCGCCAGAGGCGGCTTCGTCATGCTGGCCACATGACCCGGAAGCTGTACGCCGGCTCCCTCGGCCAATAAAGCGAGATGAGCGCCGCAACTCCAGAGTCAGCTACAACTGGACCTAATCGTCAGGGGTCCCTTTACCTTTACCTTTTAAGTTATGGTAACTTCAGTACTGTGTCCTAGCTTTGGTGGTGCCTGCAATGGTGGCACTGAAACACAGGCGAGAGCAAGTGAACCACTTCCTCCTCCAGCTTGTGGCCATCTTACACTAATTAAATCAAGCCACAGTTGTGATCATAGTGAAGCCGAAACGAAAAACCTAAGTTCTGAAGATGGTGGTCATTGCACTTTTGAAATTTGACTGGATAGCATCACAATTTGTTTACCAGTGGTATAGTTGTATCTGTAGAAATATCAAACCAAAACTGAGGATATCAACATTGATATAGCAGAAATGTATAAAGCTGTTCCAACTCTTTCATGTTGGTTACAGGGAGCAAGATCAGTAGACGTATATTTCCCAGAAGCACCCTGGTTTGATTACTATACGGTATGTATTTGTAAAGATTACATTATGTCATATATCACTGAGTGTCTTGCATAAAATCTCACTGATCTCCAATCAGCTGGCATTTCAATTGTTTTTCTTCATCTGCCCTTTACTAAACTTCCTAATTTCCATTTTCAAAATCATCATGGAGTCCATCTTTGTTCTGTGCTGAACTAAATCTAAAAATGTTGAAATTTCAAGGTGCCTATGGAATTGCGACTCAGCTGAGCAATGTTTTCTTCCACTTTATGCATTGATTTCCCCATTTTGCATTTTATATATAAAGGTGTGTCTTTCTATACTCTTGTGTGTAATATACCCCACACAGCCTTGGCAATAGGCTCAGGACTGAAAATAGAAAATACTACTTTAGACAAAACAAACACATGCTTAAATTCATCATCACAAGCTAGTTGAGACAAAAGCTATCTAGATGGCTTTAAGAATACATTTAATTTACAGAGGAAAGATCTACCCAAACCTACTAGCTAAATGTATCCTATAAGTGCCTAGGAATGTTTACCAGATGTTGAGGATAAGAAGCAAGAGATGGACATCTCCATCTTGCTTTGTTTATGAGTTCCTCAAGAAAATCTGCTTGGCCATTGTTGAAGATACAATCCTGGACCAGGTGAACCATTGATCTGATCAAGGATAAGCAGGATGCTGCCTTAGATTCCTTGGAGGAAAGGAAGGAGATAAATGTAGTAAAACAAAGAAAATAAAATCTTACGTTTCAGACTAGTTACAAATATGTTTATTTGCATATATGAGAAGCTATAGGTCCCAGGAAGTAATTTGCATTTTTGTTTCAGTAAACATTGTACTATAAACAATAGGCAATTTTGAGTTCAGATTAAAATCCAGTTTACATGCCAACTGGGGAAATGGCTTGTGTATTTATTTTTTAAAACTATATACCGCAGTTTACAACAGTTGCAATACAGTAAAAGCCACAAAAATAATCAAAACAGATCACCAGCTATTTATATAGCCAGAGATGCTGCTACGGTTACTTTTGAAAAAAAATTTCAGCTGTGTCCAATTTTTTGGTAGGGAGATAAAGTGCCAGAGTCAATGCACCGTAAGCGTGTCAACATTGATGCCCCACTGGAAAAGATTCCACTCTTTATCCGAGGAGGATATATTTTGCCAACGCAAGCACCAGCCGTAAGAACTGCTAAGAGGTAACGAACATAATTACCTTTTTAAAAATGATCAAATTAGAAAACTGGCCTGAACTTGGTACCATGCTGCAATTTGTCTGTGTTGTGCACCAAGTGTCAATTTCTTATAAATTACTACGGTAATAAGCGTAATCTCACTTTGCACACTTAAAACCTTCCTGTTTGTTTTTTTCAAATGAAGTTAGATTGCTTTTTGCTCCTTGACATGGCAGAAATGAAATATGGGGCTGTGACCACGCATGGCATTTGGGAGGTGGGTTTCCGAGTAGCCCATGCCTCAATCTAGGTCTACCCAATCTCTATCCTTAGTGCTTATTTCAGGGTTGTTTTTAGCATTGGAGAGTCAGCCTTTCTGCAACTAACATGTCCAGCTGTCCCTTCTTGGGTTTTTGTGGATTGTGGGAACAGGTTTTGCCTCAATGCTTTTGTTTTTCAGGGGGTGGGGGTGGGGGGTTGCACTAAATGTGCAAAAAAAGGTGCACCTATAGCAAACTTGTATGTTCCTGATGAGTACTTTAATCTTGCACCACAACCAACTTTGCAAATTTTCTGTTAGTGTATGGGTAAGAAAATTTCTATTAGTGTATGGGTAAATAAATGCTAAATCATAGCTGTAGATACCAATGAATTTAATAGCCTTCTCAGTTATTCAGGTACACCTCCAGGTCACATTTTTGCTATAATGATATGACCAGGGAGGCTGGAAATTTTGGATTTGAATTGTAGCCTTTGAATTAAGTCTCATGCTCCGCATATGCTTTGGTCTCCCATCGCTATTTATGTCAGATGCTCATAGGGCACTTTCTTCTCCATTGTTCACAGGACCATATTACTGGGTCGTCCTTTCTTGTGTTTCATAATTGTTTTGTTGTTGTTGTGTGTAGTGTGTTTTTATACTGTAAGCCGCCCTCTGATCTCTGGATGAAGGGTGGTATATAAATTTTATAAATAAAAATAACACTATGATAATGAAATGTCTATGGTTAATTGTCATTGTGTTGCATTTTGATGTACCCTGATTTATATTGATGTTTAATGCATGATTTGTGCATGATTTGGTTTTGAATGTGGAATTTGTATTTTAGTTCTTTTATTGATTCCTTTTAGTTTGGATTGGCAAACTGCTTAGAGATTTCTGATGAAATCTGAAGCCGGATAGGACTGTATCACCCACATTTCATAATTAGTTTTAAATTAATAACCCAACAGCCGACTGAATCCATTTGGACTCATTGTTGCCCTGGATGAACAAGGCCAAGCCACTGGTTCTCTCTTCTGGGATGATGGCGACTCTGCCGGTGAGTGTTCAGAAATGCTGGTATTGTATCTAAAACACATTGTATAAAGTGTAAAGGGGGCAGGGAAGGGACTGACCTACTAACTGTCCCTTTAACTTGTGAGGAGGGGAGGGGGGAAGGTTATTATTGAATAGGCAAGCACATCTTGTCTCAACGTGTGTCCTTTGTTATGTTTTAGTCTAAAAGGAAGCTGTTCCTTTTCCTTGTTAGATGACCTAATACTAACATCAGTCTTGTGATTTGTGTTTTGGCAGACACGGTCGAGAATGGAAATTATTTCTATGCCAGATATACATACAGAGAAGTAAGTAGAAAAAAGCACTTGGACAAATAAGGTGTGTATGTAGCAGATGTGGGTGGGGATGGAGAAGAGAGGTTCAGGAAGCAAAAGCAAAGTGAGGAGTAGAAATGAGTAAAAATTAGGCTTGGGAAGTGGTAGCCTCTATTTAGGGAAGACATGTATCAGTTTTTGTTGTTGTTGTTTAGTCATGTCCGACTCTTCATGACCCCATGGACCAGAGCACGCCAGGCACTCCTGTCTTCCACTGCCTCCCGCAGTTTGGTCAAACTCATGTTTGTAGCTTTGAGAACACTGTCCAACCATCTCGTCCTCTGTTGTCCCCTTCTCCTTGTGTCCTCCATCTTTCCCAACATCAGGGTCTTTTCCAGGGAGTCTTTTCTTCTCATGAGGTGGCCAAAGTCTTGGAGCCTCAGCTTCAGGATCTGTCCTTCCAATGAGCACTCAGGGCTGATTTCCTTCAGAATGGAGAGGTTTGATCTTCTTGCAGTCCATGGGACTCTCAAGAGTCTCCTCCAGCACCATAATTCAAAAGCATCCATTTTTTGGCTATCAGCCTTCTTTATGGTCCAGCTCTCACTTCCATACATCACTACTGGGAAAACCATAGCTTTAACTATACGGACCTTTGTTGGCAAGGTGATGTCTCTGCTTTTTAATATGCTGTCTACGTTTGTCACTGCTGTTCTCCCAAGAAGCAGGCGTCTTTTAATTTCATGACTGCTGTCACCATCTGCAGTGATCATGGAGCCCAAGAAAGTAAAATCTCTCACTGCCTCCCTTTCTTCCCCTTCTATTTGCCAGGAAGTGATGGGACCAGTGGCCATGATCTTAGTTTTTTTGATGAGGCAAAAACAAGGGACACACATTTGGAGGGGATCCAATGAATCCTCTTCCTGATTCCTGATATCTCTTTGAAAATCTTCAAGGATGGAGATGCCATAACCTATAGGAGCTGCTCCTTCTCTTCTTTCTAATATCCTGGCAAATGTTTGAACACTGCAGGCATCTTTATCCTCCCTTAATGTCCCTTCCAAGTCAGCTTCGTGCTGTTAGTAATATTGGCAAACATCATGTAACAGGCTATTGGCTGACCATCTCTTTGTTAGGGAGATCGCTTGTTGATAGCCCAAAATGGTTGGTTTGCTCAGTGGGAGGTATTGGTTGAGAGATCACTCTGAAAGGAAAAGCCATGAGTACAGATTGGGGGTAAGTAATGTGGGGTAGCTGATCTGCTGCCAGATAAGAGTTCTACCCCACTTAGGTTTTACCTATATATTTGTAAACCAAGCAGTTCTTACACACATGTCACAAATCCTCTATGTTCTCTCACCCGAAAGGAAACCAAATCAAGGTAGAGTTTTCGCTGCTTGTGGGAAACACACAAAATATCAAGCATTGGTGTTGCTGTAAGTCAGCATGCATATCTCTCTATGAAGAAAAAATCAGAACGTTAGGGAGGACTGAATTACCGCTACTCTCTGATTGCTGCAGCCGAGAAAGGTTCCTTTCCCTCCAGTCCTCCTCTACAGAGCTGCCTATTGATGATGATATTACTCAGGTCTGCAGTCCCAGAAAGATGCAATTGGCATTCAGTCCCAGAAGTATGCAATTAATAGGAGCCATTTAGAAGAACAAAATGACATTAATATTCCTGTGGTGTTGTTCCCAGACCTCCTGCTTACAGCACTGACAGTGAATTGGAGAAGAGTGATGACTATTTTTTCTGCATGATTATCTCTGCAGAGACTGGCATCGGATATTTCGTCTTAATACAGCAGATGCTTTTCCAGCATTAAGGCTCTTCCTTTGCTCTTTTCTTCAGAGTGCTTTTATCTTGTTGTCTTGCACAAAACTGGCATAGGCTGAATGGCAAAGGAAGGAAAAGATTAGACTAGGCTTCTGTCTTTGGCGTGGAGGGCAAAATGTGCCGAAGGCAATTGAGCGGCGATAGCCACTTTTATGTTCTGCAGGAAATCGCTTTGCATTTGATTGCTGGCTCTGTGGCACTTCTATTTCTCATTGCTTAAATTGGATTCTTCTCTGTAGTACCTGAAATTACAACCTGCATTTAAGCCAACCCTAACCGCCAAGTTAACATTGCAAATGTGAGGTAGTTAAATCGGCATTATAATACAGAAGAGGCATGCAATGCAGTGATATATAAGAGAGGCCTTAGAGAAATGTGTGTGTGAATGAGCAGACAGGCAAACACAGAGACACACAGTATTGAACTTTCTTAAAACAACATTCATAAACCTGCAGTAGTGAGAGAGGTGGGAAGCAGGGGCCGTGCCATCAGCTCTCTTGAAAGGTGCTCTGGGAGCCTTTCCTGCTGAAGAGTGAAGTACACACACATTCTTTGTTACAGTCCAAAGACCCACAAAAACACCCCCAAAAGCAAAATATAGCAGGTATACAGAGAAAACATTTTATTAAGAATAGTGAAGTGAGCTTAATAAAACCCCAATATGATAAACCAAGAGAAATGAAAATTTCCAAGAGCAGTGATCATACTCAAAACTGCATTACAAAGTCAAGGGTGAGGGGAAAAGCTTCAGCCCAAATTCATGAGGTTGGGGAGGGAGAAATATGTGGCCAAAGATACTCAGGTCCCAGGCTATTTATATGTAAAATAAATAAATAAATAAATAAATAAATAAATAAATAAATAAATACTGTAAATCTTCATATGCTGTAATTTTCTTACAGTCTATTTAGTCTATTTTTCACTAAAACTGTTCTTACATATGTCTTAATTTTATTCTGATTGAATAGCTGGCCCTGTTTAAGACTGTTTAAAGTAAGAAACACTTAACATCTATTCATTTCCCGTTTTCTTTTTCAAAAGAGAAAGAAACAAGGCACCTATCCATAACTTGAAAACGTATTTATTTATTATTGCATAAACTTTATATGCCGCTTAAATTGTAGAAAAGTTAAAATACCCAAACACATTAAAGTTAAATTAATTAAAGTTAAATTGTAGAAAACCTCAAAGCGGTTTACAAAAAGATAAAACAATAAAACTGGGGGGGGGGATATCACAAGCATACTTTAAAACTTGTATGTTAAAGTTAAAATATCCAAACACATTAAAGTTAACTCAGCTTTCTAAGCATCTGGTTAGGCTTGTCTAAACAAGGTGCCGAAAATAGTACAGTGAATAGCCTGCTTGATCTCAATAGGCAGGGAGTTCCCAGGTGCAGGTGCTGACACACCAAATAATCAAGTTCCTAGAAATGTGGAATGGGTATTATGGGGCACCTATACTAGTGCCATGGAACGCAGGTGGCGCTGTGGGTTAAACCAGAGAGCCTAGGGCTTGCCGATCAGAAGGTTGGCGGTTTGAATCCCCGCGATGGGGTGAGTTCCCGTTGCTCAGTCCCAGCTCCTGCCACCCTAGCAGTTCGGAAGCACATCAGAGTGCAAGCAGATAAAATAGGCACCTCTCCAACGGGAAGGTAAACGGCATTTCTGTGCACTGCTGTGGTTTACCAGAAGCGGCTTAGTCATGCTGGCCACATGACCGGGAAGCTGTACACTGGCTTCCTCGGCCAATAAAGCGAGATGAACGCCGCAACCCCAGAGTCAGCCACGACTGGACCTAATGGTCAGGGATCCCTTTACTTTCTACTAGTGCCAATTCCGACTGAAGCACATAGTGGGCACATAAAATCATTTTAAAAATAAAAAATCACGTAATAGCAGGTGTTGATGGCAGAAAGTGAGGAGGAATTAAAGAACCTTTTAATGAGGGTGAAAGAGGAGAGCACAAAATATGGTTTGAAGCTCAACATCAAAAAAACGAAGATTGTTCCCATCACCTCCTGGCAAATAGAAGGGGAAGAAATGGAGGCAGTGAGAGATTTTACTTTCCTGGGCTCCATGATCACTGCAGATGGTGACAGCGGGCACAAATTTAAAAGACGCCTGCTCCTTGGGAGAAAGGCGTTGGCAAACCTAGACAGTATCTTAAAAAACAGAGACATCACCTTGCCAACAAAGGTCCGTATAGTTAAAACCATGGTTTTCCCAGTAGTGATGTATGGAAGTGAGAGCTGGACCATAAAGAAGGCTGATCGCCGAAGAATTGATGCTTTTGAATTATGGTGCTGGAGGAGACTCTTGAGAGTCCCATGGACTGCAAAAAGATCAAACCTATCCATTCTGAAGGAAATCAGCCTTGAGTGCTCACTGGAAGGACAGATCCTGAAGCTGAGACTCCAATACTTTGGCCACCTCATGAGAAGAGAAGACTCCCTGGAAAAGACCCTGATGTTGGGAAAGATGGAGGGGAACAAGGAGAAGGGGATGACAGAGGACGAGATGGTTGGACGGTGTTCTCGAAGCTACAAACATGAGTCTGACCAAACTGCGGGAGGCAGTGGAAGACAGGAGTGCCTGGCGTGCTCTGGTCCATGGGGTCATGAAGAGTCGGACACGACTAAACGACTAAACAACAATAACAGGTGTAGAGAGGAATGCTGCAGACAGAGGATTCTAGTGAACCACTGTTGGAAACTGACATCTGTCTAGCGAAGTAATTAATACCTTCTCAGTAGCTGGTTTTTGTGGGTCTTTTATTGCTTGAAATGTATTTGGAAGTTGCTCAGTCATTGGCAGCTGTCCCCTTGGGTGTATTTCTTCAGCTTTTAGTGCTAAAGGTTATCTCTCTGAGAGCAGGTGTAATAAAGCACAACACTCAGACGTTGTATCCTGTGCCAACACAGGGCTGTGCTGATTGAGTTTTTATGTGGTTTTCAATGTACCTTGGTTCCCAAACTTAACCCGTTCCGGAAGTCTGTTCCAAAACCAAAGCGCTCTAAAACCAAGGCATGCTTTACCATAGAAAATAATGCAAAATGGATTAATCTGTTCCAGACTTTGAAAAACAGCCCCTAAAACAGCCATTTAACATGATTTTTACTATCTAATGAGACCATTGATCCATAAAATGAAAGCAATAATCAGTGTACTGTACTATAAAATAAATAAGACAGTATTGTAGCTGATAAAATTAAAATTATTTTTTTTCTTATGTGCACTGGTGATAGTCATTGTTTGGATGGGGGGCTTTTATCCACTTCTGCAGTCACACAATCAATCAATCAGTAGCTGAACTGGGTTCCACACAAAAAAACAAGTCACAGAAACGAAGTCAGAAGCCACAGTCACAAGTCAGTCCCATAAAACGAAGAACAAGTCACTGTCAAAAACACGAAAAGCCACGCAAACAAAAACACAAGAAAATAGCAAAAGCTCCAAATATCACCTCTGTGTTGCATGGGTGCTCGGGACTCAACAGCCAACAGACTCAACAGGAAGCCTTTGATTAGCAGTGGGGGACACAATTTACAAACAGAACACACTCAGCATGTTCTGCTTCCAAGGCAAACACCTACTTCTGGGTTTGCAGCGTTCTATTTCCAAGTTGTTCATAAACTAAGCTGTTCTAAAACCAAGGTACCACTGCATGACTATCACTCTGCCTACAATGCACAGGAGACGGGGGCTGGAATCATGTGCTGTTAAAAGGGTGCCTGAATGGCCTCTTAGGGGTTTTTTATTTTATTTATTCTTTGAACAATTCTGAAAAAACACACCATGTCTCTTGCCTTGTTTATCAGAGCTTTCCCAGACCTTATCAGCTTCTTCGGTATCTTTAAAAAGAGGGCATATGGAAACTACGGTAACTAGCTTAGGAGAACCTGTAGAGAGGTGAATAACTAATCCATTAAATTGCAGCTGTGGTAGCTAGTGGTTTGTGAAAGACAAAGTCTCTCTTGTGTAAATGCGCTAAGTCTCTCTTGTGTAAATGCAGCTGGTCCTTTGTGTTCCAATTTAGCTGAATGTTTGTTCATCTGTACTTCTGACACCAAACTGGAATTCTGACAGCAGCACAAGACAGTTCTGTGTAGGAGTTTTAAAAATAAAAAAATAGTGATGCCTGGATCGTTTGCCATTGCATTGTGTGTCAAATGAATGCCTAAAGTATTTTCCTCCTGAATTATTCTAGGGGCACTTGAAGACAAGTATTGTCAACAACAACTACCGTGGGGTCGATTCTCTGATATATGATACAGTTCAGATCCTTGGTGTGACCTCAAGACCTAATGCTGTCGTTATGAATGGAAAAGGCATCCGCACAAGTGACATACATTACCAGGAAAATGGGGTAGGCATTCTGCTTGTGAAATACTTAAAATATTTATTGTTGTTTATTGTTATTCTTGTAATATATATATATATATATATATATATATATATATATATATATATATATATATATATTTGCTTTCGTAGATTTTCACGGGTACAGGAATATGCAGGTTTTGGTGTCTTCGGGTGTCTTCCCGTGTAAGAGTCGGGGTGTCTGTGCGACGTTTCGACGAGGTCTCACTCGTCATCTTCAGGCTGGTGCTTTCGGCTTCTTGTTACTGGAACAGAGCAGAATCTGGTGTTTGAGTTCCTATAAATACTGTTGAGGGGTGTGGTGTATAGCCTCCAACGTTCTGGGCAGAGAGGAAGTTCCTAGATTAGTGTGCCTTTTCTTCTTTTGTTCCTTAATTACTTGAGGGATATCTTGAGTGATTTCATGAGTGATATTCTGAATATCACTGGGTGGGTCATTAAGTGTAGATTAGTTGCTAAAGCTTTCGTGTCTTGACCTCTTGAGCTTGTGAAGAGTTTTTCTGAGAAGATGGCTGTGCTGCATTTAGTTGTGCTCTGGCTTGGCTTCGTGTATAGGGGCGAGCTGTGGTTTTGTGCTTTGTGCCAGCCAGATCTGTGTAGGGATTGCAGGGGGGTGCAGCATCCGGAGGTGCCACTATAGTTTGGCTACTGGATGGAGTCTGTAATATGTCTGTGGAGAGGGTCTGGGTTTGGGTCTGGTGTGGTTGATTGGTGACGGCGTTCTGTGTGCCTCTGGTTCTGGTGTCGGTTTTTGTGGGGAGGGCTAATTTCCAGATGTCTGGCAGGCGGGACGTGTCGTCACGCTTGTTCATGTTGTGAGGGTGTTTCTCTATCTCGATGGCTTCCATGATTATTCTCTTGTGGTGATGTTCCATGTTAAAGAGCAATTTGGAATCTGCAAAATTAATTTCGTGTCCTGTTTCTTTCATGTGTTGGAAAAGAGAGGAAGTTTTTTCTTCTTTTTTGACGGCATTCTTGTGTTCTGCGATACGTGCATTTATTCGTCTGTTTGTTTGTCCAATGTACGTGGCTGGGCAGACTTTGCAGGGTATTTCATAGACCCCTTGGTTTTCCAGCTGGATTTTGTCTTTTGGGTTTCTGAGGATATTGGCTATTTTTTGGTTGGTGCAGAAGGCTGTTTTGATATTGTGTTTATGGAGGATTTTGCTGATTTTGTCTGTAGTGCCCTTGATATAAGGAAGGAGGGCCATGCCATTGTTTTCTTCTGTGTCTTGGTTTTTGGGGGGTGTTTCTTTTTGGATTAGCTTCGTAACCCTGTTTTTCTGGTATCCATTGGCGATTAACACATTTGAGAGATTCTGTAACTCAGTTGTCAAGTGGTCTTTGTCAGCCAGGCGTTTGGTTCTGGAGATGAGAGTCTTGGCTACGGAGTTTATTTGTGCAGGGTGGTGGTGTGATTGTGCATGTAAGTAGCGGTTGGTGTGTGTTTTTTTCCGGTAGATAGTGTGTCCTAGGGAGCCATCAGGTTTTTTGTAGATTAGGACGTCAAGAAAGGGGAGTTGGTTGTTGTCTTCTATTTCCATAGTGAATTGTATTTTGGGGTGTAGGCTGTTGAGATGTGTGAGGAAGCTATCTAGTTTTTCTTTCCCGTGTGGCCAAATTACAAAGGTGTCGTCAACATATCTGAGCCAAAGTTTGGGTTTGTGTTCTGACTTGTCTAAAGCATTGGTTTCAAAGTGTTCCATGTACAAATTTGCGATGACCGGTGAGAGGGGTGATCCCATAGGTGCTCCTTCTATCTGTTTGTATCTTTGTCCATTGTGGATGAAGTACGTGTTGGTTAGGCAGTGGTTGGTCAGGTCCAGGATGTATTTGGGGGGGTTGTATTTGTTTTGAATGGCTGTCAAGGCTTCATTAATGGGCACTTGAGTGAAGAGAGATACAACATCGAAGCTCACAAGTAGGTCATCGGGATGTAGGTATTGCTTCTTTATTGTTTCTATGAACTGGAAGGAGTTAGTAACGTGTGAAGCGATGGATTCTGCATAGGGCTGAAGTTGCTTAGCGAGAAATTTAGCGAGATTTTGTAGAGGTGAGCCTATGGAGCTGACTATTGGTCTGAGTGGTGTTCCTTCTTTGTGTATCTTGGGGAGACCGTAGAGTTTGGGGCATCTGGATGATTTTTCTCTGGGGATGATTCTTAGCTGGATTTCTTCACTGATAGGAGAGGCTTTTATTTTGGATTTGGTGGTTTTTTCCAGATAGGTGGTGGGATCTGTTTTTATAGGTTGGTAGGTAGGGTCTTGGAGTAGATTTGATAGTTTTGCTTGGTAGTATATATATATCACTCTTTCTGTTTTGCTGCAGTTAATCTTCAGACAAAAACTATGTTATTTATCTCGCTGCCCGTAGTGCACTTTATGTAATCAATTAAGTACATTACATTGTCATTACATGATTCCAGTCCGTTCAACTGTGTGGCATTAACCATTGGCAGTAGTACACTGTGTGGTGGTTCCCTGCAACATACCAGAAAGGGCAGAGGGTGGCCTGAAGTGAGTGTGGTGCAAACACACAGGCAGGAGTGCCGGATTGGTTCTGGCACATTTCTGTCACACCATCAGTGGCGTCTCCTTCCTCTTCCCCATCTATGTCCCAATATGCTGTAGTTCAGGGGTTGGCAATGTCTTTTGTTTCCACCTCCATCGTTCTGCCTGGACACCGAGGTCCAGCCCCAAGGGCCTTCTGGCAGCTCCCTCGCTGCGAGAAGCCAAGTTACAGGGAACCAGGCAGAGGGCCTTCTCGGTAGTGGCACCCGCCCTGTGGAACACCCTCCCACCAGATGTCAAAGAGAAAAAGAACTACCAAACTTTTAGAAGACATCTGAAAGCAGCCCTGTTTAGGGAAGCTTTTAATGTTTAATAGGTTATTGTATTTTAGTGTTTTGTTGGAAGCCGCCCAGAGTGGCTGGGGAAACCCAGCCAGATGGGCGGGGTATAAATAATAAATTATTATTATTATTGTTATTTTGAGGCCGGTCTGGTCCACTCCCCGGCAGACCTCTGGGTCGGAAGAGCACCGGAAATAGCGTGTGTGCATGCACATGGGTGCTCCTCCGTCCCGGAAGTGCGCTGGAAATATCTTCTACGGACGCGTACAGGCGCACCTCTGGGTGAGGAGTGCCTGTGTGCGTATGCTATTTCTGGCACTGTTCCAACCCAGAAGTAGGTCCCCATGGCGAGGAAAAAAATGGCGCCACAGGGGGAAAATGCATAGTCCCCACGCCAATCCACAGAACGACCGTGAGCCGGTTCCAGGAAGCTCATGGGCTGGAACCGGCCGATGGGCCTTAGGTTGCCAACCTCTGCTGTAGTTACTTAGGCTGGATCTAGCAAACCAGCGTTTCAGTTAAACATGTTGCAAACTTTGTACGAGAAATCGGGTTGGCAAAAGCGGAACTCCACAGTTTTAGAATGCATAAACAACGCATATGAAACGCTTTTTCTTTGCTGATGTAGCTGAGTCCTCAGTCAGACGAAGGTCAGGTGAGCCATTCCATCCCATTTGCTGTTGACTACTAGCAGATGGGTGTCTGCTGGTGTGTGCAAATCTAGATCATGTTGAAAGGGCTCATGTTGAAGGTGGTTTGCTGCTAAAGGGAAAGCCACAAATATTTTTTTTTGAATCATCACTATATGCTTGCAGCCATGACCTATGGACATGAGGAATGAAGTAGGAAATGGAGGGGGCCTATTAACCAAGCTGAACAGTTTGGCTGCTCCCCATAGTGTTAATATTTATCCAGCATGGGCATGTGAATAGTTTTTTCTGTTCCATTTGGCAGAATGTGCAGTTAGCATTTCAAAAACAGCCACCGCAGTAAGAATGGGAAACTTTTCTGTGTACATATGTGGGAAGACTGCCTGTCTTGTTTCGTGACTGCTATTTACATAAGCTCACAATTACATGTTTTCCAAGCAGCTACAAAATGGCAGCTGTCAGCAGATCATTAGGGCATTGTGTCACAACACTGTTAGGGCCACAGTGAAACATAATCATCATCATCATCATCATCCAGGGCTAGGTAAGGGGCTCAGTTATAATTCCTAAAACAATATGCGATAAAATAAATTCAGCCAGAATTTTGCTTCCAGTGAAGAAGCTCCATAAAGTCCCTCACATCTGGGGCAGTTTCTAGGCAGGCTTGATCAAAATTGGTCCCAAATCCATTTCCTCACCTCCGAGTTCTCAAAAACATCCTCTTCCTTCAGAAAAGGGACCTGGTTTTCTGCTGCTTTCTTGGCAGTGGTGGGGGCAGGGTGATAAATTTCTACAAAATTTCTGAAAGGAGCTGCTGCTTACCTTTACTGGATCTTGCCAGAAAGTATGGCCAGTGAGAAACTCTGGTAAGAACCTCAGGATGCCTTCTTCTGGAAACACCTTGGTTGCGGCATGAAATTGTGTTTTTCCCAAGTCTTTCCAGGTAGCACAGCCAGTGGGAAGTTGTGGAGTGAGCATTGTGCTACCGAGAGTGGTGTAGGGTGCTTATTTCTAAGTTTTAAAAGGATGGGGGGGAAATGGGAAGCCCTTGCCCACCTCATAATATGAAGTAAGGTAAAGAGCAACTCCTTCCCGAAAATTTCAGAGAAATGCCTCCCCCCCCCACCCTGTGATATTTGGGGAGGATTTCATCCCATTACCACCCTGCCATCCACCCAACAATTCATCAAAAACTGGGGGGGGGGGGATGAAATTCTTAGCATAGCTCTTGGCTTGAGCCTAGTGCCTTTCATTTCAGAAATTAATGTCAGGTCTAGAGTAGGAAGATTGAATTTCCCCTAATAGAGATTTTTCCACTCCAAATACCTTGTAGTTGGCTATTTCACTCCAAATATTTTCCGTTATAGATGCTTTACAATTGCACTGCCCTCAAATGGCCCTTAAAGCCAGTAAAAGTCAGAAATCACTTCTGAACACACCATCATATTTTTCTGGAAATAAATCACTAAGGACGCAAGCAAAAAAAAATAATAGTTTTTGCTGTGCTCTCTAGCTGGGAAATGGAGTCAGGATAAGAAGCCCCATTGCTTAATGCTGTTTCTGTAACTTACAATACTGAACAAATTGGTTGAACAAAGAACTAGAGAAAGAGGCTTTGCATGGAAGCAATGGGGGGGGGAGGCCGACACTTTCTATTTTAAACGTGTCAGACTTCATCATTATAATTAATTTAGAATATTTTTTCCCCTGCCTGCATTAAAAATATACTGGAATTACGAAAGGTGCCTATCAGATTACATATCAAAACCAATACTTTTTGATGGGGAGGGGACTGTTCAAGAAAATACTGGTGGCAGGTGATGGGAATGACCTCTGCATGACATGTTGGAGAACTGTGGCCAGTCAAGAGTGGGCAATACTGGGCCATAGGGACAAATAGTCACCACAGCTTCTTGCATTCCTAAAGCATAATATTGTTTTGCCAATAGAAAAGAGAAATTGTGTATCCTTGGGAAATAGTTTCTGGAATAAGGTAGTTGATCAGAATAAGATAAGCCCAGGTAATCAGTATTTGTCCAGAGTAGGCATAGGCAAACTCGGCCCTCCAGATGTTTTGAGACAACAATTCCCATCATCCCTGACCACTGGTCCTGTTAGCTAGGGATGATGGGAGTTGTAGCCCCAAAACATCTGGAGGGCCGAGTTTGCCTATGCCTAGTCCAGAGGATATTGGTTTAGTGTGGCTACAATAGGGCTATCCTCTTTTTCTTATTAAGATCTCTCATTCTTATAGTAAATAGTGAGACTCTAGGGGCCTGAATTCACCAACCTCTCTGTGTGATTTGCTGTTCTTAACAGGATAGGCTTGTGTTTTGGCACACATCTCCTTTAAAACTGTAGACAAATAGTTTACAAATGGATAACAGAGAGAACTTTAGTTAGACTGAATCATAAAAAGATGTAGCCTATTTATTTTTCATGTTGAAATCAGTAATGTTGCATTTTAGTTGTTTTGGAAGTGCTGGAGAGTTCTCAACCATTATCTGCAAAAAAGACAGTGTCTGGGTAGTGACCTTTATCCTGCCTTAGACTTCAGGTGTCTAGACTAGGTATCTTAGCTTATTTCTACATGAGAGGTATGTTATACCAGTCAAAATACAGCGGTATGATTCCAACAAAATGAAGCACTTTTATGTTTCATTGTTTCATAAAGTAATTAAGCATGTATTTAAACCTTCCCCTAAGGGCTTCCCAAATGTTTAGCTTTGGATGGATTGTTCCTGTTCTGGTAATTCCTAATTCTGGAGGTGGTTTTCTTTAAACCCATTTAACATTAATTTTCTTTCTTTCTCACTAGAAACTTGTTGTGCACCTTTCTGTACCACTTGGTGAAGAGTTGGACCTCATACTTCAATAGGATGCTGAAGAAATCAAATAATTTGCTTTGTGATTAAATCTGTAATTTGCATGTCATCATGAATTCTCTTCTGAATTAATAAACATCAGTACCTTGCATATTTTTGTGAGTGTCCCATGTGTCCTCCTTTCTAGAGAATTACAGGGTAGGTTTTCCTGAGAAGCATAAATCAACGTGTCATTTTTAATTTTAATAAATGTCTGGATTCAAAAGTAAGTGGGCCTCCTGCTTCCATAGCAGGCTAGACTTTTTGAAGTCACTATATGAGATATATTCAACTAACTATAATGGCCACAACTAATTTAGGTCCTTTGCAGTGTCTACTCTAAGTAGAAGTTAGTTGAATTCAATACTATGAATGTTGCATCTAGGCCATTTTGCTATGACAGCCACATCTACTTTCACCTAATATCCTAGACTGGATTTCTGTACCCCAAAGAGGATCAAAAGCACTCACCAAAAAGGTTGACCTCATCATCATCAGGCAAGATTAGATATATGGTGGTTCAGTTTTTAATTCAATTCATCCCTTGATGCTGCAGTTGTCAAATGCTGATGTCAGGGTGGGTGTCAGGAGCAGGTAAGAAATAACTCACAAGGTGTTGGTGAAGTTAACTCTTTATTGAAATAAACAAAATGGCTCAGGCCTTATGAGCACAGCAACCCTTCCCAGTAGATCTTGCCCCAATGAGGCAGTTTAGAGGACCTTAAGTATCCTCCTCCCTCGGGTCATTCCCAAGTAATCTGAGACTATGATGCCTTCTCTGTTTTTGCTCCACCCTCTTTATACCTCTTCTGGTTCTGGGAGACCAGCAGGGAGTGGAATTGGTTGCAGCAAGAGGGGAAGACAGCCTCGCTTACTCACCAGCCTGACTCATCTTTGCCTCTTGGCATCTCCAGCCTCCGCTTCTGCCTCTGATTCTGGACTGTTCTCTGCCACAGTCTCTTCCTGCTCACTAAGCCCTGTTGCCTCTTCAGCTTTCGGCACTTCCTCCTCCCAGTCTGCTCCCTCTTCTCCTTCTGACCACTCAGTGTTGTCCCACCACCAATCCCCTAGCACTGAGCCTTCTTCCCTTGAGTGTTCCCCAGCTGGCTCCTCGCATGATTCCTCTGCATCCAACCAGTCCATGATAGCTGAGCATCGGTGTGTAAACCAGGCTTAAGTGTTTAAGTCATCTAAAGCAAGCCAACTTTTGAGAAGAGAGTGAAAAATATTGTTCCACAGACCCAGTCAAAACACTTTATAAAAAGCTGCTTTCATGTATGTCTGGGGGTCTAGAGAGGGAAATATATTCAGCTACTTAACATGAACGTAAGTGCGATATATTTTAAAATGTTTAATTTATGCTGCAGCTTGAATTATTTACTTGGCTCCCTGATCAGCTGATAAGTTCAAATGCACATACTTTCTTTGCCAAACCTTAACTTGTCTAATGGTTCATGCTTTTTTCATGCAATGCATTACTCTAAAAGCACCTAAAGAGAGCTCCAGAGATAACTGAACAAGGGAAATGGATTGGACCAAATCATGCTCACTTGACACATTGATGCTCTTGGGGGCCAATCCTTGCAATATTTTTTGTATGCAGCCACCCAGGTATAAAAAGAATGTGCCTCACATCAGCTGCTAAAGGTGCATGCACGTTGAAATCACAGCTTTTTGTAGTAAAGAACACAGGCTCATCTGCTTGCAAGGATCAGTCTTCTCTTTCTATCACTTTTGACAATAAAGGTAAAGGTAAATGGACCCCTGACCATTAGGTCCAGTCGTGGCTGACTCTGGGGTTGCTGCGCTCATCTTGCTTTACTGGCCAAGGGAGCCGGCGTACAGCTTCCGGGTCATGTGGCCAGCATGACTAAGCCACTTCCGGCGAACCAGAGCAGTGCATGGAAATGTCGTTTACCTTCCCGTCGGAGTGGTACCTATTTATCTTCTGATTGGCAAGTCCTAGGCTCTGTGGTTTAACCCACAGTGCCACCCGCTTCCCATTTGACAATAAAAGTGACAGTTTAAATGGAAGTTGACCATTCACAACCAATATGAGATACCTGCCACACACGCCATACACACTGCATGTTTCAACTAGACAGAGTCAGCCTTCACAATATATTAATTTCTTAAATCAGGCAGCACATGAGACACTTTCCAGACTTCACCTTACAGATAGCTTACCTTCCATGCAGTAGTCTGGTGGCAAATTCAGATGTTCCGTGTCCCTTCATGATAGCCACAGCCACACCCCCTCACTCCTTTCTAAGACTATGTAACCTTCTCAGATTATACCATAATCTTATAGTTATACAGTCATAATAATTAGGGATGCATTGCAACAATCCGGGCTGATCTCCATTTATTACCTTTCAGCTAAATCTATTATTTTAAATGCATATACAGGAAGATTTAAACTGTGCTTTCCTTGACATTCCAATTGAATGCAACAGGACACGAACACCATTCTCTTAAAATTGAAGTACCTTGTGTTTTCTGTGTTCTGAAATCCTTAGCACCGGAACATGCGGAACTCTTGGTGATCTTCCTGCAAACCTTCTCCAGATTGACCCTAGGAGCCCATCTTCAGTGACTCACTCACCTCCTTTCATTCTGATTGGCTCCAATCAGCACAAAGGGTGAGAAGACCGACTTCTCAGTAGATAAACACTCCCCTTTCATGCTGCTTGGGCAGCTCCAAGACACTAGAGACAGAAACTCTGTTGAGAGAGGCCCACCTCTATTCTCAAGGTCTAGAACAGAGGTGGGTAGATGGTTACTAGAGATCTATTAGTGGTTGAATTGCTGTAGTTCAGCAAGGGGTCCTAACTCCTGACTGTATGACAACAAGAGACTCTCACCCGACAAATGGGGCTATTTGGACTTCTTGGTCTACAGTAAGATGTAGATCTGTATTTATATATGGCTATCATCCCCGTGTATGTGGCTTGTGGGGTGCAGCTGGTAATTGGCTCCATCCTATGAGCTTTCGTTTTGCTCCCCCACCCCAATATTTTCTTTGGTTTGTGGACCTCAAAATTCCAACAAAAAGCAAAGTATTTCCTGCAAGCCTGAATTCAGGCCACACCTACACTAAAATGCTTGCTCACTTGGCAGAATGCTATGGGCCAAAACACCGAGAACGGGCTTTTAGCCTTGCAGCCATAAAGAGAGCACTTCAGAAATTGCAGTATGACAGATGGTAAAGAACTAAGATGTTTTGCTTCATCTAGCATCTAACATCAACCGCAGTCACAAGTTTGTATAAAGTTTGCTCAAGACATAAATGCACCGTGTGTAAAAGTGCCCTAATGGAGCCTCCCTCTGCTTTAGCCATAATTACAGAAGCCCTGAATGCAAACTGAGGTGTAAGTATATTTCCATTCATTCTCAGTGCAAAATCCTCACAAGAAAAGTGCTTTAAGAAAATGCTTCTGTGTGTAGATAGTGACCCTGTGTTTTTGAAAATCACATTTATCAAATGCATGGCTGCCGAAGTTAACTTGGGAATTAATGACTACGTGGCACAAATGTGCATGCCAAAGTGTGACTTCTCAGTGCAAATCTCTGAAGGATCACAATGTGCCTTTCTCATCTGAGCGCTGCATAAGTGCGCCCACGATCAAAGGCTTCCTGTTTTCAGGGAGTCTCGGAACCCACTAAATCTGTCAAAACATTCCTTGCCTGAACCCTTCAGCTGGTATGCCTTTGCTATTTGCCATCTCATCTCCTCAGCTGCTTGCTCCCGTCTGATAATAAACTGAGGAATGGATCTGAGTGCCACAACCAAAATTGAGCTCTCCTGAAATGCCACATGCCTGCCAGCTTGCTTGACAGCCGCAAAGCAAGACACTTGTATGCAGATTGTGCTGGTTTTGTGAAACTTTTGCTTGGCTTAAAAACTGGCCAGGTTCTACCAGATGTGATGTTTGGGGAAATTGCACTGGAGGACAACTTTGTACTGAAATTTAGGATATAATATATTAGGCTTTTCCACCCAATAAGGTATGGAATAACAATAAAATCTATTTTTTTAAAAACCCACACACATCACTATTCTAACAAAGATTGAAACCAGGATTAAGGGTTAGGAAATTCTCACTCATAGTCTCCAAACCAAACGAAGTTCTCAAAACTTCCCCAATTAAAACACCTGAGTTTCTTCTGAGACAGATAGGATTCTCAGGCAACATAAAATCAGTGCTGCTCTAGCTCTCCAAAAGCGAAATCATTAGGACTGAGGGTCACTTCATCGACTGCCCTAAAATTGCAGGTTACCGAGCCAATTAGAACAACTCAGAAGTGAAAGACAGCCTGGAGAGTCACCTCTGCACTGTAATTTTGAGCATTTAGGAGCTTACATTGCTGATAAAAGAAACCTAGTCTGAAAGGTTCCTGTGACCTTGCCCTCTGGTGTGGGGTCCAACGGCATAATAATACAACTGATCTCTATGCACTAAAAAAATAAACTCCGAATGAGCCCAATGCTTGTGATTTCTGTTTTTAATCTTTTGATCAGTGGCCATGTTTTCCAAGGTATGAACTGTGAGCTACATGCAATCCTACCATGGCTTTCCTTCCACCCTGCCCAACTGAACTGTTTTGTGCCCTCTTCTGCAACGGTTTTGAAATAAATGTGCAGCCAGCCAGCGGGAAGACAGTCGTTAGCAACGTTGCTGAAGTATGTAATTTTTTGATTTGGAATATGGACCATGGTGACTCATAATGTTCAGTATGAAACAAGCATTATGAACCCAGTTCTTCTCAAGATTTGAGTTTAATCTGAGCTAGATAAGACCTCTATCCACCCACTTTTTAATGGATTTTTTAAATTTCACCATCCACTCATTTACTTGACCTTTGCTGTGGTGGCGGCAGCAACAACGAGGAAGTGAAGTACATCTCCTGCCACACTCACTCTACCTTCTTTGCCCTCAGCATCTGCAACACAGCGGCAATTATGGTTCCAGAGGCAGGAACCATGGGAATGCGCTATTCTCAAGGAACCTTAGATTAAGGTAAAGGTAAAGGGACCCCTGACCATTAGGTCCAGTCGTGACCGACTCTGGGGTTGCGGCGCTCATCTCACTTTACTGGCCGAGGGAGCTGGCGTACAGCTTCCGGGTCATGTGGCCAGCATGACTAACTAAGCCACTTCTGGCAAACCAGAGCAGCGCACGGAAACGCCGTTTACCTTCCCGCCGGAGTGGTACCTATTTATCTACTTGCACTTTTTGGCGTGCTTTTGAACTGCTAGGTTAGCAGGAGCAGGGACCGAGCAACGGGAGCTCACCCCGTTGCGGGGATTCGAACCGCCGACCTTCTGATCGGCAAGTCCTAGGCTCTGTGGTTTAACCCACAGCGCCAACTGCGTCAACCTTAGATTAGCATACCAGAATTCCAGGTGCCTGGCTAGGGAGCAGTGGCTGAAATGAGGTCACAAATTCCAGCGGTGCCCTGTACAACACCAAAATTTGCCCTCCTTGCCTCTCACCTTCCATTCTACATCGTAGCTGTGACACCCCATAGTCTCCGCGCCCAGTATGACAAAACTGGGCAGAGGGAGTGGGGCCAGGGAGAGAAGGAAGAAGATGGAGGGAGGGGAAGAAAGTTCCTTCTGCTGTCCTTTCCACTGCTAAGCAGCAGCAGGAGCAAGGAGTTGGGTGGGAGAGGGCTCCTGCAGGAGGGAGCAGCAATAACAAATGAATTTAGAACTCTAGAGTAAGGTTACCAGATTTTTTTTTTCAATTAATCCGGGGACATTTTTCAATTTCAATAGGAATGATAGGATTTTGTCAGGGGACTAATTTGTAAATCCGGGGACTGTTCCCGGGAAACGGGGACGTCTGGTAACCTTACTCTAGAGCCCAATGAAGATTGCAGTAGCCCACCCATCACTAGTAAGCATGGTAAGATAGCATTTCCTCTAGAATTTCAGACAGGTCTCAGCTCTGCTTGGAGATAGTGGGGGGATCAATTTGTGACCTTCTTTGCAGAAAGCAGAGCAGAGGCTGTCCCATTGAGGCAGTGGCGTAGCGTGAGGTGTCAGCACCCGGGGCAACGCAAGTAATTTGCGCCCCCTAACCCGGGGCAAGGCAAGTAATTTGCGCCCCCCCCCTAACCCCTAACCTGTGAGTTGCTGCTGGTGCTGCCGCCCAAACGACGCCGCTTGCCCGGAGGAGGAGGGGGGCAGAGAGGCGAGGAAAATGCAATGGCCCAGCAGCTGCAGCAGCACCGGCGGAGGCGGGGCTGTGAGGAGGGGCTGCCTGGTGCGTCCTCCGCGGCGAGCGCTGAGAGCCGCTGCCTGCCGGGCGCCTTCAGCCTGGACGCGCGCACAGCTCATCGGTTCTGCGAGACATGCGGCTCCGCTACAGCCTGCGCCCGAGGCTCTTCGGCGACTCCGGAGGCAGCAGGCGCGCCCCCCCAGATGTTGCGCCCGGTGCGGCCAGCCCCCCTGGCACCCCCCACGCTACGCCACTGCATTGAGGTACAGCCTTTCCTTAAAACCTCACAGCAGTTTAGTGCAGTCGAGAATCACCAAAGGGTGGATGTTTTCTCATGATCGCTATATGCTGAAGGTGTCGTGGGCAAGATCTGGCTTTTGTTTTCTTGTGATATATTTATGCACATTCTATGTTTAACATCATTGGAGGGACACGGGTGGAACTGTGGGTTAAACCACAGAGCGTAGGACTTGCCGATCAGAAGGTCGGCGGTTCGAATCCCCGCGATGTGGTGAGCTCCCGTTGCTTGGTCCCTGCTCCTGCCAACCTAGCAGTTCAAAAGCACGTCAAGTGCAAGTAGATAAATAGGTACCGCTCTGGCGGGAAGGTAAATGGTGTTTCCGTGCGCTGCTCTGGTTCGCCAGAAGCAGCTTAGTCATGCTGGCCATATGACCCGGAAGCTGTACGCCGGCTCCCTTGGCCAATAAAGCGAGATGAGCACCGCAACCCCAGAGTTGGCTACAACTGGACCTAATGGTCAGGGGTCCCTTTACCTTTACCTAATGTTTAACATCAAGTAGTCCTTAAAGGGTCCAGGAAGATAATAAAATGAGAGGATGTGATCTGCCTTCTCCAGTTAACCCCTGTATTTGACGCTGCCTCTCCTTTAAAACTTGGTTAGCTATGTCCTGCCAGTCCTTTTAATTGTTCCCACTGCTGTCACTAGAGATCTTTTTCTTTACTTTATCTTGTATTCATAGTATTTTCTGCTTTGATTTATCATTACTAAGAATCTGGTTACTTTCCTGCTAACTATCCCTAAATTACCGAACATTAAATAGTGCTATCTTTTACACAGAAATATATAGCACTCCTCCACATTTCACTCTGGAAAATAGTAACATTTCTCATTAGCATGATTCATTAGTTCTCATTTGCTGTTTTTCAGCCAGACTGTGAGGTTTTATAGGCAAACCTGTATTAATTGATTTCTTTGCGTGAAACACTGCATCCAGTGATTCATTATACCGTGTTCGGGGTGATTTGTGGGTGGGGGGAGTTGATATTTTAAAAACTTTCCTGGCAACTAATTAGATTTACAAAGCCAATTGTGTGTTCTGCTATACAGTGGTACCTCGGGTTACATACGCTTCAAGTTACATACGCTTCAGGTTACAGACTCCACTAACCCAGAAATAGTACCTCGGGTTAAGAACTTTGCTTCAGGATGAGAACAGAAATCGTGCTCCGGCGGCACAGCAGCAGCAGGAGGCCCCATTAGCTAAAGTGGTGCTTCAGGTTAAGAACAGTTTCAGGTTAAGTACTTAACCCGAGGTACCATTGTAATCTTAGAATATCTAACTGTGAAGATACATAAAATGAAAGGGTTTGAGGTGAGTGAGAAGGAGGAGGCTTGGTTTGAGAAGATATTTGGGTAGGTTTAAACAATTTGGGGCAATTAAAATGTTAAAAGTTAAATACACCTTGTGGAGGAAGGAGTGTTAAGGTATATAGAATTGTACATATGGTTGATTTGAATATGTTATTATTGATTATGTATACCCAATGTATCAGATGTCTGGGGGGTTTCACTGTTTGTGTTTTGGTTGTTGGTAAAAAATAATATTTAAAAACAACAACAAAACTATCTCCCCACAGAGGTGAGTCTTGCTCCTTCATTATGTGGCTTCCATCAAGTGCTGAAGACACACATCTTTATGCTGCCCTCTGACACCTGAAATACAATGTTTTCTAGGACTTGTCTTGTTCTTTTGAATGTAATTTGTTTTGAACTGTTTTTAATACTGTATTTTTAAAATTGTTGTATCCCACCCTGGGACCTTGAGGTGAACAGCAGGTAAGGGATGGAATAGGTAAAGGTAAAAGTACCCCTGCCTGTATGGGCCAGTCATGTCCGACTCTAGGGTTGTGTGCCCATCTCACTTAAGAGGCTGGGGGCCAGCGCTGTCCGGAGACACTTCCAGGTCACGTGGCCAGCGTGACGAAGCTGCTCTGGCGAGCCAGCACCAGCGCAGCACACGGAAACGCCGTTTATCTTCCCACTGGAGTGGTACCTATTTATCTACTTGCACTTTGCCGTGCTTTTGAACTGCTAGGTGGGCAGGAGCTGGGACCGAAAGACGGGAGCTCACCCCGCCGCGGGGATTCGAACCGCCGACCATGTGATCGGCAAGCCCTAGGCACTGAGGTTTTACCCACAGCGCCACCCGCGTCCCTTTGGAACAAATATGGAATAAATGAATAAATATGGAATAAATAATAATAAATAATAATAATTCTGTAAGGTCTGCAGAGAGTCAGATTGAAGCTGGGGGTCCAGATATTTTAGATCTAACTGGCTTCGGGTAAGGAAGGAGAATAAACACTTGCATGAGAGATTTTTGTCTTTGACAGAGGTACACTTGATTAGTTTTTAATGGTTGCTATTATTTAAGGAAGGTGTGTAGAACCTATGGTCCTCCAGATGTTTCCAACTACAACCTCCCTCTATAACTCAAAAAAACTTATCTGTCATAGTTCAAATGGCTCGTTTTTAAATCCATTTATTTGGAAACAGTAAGTGATACAGAGCATTATTACTTCCACTTCCTTGGAAGCTGTGGGTATTGCGGGGTTAGCAAGCGCATTCCCCACTCATGAAGCCAGTAAAGAGATTAAGCAATCAGGAGACAATTAAAGCCAATTAGAACAATTTTGCAGCTGTGAAAGGAGACCTTTTTGTTTCAGGGATTTTGTCCTTACAGCATACGTAATGAGAAGCTTATGACTAAGTAAAGACTTAAGGGGGAAAACAAGGCTGGAACACTAAAAATAGAACATTTTCCTAAATATTTATTTGTATCCCAATTCTAGAATATTGGTTTTTTTTAAATAAAATAAAATATGGATGTGCACTTGAGAAATTCATGTTTTCTCATTCCCTTAGTAGCTTAAATGCAATAAAAGATCCTGTTTATATCAAGCCAAAGCAACCAAATCTCCCTGAATATTTCTTTGCAAACCAAGTTCCATCTTAGCCACCCATTCAGCAGACCTAGGCCTGCTTCAACTCACCAGCATTAATGGGCTTAAGTGCATCTCACTGTGTTGGGACCCCAGCCATCTTGAACAATTTAAGGACTTGGGCTGCAATGCTGTTGTATCCATGCAAATCCTTTGGTCTCGGTGATTACATGAGTGCTTAAACCTGCTGAACCAAGTGTATGATTCCAGCAGTAACCTTTAAATAAAATATCTACTTAGCAGGGTAGGATAATGTTTCTATACAAACATTTCATTCGTTAACGACTTACTTTCATGTGGAACTGGGCTTATAAAAACATTGATGCTTCCATTTTCATTCACACTAATTTCATTTCAGTGGCAATTATCACATGCAAATTTCAGATGTCAAGCTTAATGCTGACAATTGGAGCCTAACAGCTAAGTCTTCCAAATGCCTCACTAGTCCATGTGTGCCTTTCTTGAGAATATGCATTTCATTCCTTCCTATACTGAAACCGGGTAGTCCTATCCCTGACACGTAGGAAGAGTTTGAAACAATACAGTGGTACCTCAGGTTAAGTACTTAATTCGTCCGTTCTTAACCTGAAACTGTTCTTAACCTGAAGCACCACTTTAGCTAATGGGGCCTCCTGCTGCCGCTGCACCGCCAGAGTACAATTTCTGTTCTCATCCTGAAGCAAAGTTCTTAACCCGAGGTACTATTTCTGGGTTATAGCGGAGTCTGTAACCTGAAGCGTCTGTAATCTGAAGCGTCTGTGACCCGAGGTACCACTGTAGTGATTTCTGTAAACTGAAGGTATGCATGCAAAAGAAAGATTTGAGTTTGTAAATTAAAAGGGGGGAAATTAATAAAAAGAAAACAGAAAACACTGCCCTACAGTAGTTTCCAGGACCTACTGAATATTGAGGGTATGGGGGGGGGAGGAAGGGAGGGGGTTGGCCTGCTTGAGCCCCTATGTATTTACGTTGCAAGGCTCACCTGACGACAACAACAACAAATAGGGTCTTCAGTCTCATTGATCCAGTACTGCGAACACTCTGCCAATTGAGTTGGAGCAGGAAGCTTCTGTTTCAACTTTTAGATGTCTGCTGAAAACTTCGCCATTCCATCAGGCCTATGCAGGCATCTAAGAATATATTTTTCCACTATACAGTAGTCAGCTGGTGTCTTGTTTTCAGGGCTGGCCCAAGACACTTCGGCACCCGAGGCAAACCACAAAATTGCGCCTCCCCTACAAGGGAAGAACAGGGGAGTGAAGAACTACATCAGGACCAGGGGTGGGGAGAGGGACTAAAGATTAACAACGGAACAGTGGGTGGGAGAAGACAAGCAATGCCTCCTATTCACCAAGATGGTGGAGGAGTGCACTGCCCACTGCAGCAGTGGATGATGTGTTCCTTGGAGACTGAATCTGCCGCTCCCGGGAATCCTGCTGCCTGAAGTCACCTCACTTTGCCTCATGGGAGGGCCGGCTCTCTCTGTTTTTAACTTTTTATCTGCTTTTCATTGTACGGTTTTGTGTGCTGTTGTTGTAAACTGCTTAATTTTTATTTATTTTTAAGAATAAAGGTAAAGGTAAAGGGACCCCTGACCATTTGGTCCCGTCGTGGCTGACTGTGGGGTTGCGGCGCTCATCTTGCTTTATTGGCCGAGGGAGCCGGTGTACAGCTTCCGGGTCATGTGGCCAGCATGACTAAGCCGCTTCTGGCGAACCAGAGCAGCGCACGGAAACGCTGTTTACCTTCCCGCTGGAGCGGTACCTATTTATCTACTTGCACTTTGACATGCTTTCGAACTGCTAGGTTGGCAGGAGCTGGCACCGAGCAACGGGAGCTCACCCCGTCGCGGGAATTCGAACCGCCGACCTTCTGATTGGCAAGTCCTAGGCTCTGTGGTTTAACCCACAGCGCCACCCGTGTCCCTCTTTAAGAATAGAGGTCCATAATTTTTTTAATAAACAAATTGCCCTCCATTTGCAAAACCAGTCTGTACAATAATGCCTTTCTTGTATAGAAAGAACGCATAGTTAATAGTTTTTCATCCACTTATATATATTTAAATTAATAGGAAAAACTTTTTGTGTAACTGGGAATTTAAATTGCAAGGGATTATGAAATCCCCACATCTAAAACTTTTTGTGTAACTGGGAATTTTAAATTGCAAGGGATTATGAAATCCCCACATCTTTGTATTTGATGAACAAGTCACTGACAAAGCTTCAATCTTCTTTCCTCTTTAAATCAAGAAAAAGACTGACTTCACATTTCCCTCCCTCTAACTGCTTCCATCCCCTTAATTGAATTTCTCCCTCTCCTTTATTTCCATGCCATTACCCTTTGAAAGGGGCTGTATTAATAAAATGTAACATATATTTCTTGTGGAACAAACAAAATAAAAGCATGGGGGGAGAGCACAACAGAGGAGGTAAAGTAGTTTTGAGGTATTACTAAATGATACGTTATTTATAATTCACTGAGAGAATTGAGCAATAAGGCAGATGAATAAATGACATGCAACTCAATAAGAAAAACCAAACGCTATTCCCTTAATGGAATTAAAAGTATGGATGGATCTGAGCCAAGACCCTTTTGGTTTTGCACAATATTAGTTTAATTAAAGGTGTGAGAGAGAATAATAACAATATTCAATTGCAGAGGTGCCCATTATGTGTCGTATTAAACCACAGAATAATTACCCTTTAAAGTGTGTTGCAACCAGTGAAAACCAGAGAGGGAGCAATATGTAACATGCTAACGTTATTACAACCCATTAGTTTTCTTTTAGCTTTTACGCAAAGGCCAAATTCTCCTGCCTTCACTTATACCAGGATCCTTAGTTCTAAGGAATGCAAAACACTCTACAGCCTGGGGCCTAACACTCCAGGTTCCTGGGGGCCCAGAGGGCCCCTTGCCCCCTTGCTTTCGCACGCAAATCACAGTGCTTTTCCATTCTTGGCCCCACTGCATACATTTTCTTCTCTACGTCTTTATGTTCTCAAATATTTCTATCCTATCTTCTTTTTCCTCACCTGTTGGTATTGCCTTTTTTCCCCTTTGGTCTTCCTCTCACCTTCTGCTTAATTTTGCTCTCTCTTCCATCTTAGTATCACTTCTCTGTGACTCCTGCCCCCTCTTAATGTCAACTTGCCTGAAATAAAAATGGACATGGAATAATAATAATAGTAATAATAATAATTTATTATTTGTACCCCGCCCAACTGGCTGGGTTTCCCCAGCCACTCTGGGCGGCTTCCATAGAAACCAAAAATACAGTAAAATATCACAGATTAAAAACTTCCCTGAACAGGGCTGCCTTAAGATGTCTTCTAAATGTCAGGTAGTTATTTATCGCTTTGACATCTGATGGGAGGGCGTTCCACAGGGCGGGCGCCACTACCGAGAAGGCCCTCTGCCTGGTTCCCTGTAGCTTTGCTTCTCGCAATGAGGGAACCGCCAGAAAGCCCTCGGAGCTGGACCTCAGCGTCCGGGCAGAACGATGGGGGTGGAGACGCTCCTTCAGGTATACTGGGCCGAGGCCGTTTAGGGCTTTAAATGTCAACACCAGCACTTTGAATTGTGCTCGGAAACGTACTGGGAGCCAATGTAGGTCTTTCAAGACCGGTGTTATGTGGTCTCGGCGGCCGCCCCAGTCACCAGTCTAGCTGCCGCATTCTGGATTAGTTGTAGTTTCCGAGTCACCTTCAAAGGTAGCCCCACATAGAGGGGTACATCAGCCTTAGAATCTAATATAGCTGGCAGACCTAATGTGGACTTCCAGACCACTCTACCTGGCCCTTGGGATCATCACCGTACCACGAACCCTCACCAGCCCTGGTCTGTGTACCCCCAACCACCACAGGTTATTTTGCTTGGCTGGAACGCCCCTGGACAGTTGATAATATAACTCGTTTGCCTGGATGGAGGATAAGGAGGCGGGGTGGGAGGTGGAAACACCTGACTTCTGCATAATTGGAGTACAGCCTACTGTACAAAGGTAAGACTCACGTTTGTGGCTTTGCTGTGCACTATTCCCAAATATGTATGGATAAAGCTAAAGGTAAAGGGACCCCCTGACCATTAGGTCCAGTCGTGACCAACTCTGGGGTTGCGGCGCTCATCTCGCTTTATTGGCCAAGGGAGCCAGCATACAGCTTCCAGGTCAAGTGGCCAGCACGACTAAGCCGCTTCTGGCGAACCAGAGCAGTGCACAGAAATGCTGTTTACCTTCCTGCCGGAGAGGTACCTATTTATCTATTTGCACAGGACGTGCTTTCAAACTGCTAGGTTGGCAGGAGCAGGGACCGTCATGGGGATTCGAACCGCCAACCTTCTGGTCAGCAAGCCCTAGGCTCTGTGGTTTAACCCACAGCGCCACCCGCGTCCTAATATGTATGGATAGGCACCCTCCAAAGAGCCCTTCCAACCTACGTTGCTTCCTCCAGTGAAAAGCAGGACTAGGACTAGAGGCAACATACGTAAGCCACGACTACCCTAGCAGCTAATGAAGAAGAGGGAAAAGATGGCAAATTTCAGCTACTCTTGGAAACTTTCACGTTGCGAAACATCAGTCATTCTACAGGGGATTCAACTCCTCACTCAATATTTTATGCAAAATCATGCAGGTCCCTAAATTCAAATGTAAAAAATGTATAAGTAAGTAGCATCTGAGGGTTTAAAAAAAACGCATCAAAAAAACACAACAAAAAATAGTACAGTGGGAAGCTTGAGGTTCTGAAGCACAATTTTGCTATCAGTTGCCAGAACAGGGCTTCTGAACAGTAGTTAAAGCTAATGCAAAATGGAGAGAAAAAACTTCCATATATAGTATTAGAACTCTGCAATTCCATGTTTCTTTTCACTAAATAACAGTGCTATTTTTTTAGGAGTGCAAAGACTGAGTCACGAAAGTTGTCTTTTTCTTGAGATGTACTAATTAATGACCTACCAGGAAGAAAATGGGGGAGTGATCAATGTTTGCATCCTGTGGCAGTCAAGTTCAATTATACCCTGAAACTTGGAAGAAGCAATGTTAAAGGTAATTTATTCAGTGCTACACATTTCATTTATTTTACTTTGGGCAGGCTGTTTGTAAGTCATCTTTCCCTTCGCCTTGAAATCAGTGTGAATAATTGCCACATAGCCCAGGCATCCCACATTGTTCTGGCAGCACAGAAAGAGACCTCCCACAATGCCAGAGGAACGTTAGGTGGGGTGAATAGTATCATCCTGCCCTAGTTCAGAAGAGAATTTATGGTATTTGGGTTTGTAAAATCACACTTTTTATAGGTACGCTCCAGTTCTAATGTACTTGGTGTTTTGTTGAATCCAAAACAACATTGCTTACTGGCAGGCCAGGTAATCATTTATAAAGCTTTCTACGACATCAGTTCAACACACATCGTATCATGCTTGCAACAACTACTATCCAGCACTTAGAATCATAGAATTGTAGAGTTGGAAGGGACCACAAGGATCCTCCAGACCAACCCCCTGCAAAGCAGGAATCTTTTGCCCAATGTGGGGCTCAAACCCACAACCCTGAGATTAAGGGTATCATGCTCTACCAACTGAGCTATCACTCCGTACAATGAGCTTCATTTCACATCTGACATGTTTCCTACATGGAGATAACTTCAGGGTAAAGGGGGGGGGGGAAACATGTACAGCATTTAGTGTGAATGAAGACGGGTTCATTTAGTGCTAGTTTTTGCTTGTGATATATCAATTACAATGATGGTGGATAGAAAATACGATACGGGAATGCAAAGCATGTGGAATTGGAAGTGTTGCCCTGCCTTGCCTCTCCCACCACTGGTGGAGAAGCTTGCACCAATTTCTGATGAGATCTTGCCCCAAATCAGGGCCGATGCCAGTGCAACTTCTCCACCAGCGACAGAGGCAGCGGGGCAGGCAGGGTGCTGGAAGGGGTGCCACCTTGGGGGTTCTGCCACCTGAGTCAGTGGCCTCACCCCACCTAATGGCTTGGCCGGCCCTAATAATAATAATAATAATAATAATAATAATAATAATAATAATTTATTTATACCCTCCCCTTCCCAGCCAGGGCCGGGCTCAGGGCGAATAACACCAAATAAAAATTACAATAAAACATAATAGAAAAAAAACTCACAAAAAAGTTAATTAAAATATGGCTTAAAATACAGCCTCATTTTAGTAGTAGCCCATAGATCAAGACCATAAAGGGAGGAAACATCAGATATTCACCCAAGCCAGCTATCTATGCTGGTCCTACATGGGCCAGCAAAAAAGCCAAGGGAAAATTTATATACCAAATCCCATATAAGGGGTCAGAGTGATTCTATGCCGAAGGCGGGGCGGAACAGCTCCATCTTGCAGGCCCTGCAGAAAGATGTCAAATCCTGCAGGGCCCTGGTCTCTTGTGACAGAGCGTTCCACCAAGTCGGGGCCAGTACTGAAAAGGCCCTGGCCCTAGTTGAGACCAATCTAACCTCCTTGAGGCTCGGGACCTCCAAAGTGTTGTTATTTATGGACCTTAAGGTCATCCAGGAGAGGTGGTCCCATAGATACGAGGGTCCTAGGCTGCATAGGGCTTTAAAGGTCAAAACCAGCACCTTAAACCTGACCATGATGAGTCTATATAAAAACAAGTGAATTGTTTCTTCAAGAGCACAAGTCACAAACAGGGATGGAGCCATAATGGCTCCTCCTATCATTTTTTTCTACTACTGACATCCCATGAAGTTCTGATGCTCTAATGTATTTGGCAACTAGCCGCTGACATTGCTGGAAGAAAGTATGAAACCGTTCTATAATTAACTGTTAAAACAATCTATATCAGTTTAGCATTCCAGTTTTTAAATAAGCAAACCTAATGTGCTTCTAAATATCATTACAACAGACTGAGAAATCATTAAAAACGATTAAAGTACTTTAAGTATAAATGTAAGTACATTTACAAGTACATTAAACTATAAGCCGTATTTTAGCTTAAATTCACATGCATCTCTTCCTCACAGATTAGATGGCTTTTCATTTTTATTACTGGAATCATGCAGTTTTATGCTCAAATAAGAAAAAAAAACCCAAATCTTCCGAGGGAAATAGAGAATTTTAAGTTCTGCTCTAAATGTAATAGAACTTTCTTTCTGTAGTTTTCTTTTAATCACGTTTATGGCATTGCTTGGAACTTTTGTTTCTTCCCAGATGTGCTTGGGGTTACTTCATTAACGAAATATCATATATTGGCAAAGAAGAAGAAGAAGAGTTTGGATTTGATATCCCGCTTTATCACTACCCGAAGGAGTCTCAAAGCGGCCAACATTCTCCTTTCCCTTCCTCCCCCACAACAAACACTCTGTGAGGTGAGTGGGGCTGAGAGACTTCAGAGAAGTGTGACTCGCCCAAGGTCACCCAGCAGCTGCAGGTGGTGGAGCGGTTCCAAGGCCAAAAAAAGTCAATAGTGAAGCAAACTCTCATGGGATAATCTATCATAAAACCAAGTCGGAGAAATCCAAGCTGATTTTGAAAATACTTGTGAACAGTTCTTACTGATACATTAATAATTCCTAACTGAAACATGGATTGATGAAAAGCATCTGTATCCTTGGCTGCAGTGGTTTGGATATTGAACAGCTGGAGTTCAAGTGAGTTTTAATTTCACCATCCCTTATTAACAAATAGTTTGTGTCGCAATGTAAACTTCATCTCCGAGCTTTTTAAAATACTCTTTTGCAGGCTGGCTTACTCGTAAAAAGTTTAAGGCAGGGATGGCCAACCTGTTGTGCCTGTGGGCAGATTTGAAAACCAGAGAAGCTATCACTGGCTCCACAACTAAACACAAACTGCAACCATTCTATTGTCTCCAACAGAATGCTTCTTCCAAGCCTTATTCCATGGAGACAGAGGACCATGTGGGCATCAAGAGGGTGTCTATATACCAAGGGATGCTACCTTCGCTTAGGGGAAGAGCTTGCAGCTGCAAATTAATTATTTGGTGGCCAACTCTTAGAACTGCAGCTAGGGGTGCTCTGATGAGCTTGCAAGACAGTGCATGTCTTGATTTCCTGCTCCCATGCGGTTCAAAAGCATGCCAGTGCAAGTAGATAAATAGGTACTGCTGTGGCGGGAAGGTTTACGGCATTTCCATGCGCTCTGGCTTCCGTCACGGTGTTCCGTTGTGCCAGAAGCAGTTTAGTCGTGCTGGCCTCATGACCTAGAAAGCTGTCTGTGGACAAACGCTGGCTCCCTCGGCCCGAAAGCAAGATGAGCACCACAACCCCATAGTTGCCTTTGACTGGACTTCACTGTCCAGGGGTCATTTACCTTTTCTTCTTTTTTTTACGTTTTGCTACTTGCACAGGAATATTTACTTGTTCATAAAAACAGCTGGTCGTAGAAGTGCTATTGAATAATAAATACATGTGGAACAAAAACATGTTTATGTGTTTTTATGGATTAGTATGCTGAAACTAAGGGTGCTTAGCCAGGAATTGTGCTCAGGATGAAGCCCCCAGAGGGTGCTATGGACACTCTCAACCCATCAGCCAATCCGCGATAAGTCTGGGCTGCCCAGCCACTCCCTCCATAAGTCCAAAGTGGTTTTGCTTTTGTCTTTGTTGGCTCATCCAACCTTGCCCGAGACAGACACCCCTTCCTTCTTTCTCCCCTCACCTTGCCTATTCCAAAGGGAAGAGTCTGAAGTCAGTTTTATTGCACATAGCCAAAGGCTGCCGCAATGTCCACAGAATCATTCAACAATTAAAAGAAAATATACTGGATTGATACAAAAAACTTAAAACATTTATGTTATCAAGACATTACCTACACTAAACAGAGCTATAAAAGTACCTTAATATACAAATAAAGACATTAAACAATAAAATTTATAAGCTAAAATTATCACATGGCCACCAATATATTAAAAAATTATGTTAATTAATACAGTATATTCGGAGATTGGTGATAAGGATAAAATATAGCTTGATGTAGATAGGGTCAAATAAATTAATCTCCTTTACAGTTGGTGGCTACCTTGGCTATATAATTTGCTCTAATTTTCCTAGCGGCAGTTGCAAAGAGTGCTACACGCCAGGTCACATCTGCGTCTGCGAGGAGATATAAAATCATGTCAGAGGGGTTCTGGTCAGGAGACCTTGTCATTATAGGTACTAAAAATCTGTCTCTTGCTTCATAATATAAGGGGCAGTGCAAGATATAATATATAAGGTCCTCTACTTCAGGACATCCCCTAATGCAAACACGTTTGTTTGTTGGTATGCCTCTGTGTCTCCCATCTCCCATGTGTATTGTATTTAATCGTAACTCTGTAAAAGCTTTCTGAAGTTGTGCAAAAGTCAATTCATTAAAATAAGATGTATGTTCATTGGTCTCTCTAAGTTTAAAATATAAGGGAAGAGTCCCCTCTGTGCCTGTGGGATGCCCAGGACAGCTGTGTTGGGCTGCCCCTCCTCCCTCATGTGCCTCTGCTCTCCTTTGTAGTGGACAGTTCCCTTCGTCCCTCCAGGGCTCCCCAGTTGGGGCAGCTGTTCCCCCGCCCCCTGAACATGGCCGCTCTGATCTGCAAGTCTTTAAAGAGACACGAGAAGCTTCTTTTGCACAATCCTGTGATAAAGTTGTTAATTTGTGTGTTTGCTTTTTCACAATTCAGATCTCAGTCCCCCTGCTGCTTCTTGTGGGGTGGGGTGGGGAGAAGAGGGAAATTAGACTCGAAGAACTAAAAGCAGACCGAGAAGCAAAGAACCCTGTGCTGTGGAAAAGGGAGTGAGGCAATTTCTTATCCTAGTAGGATAAGATGGATTTGCAGTGTTTACTCATGAGTTCAGAAGTAAACCCTGGTGACTAGTGCAATGCCTATGCATGCTCTACTCAGAAGTAAGAATCGCTGAGTTCAAGAATAAGCTGTAGCGAGTTCAAGTTGCCACTGTTTATAATGGGCACGATGTCAAAGTGGTGTAGTGGTTAAGAGTGATGGACTTGTAATCTGGTGAACCAGGTTCACTTCCCCGCTCCTCCACATGCAGCTGCTGGGTGACCTTGGGCCAGTCACACTTCTTTGAAGTCTCTCAGCCCCACTCACCTCACAGAGTGTTTGTTGTGGGGAAGGAAGGGAAAGGAGAATGTTAGCCGCTTTGAGACTCCTTAGGGTAGTGATAAAGCGGGATATCAAATCCAAACTCTTCTTCTTCTTCTTAGAAGCCAAATATTGAAAGAGAGCAAAGTTGTGTGTACAAACATGCATACCCCATGTATGTATGTATGTATGTATGTGCCGATCTGAGAATTTGACCTGGGTGAAAGAAAGCCTAGTTTTACCACTGAAGCATGCTGCAAACCAGCCCTGTGTTCTGCTTGTTGTTCTAACCAAACAATGGCAACACTGGGCTTCTGCTTCTTAAACATTGGCAAAGAGGGTTAGGGATGAGCGTTAATCTCGAAGTTTTCCACCGTGCCCTTTGGTACAATGGATTTCAGAAGTGGTCATTACTGTTCAGAGCAAGCAGCTGTCTGTTTATTCTAGTGTGTTACCCTAAAAGGGGTTCCAGCTCCAACATCAAATGGCTTTACACTACCATGAGATTCAACTGTGCAACAGTGATGTTGCCAGAGAAAGTACTGTGCTTAAAAGCTTTAGAGAAGAATTACTTTTAGTCTGGAATGCAAAATTCATGAATGTTAGCAGAGCTTAGAAAGCAGAAGAGAATCATCTATATTGCATTATGCTTGTGGCAATGAAGCCTGTGGTGCTGATTGGCTGAACTGCTAATGGTGGCTCAGAACCTTTGTTCTTGACGGAACTGAACAACCTGCTGTCCAGATTCTGTGGTGGAAGGGGAAATTGTTAGTTTGGCTGGGACTGGAACCTACCCTCACACTGGATGGCTGAGGACTGAAATGAAGCCCTAGGAAGCAGGGAGACTAAGGAAAAGGGACCTTAGAGGCAATGACACTCAAGGAATGGTGTTTAAGAAATACAGCGATAAAACATAAAGGAAATGTAGGAAGTAAATGAAGTTTAAGGAAAAGAGGAGATAAGAAACTGAGGCATGAAGCTGCTAATAAGAGGGGAAGTAAAGAAATTTTATAACACTGGGGCTGTCTGCTGTGGCAGGGAGAGAAGAATGATAAGGAGGCTAGTCAAGAAACAAAGTGGTTAAAGGAAGCAGGACCAATTAGGCAGTAGTCTGAAAAACAGGGACCTAGGAAACAAGGGATGAAGAAGAGAACTGGAAAGTTGGACTGAAGCTGTGTACTACTGGCAGGGAGGAAGTGAGCAGATGGAGAGGGGAGCCGAGAAGGTCATAGGATTGCCAGAGTAGTCTGAAATTCTGCCAGTTGTGGCTTTAATTGTAGAACTGTGGCATTCCCAAGAGTAACATGGCGAAAGAAGCAGTGTGGTGATGGAGAGGCTGTATTTCACATTGATTTGAACTCATCAACTCATTTTTTAACTGCAGGTCCCAAATTTCAAATTGAATGTATGCATGTATGTATATTGTCATGTGTGAATGACTGCATTTGACGTTCTCTCTTATAAACATGAATATGGTCAGAAAGCAGAACCAAGCCACTTTGAAATCAATTGCATGTTCTGGCTGATGTAGGTGTCAGGACATCTTCATATATACTACTAAAAAGCACCTCTGACTCTCAAATTTGTTAATACATACCAAGTGCATCTGCCATTAATGGGCTAATCACTAGATACATGTAAAATGATCTTTCATATGAATTACAGACAGTGAACTTCACAAAATAAAAGGAGATCTGGAGGAGAGATGGAAGTAGGTGGGGGCAGCAATGGAAGCTAAAAAGATGGGATAAATAAGAGAAACACGTGGTTCCCAGAAGAGACCTGAAGGCACATGAACTGTTGAAACAAATTGGGAGTAGCAATGACTCCTGATTCATGTGGCTGTATGGCATATGGGATATGAGCTTTAAGGATGATAGGCAGGATGGAATGTGGACTGTTCCTGTTCACTGTTCCATCCAGAATATTCTATAATATTCCACTGTATTCCTGCCCCCACAAACACAGCTTTCCATTCTCCCTCCCCAACATCATCCCATGCCCACTGTACTCAGCCCTCATTATACGCTCTGAGGGAGGTTCTCTTTTAGGGTCCCCACCCCACCCCGCTGTCTAAAGTTCCCCCAAGCCTGCCAATTCCTTCCCTCTTTTGCAAGGATGGTATCATTTTGGCTACATAAGGACCAACAAACTGTTCTGAACTTTTTATTTCAGGCAAGTCTCACAAAGCGGTTTACATAGAAATATCAAAATGATAATAAAGCAGTAAAGACAAGAAAGTAAAGAAAAAAACCAGACTCTCTCCTCCCATAGCATGATGGTTCCTGAGAAGCACTCTGGTGGGGCCTGGGGGAGGAAAAGGCCACCAGCTGAACATTGGGAACTTAAATGGGCAGAGATCCAGGCTGCTCTGTCTTCTGGTTGTTCTTGCTTAAAATGTCAAGACACACGCTAGTGCTAAAAGAGACGTCTCTCTTCTGCTTCTTCACAAATGCATATTGGATGGACCCAAATAGTAAAACTGATCAGTTGTAGTTAGAGCTTCATTCCATATTATGAAGATTGTATATAGCAAGCATTTCCATGAAGGAACTTCAGAAGCCGAGGGAACAAGTGAAGCCCTGTAATAAAATGTCAGTGTATCCCATGCATTTGTGTGTGTTATCTGAGGCTATGGCTGATGTGGATGGGAAAAGGTGTTGTTGTTAAAAAGAAGCTAGCTCAAAGACAGGAATCCCTGCTCTCAGAAGAGCTCTCCTACCTACCGCAGGGGTATAACTGTGAACTACACAGCAGAATTGTTTAATACAATTCTCTAACTTTTAATATGGGGATAAAAGCAATGGATAACCTGGCAGAAGTGTAAGCTACTGTTTTAGCCCAACTTGCATGTCCTAAAGTGTTTGGACAACACTGCAGGACTACCTTAACTTCTCTCCACTAAACCCCTTCTAACCTGCAATTGGAGAACAATGAACTGCATTCCCTTAGGAATTTGCATTACCAGGGTTATTTTTCAAATGTTTCACACTAATAACTCTGATAGAGCAGAGTTAAACACCTCTCTAGTTTTCTTTGGTGACAGGGATAAATACATTGGTGCCTAATACCAGCTACGTTACCATTTAGGATTTCCCCACTCATTTTTCTGAGTATTGCCTTTGGGGGAGGGGTGTCAGTGAAAAATAGCATCACAATGTGAACCAGGAATTGACCTCTCAACCACTCAATATTCTATGTTGGTTGATTATCATGGGGCTGCAGATTATTTTTGTACTTATGCATACCTCAGGGTTAAACCCCCCCTTCCGTTTTGGCTACCTAAGAATGACCATGGGAAGATGAACAGGCATAATTATTAAATACTTCATCTAATAGTGACAGTGAGGCAGCAATCCTATGAACACATTCAGCAAAGCACTCTCTCTCTCTCTGTGATCTTATTTTCAAATGCAGATGAACAGAAATAATTTATCAGATTTCTGTAGTAGGCTGTTACCCCTTCAAACCTTGAATAGGCTATAAAGCTCAATAAATAAAACAGGAGCAAGCAATTTTGGCTACATTCCTGTGCCCACTTACCACTGAAGTCAATGGGACAGGCTTCTGAATAGACATGTATGGGATACTGTATTACTTGTGAAAATGATTTTATTAATTCCAGCAGGCTCTGAAGTTGGTAACTATCCAGCTTGGGAATGGACGTGCTTTTCTGGACACCAGCACCATAAATATTGTTCAGGAAAAACAGGAGCAACTGCGTGGCATTTCAGAATTCAGTGGTGCCGTTAGGACATGTTAAGACTCTGGACTTAAAAAGCACATTACTTCACTTACTTCAAAACGTGGAAACCCACTCCTGCTGTGCTTGCCCCACCCGTCTGCTGAATGGGCCTGTGTTCTGTTCTGACGGCTCCTGTTTACATTTGAGGCGCGTCTCCTGAATAGATGCGGTGTGTGACGAAAACGGACGGCCTCCTTCCCTTTCCTATCCCAGCGCTTTCGGGAAACCGATGCAGCACATTTTGTCTTTGGCAAGCAGCAGAGGAATTCCCACTGTCGATCCTGCCGCTCTCTGTTGTGCAAGCCACCCCCGCGCCGTCGTTTCTACACTCGTCCCCTGGGCCTCGCTGAACTCTCTGGGGTTATTGCGTCACACTGTTTCAGACGTCCACGTGTTCCCTTTGCTAAAAGGCAGAGAAAAGCCATTCCTTTACCATCAATGATGACTTGAATCCGGTTTTGCTGTATCTCGCACACACGCGATGCCCCTCTCCGCCCCCGTCTCATTTGGGAAGCTACTCTGGTAACAACGATGCCAACAACTTCCTGAGAATGCATTTGCTCTTTAACGTGCTGCTATTTCTATACTTTTTCTAAATTAACGTGAGATGACTCACGCATTAGGAGGTGGGGAGGAGAGCCTGCTTTTTTTTTTCTCGGGCTAGCCCATGTTACTGTTCTGTTGTGCAATCTTTTACTGCGCTGATGCCAACTTCCCTTCATAAAGGGGGGGAATTGCACAAAAACTCCCGCGATCTGTCGGAATTTCCGCTGCGATTCCATTGACACGTGCAACAATTTCGCAACCCTCTTCGTAAAGGGGGGGGGGAATTGTGCATTTATTCCAAAGGGCATTTCCTGCCAAGTTGTTGGGTTTCGGCATATCCGGGTCAAACCCAAGCCAGTCCCGCGCAATGCAATCCTACACGTGTCTACTCGGAAGTAAGCGCCCTGAGGTTCAGTGGGGCTTGGGAGTATAGCGCTGCTCCCTGACTTTCGTGGGCAGCGCAGCAGCTGCCACTGCGGGTGGGGGGACACGGGACACGTGCGTGGCGGTGGGCGCTCGCAGATGCGTGTACGACGCGTGTCTGCACGCGGAAGGCATCTACAGACGCGCGCTGTAACTCTCACGGGAAGAAATGAGCCCCCTGGGCCAGTTTTAAGGTGTCACCCTCTTTGGACCTCCAACTGCTCTCTTCTTACCCAACGTTAAATGCATTTATTCACCCTACCAAAAAAAAACACCACCCCATCCCCACGCACAAATGGTTAAGGCAGGTTCTGGGTTCGAATCAAACCCCGCTTCGGTTTTCGCTCGGGCTTAGGGTTCCTCTTCTCTACCGCCAAGCCTTCCTCTGAGGGGAAACCAAAGCAGGGCGTCTCTAGATCTCCGCCTAAAGCGCTCCACAGCCGAGTCAACACGCACGTGTGAGCGCAGCTCGCGGGGACAGACTGAGGAGGGAAGCGTGGTGCGCGCGTAAGCGCAGGGCTGCAAGCCTAGCTACTACGACGCGGAGCAGAGCCGGCGAGCGAGCGAAATAAAAGACCGTCGTCGTTATTTCGCTGAGGCGAAATTTCTGTCAGGCGCGGAAGGGAACAAACTCCCCGCGCTTCTCTTTTCTTTCTTCAGCGCGGATGTTTTTAGGGCGCCCTTTCGCCTGCCTTGCCCGTGCCAGGCACTGGAAAACACAATGTGGAACTTTACGGGGGAAGTGGCGGCGGCGGCGGCTTCTCCTCCTCCTCCTCCTCCTCCTCCTCCTCGCCTGAGGAAAACAAACCTCGCGCCGCCCTCGGGGACCGTTAGGAGGAACTCCCGGTTCCAACGGTCACCGTCGCGAGGTGAGGGGGGGTTGGGGGGTGTCACGCGCGACAACCCCCATAGTGACGTCACACACAAAAAACCACACTCACTCACACACACACACTCTCCCCGGCGCGCGCGCGCTCTTCCCGCTCGCTCGCTTCCCGCCAGTCGGCAGTCGGCGTTCCTCGTCTCCCGCGCGCTCCCTCAGAGCCGCTTCGCTCGGCCCCTCCGCTCCCCTCCCTCCGTCTCTCTCTCTCTCTCTCTCTCTCCGGCTTCTCCGCCCTGCCTCGCCTCGCCTCGCCCTGCCCGGGAAATTCCGTTAGCGCCACCTCCTTCCCCGCCTTTCTTCGCTCTTTTTGTTGCCCCATGTTCGGTCCGGACAAACTCTTGGGGCAGCTGTCCAAGCTGGACAGATACGGGAACATGGCGTCCGTGGGGGATTTTAACCCGCTCAGCGCGAGCGTCCCGGCTACCCGAGTGGAGGTGTCGGTGTCCTGCAGGTGAGGGGAGATAAAGATTTTTTTGTGGGGGGGGTGGCGGTGTCTCTGTGGATATTCGTCGTGGTTTCCTCGGTGGACGGGGAAGTGGAAGGGGGAGGGGAAAACGCTGCTGTTTGAGGCGTGGGCGGGCGAACGTGTGAACGGGGAACCATGGTTTAGTCTCGTGTTGTTGACCCCCCTCCCCCCCCCATGGCGGGAAGTGCGAGTGTGTGGGAGCGAAAGGCGTGTCGGTGGGGGAGGCGAGATCCCTCCCTGCCGTGGTGCCCCCCCCCCCTGGATGTGGAATTCCCCCATGGCACGTCGGGAAGGAGCGCGGACACGTTTCTTTCCTGCTACCCCCCCCCCCACCCGTGTTTGGAAATCGCGCTGCCCCACGAGCAACCCCGGCCTCCGTGGGATACTGAGGGTCCCACTCCGCAGGATGCTGGTTTGTCTGAAAAGGTGTCTCCTCCGTGCAGTATGGGTGCCTGCGATGACTAGCGGCTCTGCGTTGTGCCCGGGGCCCTTGAAACGGACCACGACGAAAATAGTCCGCTTGAAATAAACATGGATCGCGACAGTAATTGAGGACAACATCCCTCTTGCAGAGGGTTGGACTAGATGACCCTCGGAGCACTTTGCAATTCTGTGATTCTTACTTGCTCTGGGAGTAGAAGGCTATCACATCTTGATCTACCTGTGGCACCTTCCCCTCCAGGAAAGGGTTATATTTTCTTAGTGCGACACACACATGCACTGTGATGAAAAGTTGTGTCCTGTCTTTCCTCTGTGCAATTATGTGGCAAAGGAAAAAGAATACGCCAGCATAATATTTCCCTTCGCTGGATGTGGTAAGGCTAAGCTGTAACTTCTTGTTCTACCTGAGGTGGCACTTGCCTTCGTGCCATATATCCTCTCCTGTTGATGATGTAGGTGTTAGACTTGCAGTGGGTGTGTGATTCCTTTGCGTTCTAGACCAGAAATTCCTTTTTCTGTTGGTGGTGTTCTCTATGTAACTCGGGCAAGAAACTGTTCTGCCTGTCTTCCCCCACAATTTTATTTCACCAGGCTTGCTCTTCCTTGGGTGTAAGACAGGATCACATTAGGAGACAGCTCTGTACCTCTTCACCACAGTATTTCCTAGAGGTGCGTGAAATGCAGAATTTCCATTGGTGATCTCCTGGGATCGGATGGGATGACAATTCCCATCTCTTTGTAGTGGATCAATGTGGAAAATCCCTTTTCCTTTCTGAATAAAATGAATTGGATAAGGATCTGAAACATATCTGCCTCTGCAGACAACCCCCCTTCCCAGTTTGAATGAGATTAAAAAAGAGGGACAGTATTTTTCCTTGTGCTGGAGTGAATTGAGGAAGATGATGGAATTAGTGTTTGCTTTTCTTCATGCACTAGCCCCATGTGATTTATTTGCAGTGCCCTTTTGCATAATTTGTGAGCTTGCTAAAGAGCTTCCTGCTCTTGTTTTGGTAATGGGTCAGTTGAGAATTTGTAAATCAGGGTACAAGAAGACTGAATGCTATCTGTTACAGTAAGAAGTAAATTGCAGGGAAATGTTTACTGGATTATCTCAGTGCAAACATGAGAAGTGTATTGTATGCTCCTGTTACTTACTTCTGGAGACAGATTTCTTAATCACATTTATCCTGAAGTAATTGGTTTGAAATCTTGTTAAGGAGCAGGCCATTCAAACAGCTTTCTCCACACCCACCCATATCCTTTTTCCTGTAGCCAAAAATGAAATGTTAGCCCTTTAAAATACAGTCATTGTGGCATTTCAGGCAAGAGAATAGTTGAATCAAAATACTCTTGAGAGAGAAAATTGAGATTGGTAGTGCATATTATGAAGTCAGCATCCTTTGTCTTTATGGTTGCCTCTTTTTTATTTTAATAGGAATCTTTACAGAGTCTCCTATCTTGGAGCTCAAACAAAGATTCGTAACTTATTTCTCATATAACTCTTTTAATTGAAGAATATGTCAATTATTCATGTTCAGAAACATGGAAAATTCTTTTGGCTTTGATTTTTTTCTTGAATGATTATGCCTGGAGTACAATTCATTTATAGCTTCTATACATTTTCAAAGGCCTTCATCAAGAAAATCAGATGAAACGGAGTAGTCCTTTCTTATTCAGGAGTATTTTCTAGGTTTCGTAGCATTTATTTTTGAATGTTTAATGATAAAATAAACCAGGAGCTTTGTGTGTTGGTTTGCAATACAGAGGTATATTTGTCATGTCACCAAAAATAGTTAAAGACCAGTATCAAATGTTGGCAAAACATGGTGTGATCTGGTTTTTACTAGTTCTTTGGAGGAGAGTTGTCATGGAAGTCTTGGTGAAAGGCAACAGTCTCTTTTTTTTTCATGGTTGCATTTCCGCGAAAACATAATTTGATGTTCTTTAAAAATCACTCCCCCACCAAGCCTGCTTCTATAGATGTAATTTGTTTAGATTTAGAATCATGGCACTGGAAGAAAATTGAAATTCATCTGTGTCTTATACAACATTAACCCAGGATGAATGCCACCTCCTATACACAGCTGCAATCACCAACTCAAGGTTAGGATTCTGTTTTCACCTGTAGCTGATTTTTTAGGTTGAAAGCTACATTTTTTACCCATTGACATCGTGCTTGTAAGTACAAGGTATTTTCTGCTTTACATAGCCCCTACAGTGCAGGTCTCCCGGCAAATGTGTCTTGAAAACTCTTCCGTTCCAGACTGCCTTTCCTTGGCAATGTCTATGCCACTGAATCATACTCCCTGCTTCCATCAACATTTTTTTTACTTCACAGTGTACGTTAATGTATCTCATCTCATGCCAACTGTGAAACACTTAAAATACATAAATTTGACAGTATTAAGAGAACTTAATATAGATCAGTTATCTTGAGTATGTGTCTCTAGTATACGGTAACTCCTGTACTCTGGCAGCTTCCACCATGTTTGATACCTCTAACAGACTGGTCCATGCATAAGGTGAAAACAGGAGGTGCTACAGTATTATAATAAATAAGCATAGGTGCTTCTAGGATTAGGAAGATTTGTAGGGGACGTGATTCAAATATTAAAAACCAAGCAAACAGCCCATCCTTCAGAAGATAGGAGTTACCGGTCCTTTACCATTACTGTACCTTTTACCTGTACCAAATCCCAGAGTGATTGTTTTGATCTAAGTTCATAAGTTATCTGCCTGTATTTAGTTTTATTATATCTGCTGCCACTTTCTGTGGATACTTTATTGTGACTTTAAGTTTTGTTGGCCTTAACACAGTACTGCTGAAACAGACATGACAGAGGAAATCAGTGAAGACCTCCCAATACTTTGTTTGGAATGAACTGCTATATTCTGATTTAGCACTCTCAGTGGTGAACCTTGAATAAGCAGATATTTCAGATTTATTACCAAGTATACATGGAAAGTAACAGGGAACAAGTAACAGGGAAAAGTTAATCCATTTAAGTAGCCTGAACTGTCTAGTTCTTTGATAATAAAAGTCCATAATAAGAATCTCCATGTAAATTTCTGATTGGCCATTATATCAGAGATGCTGCTTCTTTTACCATTGATACAAAAACCAGTCTGTGAAGATTCTGATTTTTACTGGTCTCAGACAGTGGTGTGGGGGTCCCAGAAGGACAGTTGCCCCAGGCACAAAATTCTGAAGGGCACAACCAGGTGCTCCCACAACAGGCTCCCTCATCAAGGCCGTGTGGCTGAGCTGCTGCCACAGTCCAGAGATGTGGGGAGGCAAGCTGCACCCAAGCTGGGCCTTTGGGATTGGGGCAGCAGTGGTGCCTCCCCGTGGCTGTCAAAGGGACGCCTGAGCACATGCCCCACCCTGGGCCGGCTAAGAGGCGAGTTTGGGCTGGCTCAGCCAGCCTTTCACTCGGTCACACGCGCTCCCGCAGCATGCAGGCATCTCACTTTCTCAGCCTTGGCTTCACCTCCATCCAGTGGGTGACAAGCAGAGAGAAACTGAGAGAGGTAGTCTTACTCAGCTCAGTTACTTGGAAGCCCCGCTCGCATTAGGTACCTGCCATGCCAAGGTGCGGTGCAGCCTAGCTCTGAGGCAGTGTTCCAGCCACTGAAGAAACAACAGTAGAGTGCTCTTCTTGCCTTTTGCTGCTGGGCAGACAGGGAAGGGGGTGAGGAGCCAGCAGCAAAGGCAGGGCTTTGGGGCTATTGCTCCAGTTAAGCAACAGTTGCTTGGGGCTTCACTCTGAGGGAGGCTGAGGGAGAAGGGCGGCAGGGGCTGGAGGGCCAAGGGGTGGCCTCTGGTATTTCAGGGGGTAGGAGAATAAGCAGCCCTTCAACATGGCACACAGCAGTGGCAGAGACCTCCACAAGGGCAAGTACTTGGTGCTGCACACTGCCTTGCTGTGCACCTCCTCAGCCACTGCTATTGTGATTTTGGCCAGCTTGCCCAGCATCTCCAATACTGACCCACTGACCCCTCTGCTGGATTGAGACTCTCTTACACTACCTTTTCCTCTCCCCACTTCTTCTCTCTTGCCCCCCGATACTTCACACGCTTACTGGTTTACGGGGTGCAATACTTGCCTTGCCCTGGGCACTGGCAACCCACCCTCCGCCACGAGTCTCAGATTCCCATAAAAATGTAGAACTTCATTCTTAGAGTTGGTCTACTTGTCAGTTGACTTCTGAAGCTGCAGTCTAAACCAGTGGTTGGCAGTGGTGGGATTTGATAGACTGGCATAGTCACTGCTATGCCCACAGCCCTGCAGCTTACAGCAGCTTGGGGTGTGTGATGAAGAAGAATGCAGCTTTGCAATGGCAACTCCCAGGCCGGCACAGTGAAGCAATCAAGCTTGGACCTGTCATCACTTGCCTATGGTAGGACTGGCAGTTAATTAAAATACGACTTAAAATGCAACCAGTTAATTAAAATACAGCTTAAAATACAGCTTAAAATGCAGCCTCATTTTAGTAGTAGACCATAAATCAAGACCATAAAGGGAGGAAACATGAGATATTCACCCAAGCCAGCTATCCATGGGCCAGCAAAAAAGCCAAGGGAAAATTTATATACCAAATCCCATATAAGGGGTCAGAGTGAGTCTAAGCCAAAGGCTCAGTCTTTCTGGCCCTCGGAAAGATGTCAAATCCCGCAGGGCCCTGGTCTCTTGTAACAGAGCGTTCCACCAAGTCAGGTCCAGTGCTGAAAAGGCCCTGGCCCTAGTTGAGACCAATCTAACCTCCTTGAGGCTTGGGACCTCCAAAGTGTTGTTATTTATGGACCTTAAGGTCCTCCGCGGGGCATACCAGGAGAGGCGGTCCCGTAGGTACAAGGGTCCTCAGCCGCATAGGACTTTAAAGGTCAAAACCAGCACCTTAAACCTGACCCTGTACTCCACCGGGAGCCGGTGCAGCTGGTAAAGCACTGGATGAATGTGATTCTGTGGCAAGGACCCCATAAGGAGCCTTACTATGGCATTTTGCACCTGCTGGAGTTTCTGGGTCAGCTTCAAGGGCAGCCCCGCATAGAGCGAGTTACAATAGTCAAGCCTGGAGGTGACTGTTGCATGGATCACTGGGGCCAGATCAGGGCAAGAAAGGTAAGGGACCAACTGCTTAATATGGCAGAGATGGAAATGTGCCACCTTTGCTGTGGCTGCAACCTGCGCCTCCATAGAAAGGGAAGCGTCAAAGGTTACACCCAAACTCTTGACAGAAGGCACTGACACTAATTGAGCCCCTGCAGAGATCGGAGTGGGCCCCAAACCCATGTCATCCCAACCCAGCCAGAGGACCTCTGTCTTTGAAGGATTTAACTTCAACAGGCTCCCACGCAGCCATCCAGCCACAGCTTCCAAGCATCTGGGTCAGAGTCAGGGCGGCCGACAACTCCTTCCCTAGCGCCTGTTAAACCAGGTTCAGTCCCATTGCTCATTTGCTGCTGATAGCAACATTTCCTGGTTTAGCAGCTTGGGAATTAAGCATAAAAAATGGGCCTTTAATTTCTTTCAAGACAGGTGCCTGTTGTACTATATCAGCAAGAGGGAACCTGTTCAGTATTAATAGCACATTTGCCATAATAGCAAGTGTGCACATGTTATGTGATTTATGATTCACATACAAAATTAATTATCATTGGAGATGTACAAGCTCCATTGCATCAAGCTCAATCTTGTTAGGATGCCTTGAAACCCTTAAATTGGTTGCACCATAGACATAATTAGACATCATACCAAACCATGGCTTGTATTTTCTTTAGTTTAGAATCCAAATAAACATTTGGGTTTCCAAACAGAAGAAACTGTAGTTTGATACTTTTTTCTGTATGATCAGCATTCAGATCTCTAGGTGCAGCAGCCTCTGGAAAGAAAGCAGTGGCTCTCTGGTATGTCAATTCAGTCAGCATGATAACCCATAGATAATGCAAAATAAAACCATGGTTCTGGTTTGCTAGCCAGTCACAAATATGGCTGCCAATTCAGACGTTGCAGTAAACTAAAATTAGCCTTCTTTAACCATAGTTTGGTATGTTTTTTGATTTGAGCCAATGAAGCAAATTTCTCATGGTAAACAGACTGCCCCCATGTGTTTGAAGTTTATTTTTCGAAAGCATGAAAGCTAGAAATCCATAGTAAACATAAAATGAGGCTCTGAGGTTTATGCCATTCTTGGAAACATGTATTTAGAGAAACATACTTATCTTTGACTCCAGAAACATAATGATTGAGTGGCTACTTGAATTAATTGTCTATTTTATAGGTAAATGCATTCAAATGTCAAAAATGGATCAGTTGCAGTATTTTATGTGGGTAATATTCTTAAGGTTTTGTTCAAATGTGTAATGCATGGCACTTGAGGTTTTGGTAAACACATGTTGAGACACATATTCACATTCAGCTGGCTTTTAGCTAAGGAAATAAAAATATATCCAAATAACTTTTCAGTATGATAGGCTAAGTTACACAAAGCAGAAGAAATTTAGTCTAGTGACACCTTAAATACTGACTTATTTTATTGTTGCATAAGTTTTTGTGAGCCTCTTTTCCCACCACACATTTTATCTTCATAGCAACTCCATGAAGTAGTAGATAGGTAGCCGTGTTGGTCTGCCATAGGTCTTTAAGGTGCTACTGGAAAGAATTTTTTTATTTTGTCCATGAAGTAGGTTAGACTGAGAGAGAGTGACAGGCTAGGATCACCTAATGACCTTAATGTCTGGTTGAGATTTAAACCTGGGTCTTGTAAATCTTCATATATACAGCACATACCCTTTTTATAGGCAGTTCTTTCAAGAACGTATGTGAATATTCTAGAAAAATATTTCATGTTTGACATGGTCTTCCACAATTTAGTGAAGGTAAGACTCCTAAATATTAGAAGAGGTTTGCTACTTTAGACCACATTGACTTTATACTGTCAACATACTGGTCCACCTAGTCCAATATTGTCTACCCTAAGGGTTGCCAAGCTTTTTAAATCAGAAGGCGCATCTTGAATTTTGAGAAAGTGCTGTGGGCGCCAGCCACAAAATGGCTACCATGGTCGTGTGGCATAACACAAAGCAGTGGCGTAGCGTGGGGGGTGCAGGGGGGGGCCCGGCTGCACCGGGTGCAACATCTGGGGGGGCGCTCGCACTCGCAGCTCTCTGCCCCCTGCTAAAATCCACAGGTTAGGGGGCGCAAATTACTTGCCTTGCCCCGGGTGCTGACAACCCATGCTACGCCACTGACACAAAGTCAGAAGAAATACAGTCATTGCTCCTCTCCCTTACTGGACATCCTTATACTTGTTATGGGAGGTCACCTATGTCCTGCTGATCCTGATTGTGGAAATTTCACTATTTTGATCCCTGTCCATTACTTTTGCTGTAATAACGGAACATTTCCCAGTACCAGGAAAAAATATACAGGATGGCCACACTTTCTCTCATTCAAATACACATTCACTGCACTTGTACAAACCACAGACATACATACATCTCTCTCCCTCTCCCTCTCCCAACACATACATGTGAACACACACTTCACATATATACAGTCACACATACCCAACTGCATTTCCATCAAAACACAGAGCATATACTTGAGCACCCCTACATGCTCACACATTCTAAAAAGCCCCTCCATATGTGAGGGAACTGCTTGCTGTTAAAATAATAATAATTGTAATGTAACTGGCTCATTTAGCCACATGTGGTTATTTGGCAATGCCCCAAAGCTGGGCTGGCTCACCCATGAGGCAAGGTGAGGAAGCTGCCTCAGGCAGCAGAATTCTCTGGCACAGCAGATCCCAATGTTGATCTTTCTTTCCTATTCCTAATGTAGAGCTTCCCTCATCCCTTCTTCAGACATCCTTCCTCCTCTTTCTCAAAAAAAGGGGGGGTTAAGAGCAGATCCATAGTGAATATCAATCAAAAGAAGTCCTTTCCTGCTACCACCTTATCATTCATCATGTCCATCTTGTCTTATGGTCCAACCACTTCCTTGGTTAGCTTCCTGCTTATGATGTAAATATAAAAAAGATTTATCCACCACCATGTTGAATCACAGAAATGAAAAAGCTTTACATACCTATTGTCTACAATAATGTAGATTTGGCAACAGTTTTGGTTTGTTGAGTATGATCCTAAAGCCATTTTTACATTGCAAGTTAACTTCCTTTTACACCTGTTCTTTTCCTCATTCTAGTACTCCTGTATCATTAGTTTGTTCTGAGCCAGTTCCCCTGTGCCTAGGTTTGCATGTAGAAAACTGAGTGATTCTGGATAAATCAGCAGTGTGAGGAGAGATGTATAAATAGACACCTCTCAGGTTGCCTCTGGTAAGTTCCTCCAAGCAACCAGTCAAGGAAGATTTAGAAAAAATGGTGTGAGTGTTGCTCTTAGGTTACAAATGTCTAACATAAATATGTTTAATAGCAAAGTTGGTAGCAACTTTTATGCAGTTACTTTCATGACTGCTACCTCTGTTTAGTTTTGTAACCTGGCATGAAAGTAGTATTGTGCTGTATTCAACTAAATAGTTATGTTAATAGAAACTAGCTCAATTCCTGCTAGTGCAATAGAACTTCCCCATTATTCTCTCCCCCCCCATGCCCTCCCCAGATCTATCCTAGAGGGTTGGCACAATGCCTTTTTGCAAGGGGTGAGAGGGGAGATCATTCTATCAGGCCAGCAGAAATGCTTATACTTACAGGACAATTTCCTTAGTGCCATATTGAATACAATGCAATCACCATAACAAGCAAAACACTTTAAAGAATTTGTAGTATTAACTTTATTTTATGGCTATAAACAGTGATCATAGTGTGTCTTTATCAAAGTTCAGCTGTTTGACTACAGTCCAGTCCAAAAATCCATAGCTACAGAAAACCTTATTAATATCATACAATTTTTAATGGTGTCTTTTATCATGAGTTGAGATTTTGGGGACTTAATGCTAAACTGTAGTTTATCATTGCATGAATGAGTCTCAGCAGGAACTGGGCTCACACCATCCCTTCTTCCCCCCTCTGACACAACTATGTGGAAGAGATTGGATGTTTCCATGTTTAAGCTAACTAGAGTTCCTGATTAAGATCCAAATTTGGGGAACTTTGGTTAGTTTTAAACAAGCCAGGATCAAACTCTGGTTTATGATCTGGTTGGTTCTCAAACTATAGTTTGAATCGGCCTTCCTTGCATTTGAACTGATAGGAGTGATAGAAAAACTGGACAGACCTCTATATTCTGTGAAAAGCGGGATGTGAATGAAGAAACCACTCAATCCAGACAAGACAGATCCACTAATAATTAGGAATTCAGGGGTCTGGGGAAGTACACAGCCTTTTCTAGATGAGGTTGCACTTCCTCTTAAAGAGCAGGTTTGTAGCTCAGAAGTTCTGTTAGGTTTGGCTGTTAACGCTGAATGTTCACATTTCTTCTGGGGGAGAAAGCTCTTGTGTGCCAGCTACAGGTTTATTACCGTGATCTATGTTCTTGTAAGATCCAGGGTAAATGATCTGCAGTGCATTAGGCTGAAAACTGTTTGAAAATTTCAGCTGTATCAGAACATGGCATCTAGATAACTGTCCATAACAAGTTAGTCTGAACATATTTTACCTGTAGTAAAAGGACTTCCCATGTAAGCATCCAAATAAAATAAACATTTTTCTGTAATTGGTCAGTATTTTATCAGCTCATGTGACATTCATATATATATTGCCCTTAGAAATGAACATGGATGTTAAGTGTTGTTGCTTTTTATTCCACCCTCTGTATACAACAACTTATAAAAGTTGTTGTATGCAGTTGTTGTTGTTGTTGTTGTTGTATGTAAAAGTAATTCAGCTATCCCAGCAATCCTCTGGCCACCAAGCCACTCTGCTTTCCTTTCAGGTCTTCTTTCTTCCTCCTTGATCTTCTTCCACTTCTGTTGCCTTTTCCTGGCTGTCCATCACAATCGCCAGTCGTGGACCCTTCAACCATATAGCCAGCTCCTAGCCATATATACACTTATTCTGGCCACTCTAGTCCAACCCCAGCCAAATTCAAAACTTGTATCCACCAATCAGAACATGTGGAACTTCTGATAGGTTTGATTGCATCATAGGAAGAAACCTAGTTTGGAACTACATTGAATGAAAGCTTAAATTAGGAGAAATTGTAGGTTCTTTATACTTTATACCTTATACTCGCCAACATTTTGTTATAGAAAGGTTGTCCTTTTCAAGCGAGCCATTATGATACAGTGGTACCTCGGGTTACATACACTTCAGGTTACATACTCTTCAGGGTACAAACTCTGCTAACCCAGAAATAGTGCATCAGGTTAAGAACTTTGCTTCAGGATAAGAATAGAAATTGGGCTGTGGCGGCGCGGTGGCAGCAGGAGGCCCCATTAGCTAAAGTGGTGCTTCAGGTTAAGAACAGTTTCAGGTTAAGAACGGACCTCCAGAACAAATTAAGTACTTAACCTGAGGTACCACTGTAATGCCCTTGTTCTCACACCAAAGTTCACTGCCTTAGTGCCTCTGTCTTCCCTTGTATGTCATACATTGCTTGAAGACTTTATCTATCCACTTTATTTATTTACTCAGCAAGATATTGTCTACCATAAAACTTTTACTGTTGTCATCCACCTGCCTTGAGACCTTGTGGTGAAGGGTGGGTAAGGAATATAATTAAATAAAGAAACTGATTGGGAAGGGAAGCTGACAAGAGCCGAGGAGGGTCTGGTTTCGATTATATCTTCCCCATGGGATGAAGGTGAAAAAAATTATGAGTATTCAAATTGGGAAGAGGTAGAATTTAGCATTGACATATGCTAGAGATTTAGAGAGGCTGGAGCGCTATAGGCTAAAGTTCAAGTACCAAGGACACTTGGTGAAAGATACTACAGTATATATGAGTGTTTATTTGCTAATGCTAGAAGCTGCTGAGTCGAGATAGATGAACTGGAGTGCTTTGTCTGAGAGGACAACATAGATATGATGGGCATAACATAAGCCTGATGGAATATATTAATTATAGTTGATCCTCTAGAGACCGACAACAAAAGTAAAATAGCTGGTGTCTGTTTTTAAAATGCGAGGCTAGCACACAGAGAGCCCCAGTAGCAGAATATTAAGTCCCATCATTAGGCAGATTAATGAAGCACAGGAATAGGCTATTAAACCTTATTTATTCTGTTTGTTCAGCTGCATAAGGCAGCTGACCCCCTTTTCAATAAATACACTACAGACTGCAAAGTAAGTTTGAAATGCTTTACTTACAGTTTCTTGCTTTCAGACATGCATTTTCCTTACACAGCAGCAATAAAATAATTCATGTAAAACACTCTTAGTAGAAATACAGCAATTATAGCTTCAGAGCCTGGAACAGGGGTCAGCAAACTTTTTCAGTCCATTGTCCCTCAGACCTTGTGGGGGGCTGGACTATATTTTTTTTTTGGGGGGGATGAACGAATTCCTATGCCGCACAAGTAACCCAGAGAATAGCACACATTCTACTCATGTAAAAACACACTGATTCCCGTATAATCCACGGGCCGGATTTAGAAGGCGATTGGGCCAGATCCGGCCCCCGGGCCTTAGTTTGCCTACCCATGGCCTGGAAAGTACCAGGCTCGTCTGTCTCCATGGCTTGCAGTGAAAGTGGTGGGGGACACTGGAAACAGGTTTCACTTCCTTCCTCTTAAGAGAAGAGGAGGCATGACTTTACTGAGCCTATTCTAGCAGTAAGAACTCAGTGGTCCTTAACTCATTCACATACTAACTAGCAAATATGTATTTGTTATGTACTGAGTTGAATAGGATCCAAAATGCAGCAGTCTGATTGGTCCTAGAACAATAGGATCCAAAATGCAGCAGTCTGATTGGCCCTAGAACAATAGGATTCAGAATGCAGCAGTCTGATTTGTCCTAGAACAATGCAGCAGTATGATTGGTCTGCAGGAGCCACCCAATCCAGCTCCAGATGGAAGTGAATCCACAACCTGATTGGCCTACAGGAGAATTCCGGAATTAGCCAATCACGTGCAGCCCATTGTGTAAATAATGTATATAAAGCAGATACTTTGGGGAAACTTTCATTCCTCCTCACCACTATGAGCTGAATAAAGAGCATGAAATCCACACTCGACTCCGAGTATATTTCAGTATTGTTAGGTTTGTTTGCTAAAATCTCCCACACAGAAGAGGAAACTTCCTAAAAATGAGGCTGTGGAAGTTGAAAGCCAAAGTCAAGAGGGTCTAATCTCTCCAAAATATTTGGGGTTGTTTAAAATCACAATAGTAGAAGCTCAGCTAGACTGTATACAACAGGACCAGGACCACTAAAGGAGGAAAATAAGATTTGCAGAGAAGCTGTGTGTTTTCGGGTCTCATTCGCAAAGTAAAAACTGACAAATAACCTGGTCCTGATGGCATCAACTCAAGAACTCAGATGTGACATTTCTGATCTTATATCAAAAATATGTAACTTGCCTCTAAGATTAGCCTCTGTACTGAGGACTGGAAGGTGACCTGTGTAATGCCACTTTTTAAAAAAGGATCTGGGGGTGAGGAGGATCTAAGAAAAGACAGATTGCTTAGTTCCAGAAAAACTGGTGGAAAACATTGTTGAAGATAATATTACAAAGCATTTTGCTGAGCAGAATCAGAATTGCTTCTGCAAAAGAAAGGATTTATCCACACTTGCGTTTTGCCCTGCTCTTTCCATGCAGAGGTCTATGCTTTAATGCTCCATGTCTGAGCCATTTTGTTTTTGGTTTTTGCGCTGAGCTTTCTCCATAAAAACCAGCCCTTTAAAGTTGAATAATAGCAAACGCCAATTTCGGTTTTCCACAGATTGATGTTTGCTCCAATTGAACTTTAAAGAGCAGGTTTTTGCAGGGAAAGCTCCAGAGCAAAAAAGAGGGGGGGTATAGACATGGAGCTTTAAATTGCATACCATGTCTGGAAAGAGCAGAGAAAAGATAATTTTGGATAAGCCCTTAGTTCTTTCTTACTAACCTCTTAGCATTCTTTGAGAGTGCCAATTAGTACAGCATATAGATGGTGATCCAGTTGACAATGTGTACTCTGAATACCAGAAAATGTTTGATAAAGTCCCTCACCATACTCTTGAGTGAGCTTGTCAGTCATGGGATAAGAGGAGAGACACTCTTATGGAACTGGCTAAGAAACAAGAAGCAGGGAGGAAGAAAAAAATATTCAGTTATTCCAGCTGAGGGATATGGAAAATGGAGTCTCCCAGGTACAGTGGTACCTCTAGTTGCGGACTCAATCCGTTCCGGGGTGCCGTTTGCACCCCGAAAAGTCTGCAACTAGAGCACCTCTTCTGTGCACACGCTTGGCGCGATAGAGCACTTCTGCGCATGCGCAAAGTGTGCAGATTGTTTATGCACATGCGTGTGTGGCGAACCCGGAAGTAAATACTTTGCCACGTTCATAACCTGAAAAGACGCAACATGAAGCAGACGCAACATAAGGTATGACTGCATTGGTATTGAGACCCGTGCTTTTTATCTTGTTCCTAAACTATCTAGAGTTGGCAGTGAGAAGTGAGGTACGCATGTTTGCTGATAGTGCCAAATTATTCAGGGTAGTTAAAACAAAAAGAGATTGGGAGGAGCTCCAAAAGGATTTCTCCAACCTGAGAGGAGGGTCAATAAAATGGCAAATGTAATTCTATTTAAGGAAGTATGAAGTGATTGATTCACATTGGGACACCTCTCCCAATTTCACATATACATTCATAGGGTCTGAACTGGCAGTGGCTGACTGGGAACGAAACCTTGGGATCATAGTGGATAGTTTGGTGAATATGTTGATCCTAGTATGAGGGAGCTGTGAAAAAAAATTACCTACATTCTAGGGATCACTAGGGAGGGGGTTGAGAATAGAACTGCCAATATCATAATGCCGTTATACAACTATGGTGTGACTACTACACCAACTATGGTGTGAATACTGCATATAGTTGTTTGCTTAACCTTTGGTTGCAAAAGAGCGACCAAAACTTTTGGTTGCAAAAGGGCAACCAATGCTCACATTGCTGCTGTGAGGAGAGGTCTCAACATTTGAGGCATTTTAATTTAGGAGAAAGATAGGTAAGTGGGGACATGTTAAAAGGTAAAGGTAAAGGACCCCTGACAGTTAAGTCCAGTCGCGAACGACTCTGGGGTTGCAGCGCTCATCTCGCTTTACTGGCCGAGGGAGCCGACATTTGTCCGCAGTTTTTCCGGGTCATGTGGCCAGCATAACTAAGCCGCTTCTGGCAAAACCAGAGCAGTGCACGGAAACGCTGTTTATTTTCCCGCCAGAGCGGTACCTATTTATCTACTTGCACTTTGATGTGCTTTTGAACTGCTAGGTTGGCAGGAGCAGGGACCAAGCAATGGGAGCTCACCCCGTCACGGGGATTCGAACCGCCGACCTTCTGATCGGCAACCCCTAGGCTCAGAGTTTCAGACCACAGCGCCACCTGCGTCCAAAGGGAGACATGTTAGAAGTATATAAAATCATGCATAGTGTGGATTAAGTGGACAGAGTGAAGTTTCTCTCTCATAAAACTAGAACTTGGGGCAGTCCAATGAAATTGAAAGCTAGAAGATTCAGGGCAGGTGAAGTCCTTATTCACACAGAGCATAGTGAAACTAAGAAATTTATTGCCACAAGATGACGTGATAGACACCCACTTGGATATCTTTAAAAGAGGATTGGACAAACGGCTGTTGTGAAGGACAGACCCTGGGTCCGCCTCCTGAGTGGAGTTTCAGCCAATCAGGAAAGTAGGCAGTTAAAACCTGACAGTTAGAACTGTTAGGTCATAACCTTCTGCAGGAGCCCAGATGGGGCAGGAGCCCAGGTGGGGCTTGTCTGTCAGAAGCCCAATCTGGGCTCCTGCCCTTTCTTGTAAAGATCCTAGAAGGGGCTGGGAGTTTTCTTCTCCTAGAATAAGAGCAATTTCCATTCCTTTCTAGGAGGAATGAGTCTATTCAGAGCAGTGGTGTAGCGTGGTAGTGGGGCTGTGGGTGGGGCACAGCGTCATAGTGACCTCTGCCCACTGCAGCAGTTGGGGGGGCATGTCCTGCCCTGTCCTGAGCTGTTGTGTCCTTCTCATCGCCCTCCAGCTTGGGGGGGTGGCTGAGAAGGATGCAACAGGCATGGGCCCTGGCCCTTCGAGCCCAGCACTGCTTTTGCGAGCTGCGCTGCTTGCAGGGAGGGTGTCGTGAGCTGTGGTGTCCTCCTCATGGTGTCCTCCAGCTGGGGGGTGACAGAAGGACACAACAGGCAGGCGCCCCGGGTCCTGCGAGCATGCCTGTTGCATCCTCATCCGCTTCCCAGCTGGAGGGTGTCATGGGAAGGACGCAACAGCTCACGGTGCCCTCCCTGCAAGCAGCGCAGCTCGCAAAAGCAGTGCTGGGCTCGCAGGGGCCACGGCCCATGCCTGTTGCATTCTTCTCAGCCACCCCCCAAGCTGGAGGGCGATGAGAAGGACGCAACAGCTCAGGACGGGACAGGGCATGGCCCCCCAACTGCTGCAGTGGGCAAAGGTCACTATGGCGCTGTGCCCCGCCCACGGCCCCACTACCACGCTACACCACTGCTCTGAATAGACTCATTCCTCCTAGGATGGAAATTGCTCTTATTCTAGGAATAAAAAGCTCCCTGCCCTCACGTTGTGCCCTGATGCGGGTGTGCTGCTGATGTTGCCTGCCCCAGGCGCAGTCAGGAAATGCTCTGCCTCTGATTCAGGGACAGGTTTAAGGTAAGAATTTTAAGGAAGTTCTTCACTATCTCTGTAAAGAGTGTTTGTCTAAAACAATGTTGGTACCTTATTAGAGTAACTATTAAGCTATACCTTTCATTGAGGGGAAGTGTTCTAGCTTTCCCTCCAAATGTGCCTCATTCTTGCTTTAATCCTCTGGGCAATGGATAAATGTTAACATGGTTTCTCCTTGCCACATCTTGCTGCTGGCTACTATTAAGAAGTGATACCTCCTGCAGATAATAACAGACCTCTAAAGTGTTCTGACAGGGAGACTCTTAAGTTTTAAAACCACCCCAAAATTGGATCATATTTATTGATGGAAGTTGCTACAGCTGTCAGTGGCTGCTAGCGATGATGACTGATGTGCCTCTACTGTCAGAGGCAGGTGTTGTACTCAGCTTCTGCTTGTGTGCTTTTCATAGGCATATGGTTGGCCACTGTGAGAACAGGAAGCTGCACTAGATGGTCTGCTCCAGCATGGCTTTTCTTATGTTCTTACAGTTTGCTAGTTTGAATGTAGCTGCAAGCTACGGTTTGTGCTATACAGTGGTACCTTGGTTTATAACTTAATCCTGTCCACAGTGGCGTAGCGTGGGTTCTCAGCACCCAGGGCAAGGCAAGTAATTTGTGCCCCCTAACCCGTGGATTTTAGCACTCGAGTCTCTTCCGCGCCCCCCCAGATGTTGCGCCAGGTGCACCCCCCACGCTACGCCACTGCTCCCACCACAAGTCTTCAGGACAGCCATCCGAAGGCTGGCGCGGGGAGAAGGTCTCTCTGCCCCACCGCCAGGCTTCGGAGCAGCCTTCCGAAGGCTGGCGGTGGGGCGGAGAGACCTCCTCCCGCCGCCAGGCTTCGGAGCAGCCTTCCGAAGGCTGGCGGTGGGGCAGAGAGACCTCCTCCCGCCGCCAGGCTTCGGAGCAGCCTTCCAAAGGCTGGCAGTGGGGTGGAGAGCCCTCCTCCCGCCGCCAGCCTTCGGAGCATCCTTCAGAAGCCTGGCGGCGGGAGGAGGTCTCTCCGCCCCACCGCCAGGCTTCGGAGCAGCCTTCCGAAGGCTGGCGGCGGGAGAGGTCTCTCCGCCCCACCGCCAGGCTTCGGAGCAGCCTTCCGAAGGCTGGCGGCGGGAGGAGGTCTCTCCGCCCCACCGCCAGCTTTCGGAGGAGGTCCGAGGACAGTGGGGAAGACACGCTGCGCTTCCCCGCTGTCCCGGAGATTTCCCTATGGACTTCCGTCTTGCGAAAGGCTGGCCAAACGCGCCCCCCCCCAATGTTGCGCCCGGTGCGGCCGGCACCCCTGGCACCCCCCACGCTACGCCACTGCCTGTCCAGAAGTCTGTTCTTAAATCAAACCGTTCTTAAACCAAGGCATGCTTTCCCATAGCAGCGGGGGACTCAAATTACAAATGGAACACACTCAACAGGAAGCGAAACATGTTCTGCTTCCAAGGCAAAGTTCACAAACCAAAACACCTACTTCTGGGTTTGCAGCATTCTTCATCCAAGTTGTTCGTAAACTAAGCCAGGCACCCCAAAACTCGGCCCTCCAGCTGTTTTGGGACTACAATTCCTATCATCCCTGACCACTGGTCCTGTTAGCTAGGGATGATGGGAATTGTAGTCTCAAAACAGCTGGAGGGCCGAGTTTGGGGATGCCTGAACTAAGCTGTTCTTAAACCAAGTTACCACTGTATTGTATTGCTGAGGTTGTAGGCAGTGTGTGAACATGAAGAACAGTAAAAATAATCTTTAGTTCAGGGCAACTGGCAGTTCCTCAGCCAGTACAAAAGCTAGTTGGACTGATGAAGCAGAGTACTCTTGTTTGTTGGCCCCAATATACATGGCAATGAAGGCGGAGATCACTTTCATTAATAATCTCTTCCAATACGACTCTTTCTGTTTAAGATCTTTAGTAGTGATTTTTAAAAACAGAACGGTAACATGATCTTTTCTTTCATGAATAGGAACCTTTTGGACCGAGACACATTTTCAAAATCTGATCCAAGTAAGTATAACATTTATTTGTTAATGAAATTTTCCATTTCCTATTCACCTCTCACAATATTTTCTTTTAAATTAAAATGAATTATGCAGGGGACTGGATGAAAGGTTAATTAGCCAGTAATCCTTAATGATAATTTTTGCTACTGGTTCTTGTGTAAGTAAATCAGTGCCCTGGTACTATAAAGCCAGGGCTGCAATGAAGCCAACCTTGCATCCTTCTGATATGGTTTTTCCTTTACCACTAACATTGAACAATTCTTTTGAGTGATGGATGCATAAATAAAAACTGAATATTTGCTAAATGAGGAGTTTAAAATAGTTTCTGTTTGGAAAATCAAGGAAAATAATGAACTTTGAAGAAAGCTTTGTTCTCTTCATTGCTAGTAGACGTGCATATGCACTTTTCTTGGGCATGGTAAACTAACTAGAAGAGCCAACCTTTAATAGTGGAATATTAAATGTCTGGAAGACAAGGAGATATTTCCTCCATTGTTCTTAAATGGTTTCCCAGTTAGGAGGATATTGGTGAAAGAAGTGTCTTAAAAAAAGAAAAGTTTTGTAACTTCAGCTGATAGGGCTAAAATATTCTGTAGCTGTTAAACTTGAAACAGGTTTCTTCTACTTACGGTTTGTTAGATCTGATGTATATGGTCAGGAATAACAGCTAGACTGTATGACATAGTATTCAGGTAAGACAGTGTTTGAATGCTGGATCTTATTGTGAAGTTTCATTAAACATGAAGCACAATCTCAGATGGCTTATAACTCCTAAATGGGCTTGGATGTCTTATGTAATATTTTAACGTTTGCCTAATATCTGTAGCATTATAGCTTTGAGTATTAGTTGTAATGGAAAAGTTAAACAGAACATATGAAATTGATCACATTCTTCTTTTTTGTCCCCACAGTCTGTGTTTTGTATACCCAGGGTATGGGAAACAAGGAATGGAGAGAGGTAAAGCTTTTTGTTATTGCATTTATATATATACATATTGTTGCATGCCACCCCAGTCTCAGAGCAGTGCGAGATTACTAGTAACCCTAGTAATCTTACCCAGGGTTCATGTTTGCTTTGGAATGAGGTACAGAAGAGACTGTGGTTCCATTATGATGTATGGTTCCATTATGATGTATGGTTTATTTACACATCTATACAACCTGACCCTGCAATGGAGGGTTCACAGCATTAACACCCCAAGAGGGTCTTACTTCCTCCGTAGTGACAGCCTTGAACTCAAACAGAAATTGAACATTGCTCTGTCTGGCTTCCCAGCTTCTAGCTCAGGGGCCAGCAAACTTTTTCAGCAGGGGGCCAGTCCACTGTCCCTCAGACCTTGTAGGGGGCCAGACTATATTTTTTTTGGGGGGGGGATGAATGAATTCCTATGCCCCACAAATAACCCAGAGATGCATTTTAAATAAAAGGGCACATTCTACTCATGTAAAAACATGCTGATTCCCAGACAATCTGTGAGCCAGATTTAGAAGGCGATTGGGTTGGCTCTGGCCCCTGGGCCTTAGTTTGCCTACCCATGTTCTAGCTCATATCACTCAACTCTCAATTCTACCCTGTGTCTTTCAAACTCCCAGGCAGTTCAGGGAGGGAGCCCACCCATTTGCCGTCTGGTGCCTTTGTTCCCTTCACAGCACATTACCTAGGCTAGCACAGTACCAGGAAGCTAGCCTGGCTATTCCAGGAATTAGAAGGGGGACTAGGTTTACCCCCCCCCCCCGAAAAATCCTCACAGTATATAGCAGTGCTTTGTTGTTCTGGTAGAAGGAAAAGCTTGTAGCTTCGTTTCAATAAAAAATGATAGCTCCAGGTTGTTAATATAGAGACTTGGGGTCACATTTTTTAAAGAGCAATGCATACTGGGCTCATTCACACATCACACAGTAACATAAGTAATGATTTAACATTAATGTGCTTAACTCACCTGTTTTGCTCTTCTCTGATAATATGTGGGGGGAACAAACCATGATTCTTGACATTAGTATTAATGCAGAGATTTTGGATACAGATTAACTATGATCTGTAAAGAGGAATTGTTCTTGGCTTAATATGGTTTGTTTCTTAGACGTTCTAGTAGGGAGGAGCAAAGCAGGTGAGATTGGTGTGCTCTATTATGTATGGATTACCTTGATGCATGAATGAAGGCACTCTGTTCCCAATCCTCAGCTCAGTTTTGTTATACTACCATAATAAAAGTTTGCTTCTTGCATGTCATGTTTGTTTACTCTGAAGTAAGACCCATTGACTGCAGCACAAGTAAATACTTGCAGGTACAAATGTGTATCGTTGTATTTTCTTTTTCAACGTATTAATGGTTTCCAAGGGTAAAGCCTCAACTGTAAAATTGAGCAAGATGCCTGAAGGTATTATTTCAAAGCCTTCCAATTTGGAGTTCCAGAAATATTAGTATCAGCTGTAAATTTATTCATTGGCTATATTTCTTGGGTTTCTATTGATCCACCTAAGAGCTTGGATTTGCAGCATCTCTGGCAATGACTTAGATTAATTACATTTTCTGTACTGGCTGAAAAAGCCAGTTCTGGATTGGCAGGACCTGTCAATGGATAGTGGATATATAGATGCAGAGAAGTAACATCTGACACTCTTCTTCCATTTGCTTTGTGGTGCTTTTTATTTATTTATTTAGAGCACTTGTATGCTGCTCTTCAGCCAAAAAGTCTCCCGGAGCGGCTTACAAGAAAGCTAAACAAGACACTCCCTAGACACTCTGCAGGTTTACATTCAAATAAATAAATAAAAATACAACACACGAGGGGAAAGGAACGAAGCTCAAAGCTGAGGCTCCAGTTTCTAGACAGTTATTCCTATATTGACCAGCTGGCATAGTTCAGAGGCAGGAGGTATTGTATCCCCGTCCGAGTCCCGTTGCCAAGCAAGCAGGGGCTAGGAGTCGCCAAGGAACACTTGTCTGAGAGCAGAATCCACATACAAAGTCAGACAGAGGTCAGGGAATCCAGATGACCACAGAGCCAAGGGTCCAGTCCAGGGATGCAGATAGCAAGCAGCAAGATAGAGCCAGGAACCACAAGTATTGTTTCCAGCATTTGACTGCTGCTGAGAGCTCTGTTTAAGAAGGCCAGAGCCAGCTGGTTCCCATCAGTGCCTTCTCCTCTTGTGTCCTTAAAGGCTGATCATCTGCAGGTAGAGTCACTCCCCCTTCAGACTGCTGTTCAGCAGGCAAAGCTACACTAGGTGCTTGATGGAGCTGGGCCTCAAGCAAAGCAGATGCAATGAACCCTGCTTCATCTCTCTCCCAGTGAGGCAGTCTGATGAAATGACTGCCCCCAGATGACAGTTGAGGGAAAAGAGGCCTGATTTGTAGTCATAGCTTTAAGCACCTGTCTAGAATCTGTGACAATGGATGTTACTATTACTTGCCAGAGCTTTCTATCCCTTTGATGCCGAATTCCATATTTTGGGAGGCTACAGAAACACATCTCCTTAAAATGTTGGACTTCATGACTTGTACTGTAGTAGCCTCTTAGTCAACGCCATAGCCTTAACCCATACAATATTAGGAATATAGGAAGCTGCCTTAAATAAAGTCAGACAATTGGTCCATCTAGCTTTCTACCCTGATTGACAGCAGCTTCCTAGGATCTTATACAGGGAACATTCCCATTCGTACATGGAGATGCCGCCAATTGAACTTGGAACCCACTGCATGCAAAGATGCTCGATCACTGAGCTGTAGGCCGGCCCTTCCCTGATGTATTGATTTTAGCTTTTAGTAGATGCTCCCATTTAGATTGTTCCTGATTCTGAGCTTCTTGGTTCTTATGGAGAAAATAAACTGTCCACTTTGAAATCTTCCTTTTAGCAATTTAAGTGTTCTGGGAGATTTAGAAGTTTTGTTTGTGTGTTGTTTAAAAACAAATAAAAGTAAAATGTTGCTAATTGGCACTTTGCTTAGAATCTCAGAGGAAAAGTTTGCTTAATAGTGTCTGCTAGTTATAACGCCCTGTCCTCCATCAGCTGCCAATCCCAGATTCTGAGCAAATTAGCAGAAATTGTTCTTTCCATCTATTACTAAAGATTTTCCTTAACTGTTCACTTGTTCTGAAGCTTTATATCATGTTTCATGGCTCAAACAATGGTTTAGTTTTTAATTATTTTTATATATAACCTCTGAAAATTTGTATGAGAAATTAATATGATGTATATACCCTGTCTCTGGAAAATTTATAAAATGCAGCGTTTATTGCAATACTTTACTTCAGGATATTGGCTGCATATTTTGGAAAATGGTTTGTCTGTTTGATTTCTGTTTGGCACCTCTTAAGATATTGTAAACAAATATTGCATGATGGCTCCTGAGATCTTAAGTAAAATAAATATTGGTGAAAATTACATTCATTGGGTGTTGAATATTCTCAGGCTAGGAGCTGCTTTTAGCTAGGTCTCTTTCCCTGCCAAATGAAAACCTTATATTTCTTCATTTTTTCCGTCTTGTGTGTGCGTATGTACTTAACATATGTAGTTTTTATTGATATACTTTCCACAACATCTTATTTTACAGTTTGGGAGAACCGAAGTAATTGACAATACTTTGAACCCAGATTTTGTGAGAAAATTTATATTGGATTACTTTTTTGAAGAGAGACAGAACCTGCGATTTGACTTGTAAGTTTATTTATATACTTTGGGGTTTGATTATATTATGACAGTATATCTGATCTACAAGAATAGTTAATGAAGTGGAATTTTAAAACATTTTGACATTGGATTGTATCTTAATGTAGTGGTAAAACATGTTTCCAGTCAATTCACTACAGCAAACTATGTTGTTTCAAATTCAGCTAATGGATCTACAGTTTTCCTTGGTATAATTATTATTTTTACACTATCGATACTAAACCCGGTCAGCTTCGAGGAAACTTTTAGCAACCTTGTTAAAACACTTTTTCCAGATTGCCATCCACCCTCACCAGCACTATAACTGAAGACTTTTGTTGAAGCCTCTGCTTCAGGTTCTGCTGACCTATTTAAGTGCAGGTCTGTTTTTGCTGTTCATTTTTCCTGGAATCTTCCCCTGGCTCTCCTACCAGACATTTCCTGCCTAGCATTCCAAACAGCACATCACTTCTTCTCCATCAGTGCTCTAGAAAGGTTCTCCACTTGTCTCTTCAGCCTAAGGCAAGTGAGTCAGCTGTCCCAGCAATCCTCTGGCCACCAAGCCACTCTGCCATCCTTTCAGGTCTTCTTTCTTCCTCCTTGATCCACTTCTGTTGCCTTCTCCTGGCTGTCCATCACAATCGCCAGTCATGGACCCTCCAACCATATAGCCAGCTCCTAGCCATATATACACTTATTCTGGCCACTCTAGTCCAACCCCAGCCAAATTCAAAACTTGTACCCACCAATCAGAACATGCGGAACTTCTGTTCTTTTGCATACTGAGAGTTTCATCTCCACTCTCACCCCAAGTATTAAGGGTTAAGGTTCTGCATTGACAGCTAAATCGACGTTCACCTGAACATACATAGAGAGTTCCGCCATCATACACATTACAATGTACATTACAATGCAAATGATGGAAAGATTACACAATACCAGCTAAAACCCAGTTTTAACCAGCAAGATTACTTCATTGTTTTACATGGGTATTTGAGCTTATAAGTAGATTAAAATATTTTGTTCTTTTTCATTTTAGGTATGATGTGGATTCAAAGAGTCCAAATTTATCGAAACATGTAAGTGCTACTTTATTTTAACCTTAAGTGTTTCCATATCTCATGTACACATTTTATGTATTTTAAGCTCTAATTATCCCTGACTGTAATTTCTGCATCTCATTGCTATTTAACGCCTACCTTACAGTTTTGTCCTTTATATACATGTCACTTACGATTTCACTTCATGCATCTCATCAAGTGAGCTTGAGTCCATGAAAGCTTACCGTATATCATACCATCTGTTAGTCTTTAAGATACTACAGTGTGCTCTAAATATTTTTGCTGCAATGTACTAACAGAAGTGGACAACATTCAAGACATTTGTCAATCTTCCCAGGAGTGGACATCAGCACCATTGTTTGTTTCACAACCACCATCAACAGGGTGGCCTCAGGAGGAAGTTAGCTGGTATTCCCAGCCCCTGCTAAACTCAGGAAATTATAAGTTTGCTCAAATTCTGACCCTTCACTGAACGTAGAGATTGTGGGGAGTCTGTCCCCCAATATCCACACCAGTACATGAAGAAGAAAGAAACATTTTCCTCCTGCACTTCTCAAATTTTTTGTTGTTGCAGCTTATCATAGTTAAGATAGTTCTGGATCCAGATAGCGTGACAAGCTTTGGTTCATGAAAAGCAAGGTTCCAAACTTGCCCAGGTTAAGGTGCAATGCTCACTTAAGCATTAATTATGAACCATAATTGATCAGTGTGTCCAAATAAAGCCTTTAATTCTATCTAAATACTGCATTTCTCATACCCATAAGCTTACTAAGTGCAAAGTGGGGATGGGGACTTAGATTTATCATTTTCATAATAATTTTTCAGGACTTCTTGGGACAAGTTTTCTGTACGCTTGGAGAGATTGTTGGATCGCAAGGAAGCAGATTAGAAAAGTCAATCATGTAAGTGTATTCTTTTCAAAGAAACTGATGCTAAACTTCCTATATCCTTCCCACTAGCTACTGATCCTGCCTTTGGGTCTGGCAGATCCTTGTGTTCTCTGGTATTTGACAAATAAAAATTCTAGACAGGGAATACTGTCAAGGAATGTCATTTTTTATTCACTGTTGGGTGTTCTGAATTTGTGTGGTGCTGTTTTAAAGTAAATTATAGCACTGTCTTCAATTAAGGTGAATTGCTTTTTCATCGTTCCATCATTAGATAGCCTGAAATTGTAGCCACCATAAAAATCAAGATAATTAGTTCTATCAATAGGAAATTTGACATGGAAAATCCACTTTTCCGAGGTATAATCTAACCAAATGGCACCGTTTATGAACTTGGCTTGTTTCAACAAACCATAGTTAAGATTAACCGCAGTTGGTCTGGTTTCAGAATAGAATGACAATCTGCAGTCAATCTAACACAGAAGCAAAAGCTTATGATCTCTTCCCTGCAGCCATATCTAAGAAACAAACAGTGAGGGGAGCTTGTGAGCTGAAGGCTTATTGTTGGCGATTCTCATGACTCAAAACTATGGGGTTAACATTCCATCCAAGCAAGACCATCGGCTGCAATCTTGTTTCCTCTTGCCTAAAACATAATTATGCCAAATGCAAAAAATATTCATTTAGCTACCTCAGTAAAACTCCATTATATAGCCTTGTTACAAGTTCCCATTTTAAACCAATCACTGAACTAAAGGCAATATTAAAACTCGCATCTGTTTGGCAGATTGAAGCTTCCCTGGTGGAACCTGCTTTCCAAAGCAAAAATGGCCATTGGCGGCGCAAGCAGTCTGCAGAAGTGTGTATTTGTAGATGGGGGAAAGGAAGCTCCTGTGTGTGTTTGCATGTGGCTGCATAGTGCTGCATGTGTTTGCATTTCCCTAAAATGTCTCTGGGAGCGACGCAGCATTGTGACATAGCTTTGTTCCCATTGGGACATTTTATAAGAATTAAGAAAGCTGATTGCATTAAGAATTACAGCTGTGCCACCTCTTGAAGCAGCAGTGAAACTTTTTATAAGAAAGGGAGAGAGAAAATTTAAAACTCCTGCTACTTCATCTTATGGTAACCCTTCCTGCTCCCTATGAAATTAACTAGAAATTTTATCCCCTTCCCCAAAGCCTGTTAAATAAACCTCCACCTGCCACTTCCATGAGAGGTGAATGGCTTTGTGAAAATAGAGGGCATTTCTGGCCCAGCTTTGGGCATGCTCCTTTGCATGGTGCTGTACATATTTGCATAGTGTTTGTGTGCTGCATGCTTTTGCATGTTGCTGCATGTTCTCCTCGGTTTGCATGTGACACGCTGCTATATGTAGCTATGTGAGTGCCACACTCCTGCAAATCTTTGCATGTAGTTTGCTGTTCTGTGGGCGTTGTGCTGCTGTGCCTGTTTGTTTGAGGCATTTTCCTGCATGAATTTGCATGTGTTGTGTTGCAGACCTTTTTTGCATGCTTCATGTTACTATGTGTGCTTGTATGTAGAATACTGCTAAGTGTATTTGCAGGTGATATGCCACTGTGTGTGTAGAGTTACTACACATGTTTACATCTGATTTTTCTTCTGCATGTGTGTGCATGGAGTGTGCAGTTGTGTGCTGCGTACTTTACATGGGCCGTGCTTAATAGGTAGTATGCTCCTGAGTGCGTAATGTGATGCTGTTTGCATGTGATGTGCCTTTTCATAGCTGTATGTGTTTGAGAGAGCGAGTGAGTGAGTGGAGCAGCCCTGACTTCACAATATTTTCTGTCTTGCCTTTGCCCGCTTCCTTTAACATTCTTCTTTACAACTCTTTTGATACTTCCTCCCTATTCACTTGATTTGCACTCTGTAAGAGTGGACTACATTGCAGGGTTGTGAAAGCCACTTTGCCAGCTATAGCCTCACTCCCCCACTGGAGCTAAACCTCAGTGCACTACATTGTCTGGCTTTGGGGGACAAACTATGAAGGTGATAAAAGCAGGAATAATGTGCAGGCAACAGTAAAAATGGCCTTAACTTACAGATTACTCAGATGTATGAAACATTTCCTGTATTTTCACATAGTATAAATGCTGAGTTTTACAGGCTAAAAAGCCAAGTTTAATCTTTTAATTAAGTTTTGTGCTCCCCAGTTATGTGGGTTTCCTGGAAAATATATATAGGAAATTTTTCTGATGCCCTATAAAGTGATCTAATTTAGCATGTTTATTTTACTTATATTTAGTAAACAAAGCCAAAAATGTTGAATCTGTCAAGCATGCCTAATATTTATTTGCAGTTGACACCAATTTGTTGTTACTGATGAATGGGAGATATGGAATTTTTTTGGTGGAAAAATAATGCACCAAAAAGAATTCCCTCATCACTGATAACCTCACATTTTGTGCTCGCTTGCAACATAACACCCATAAACCAATATTTCCCTTGGTCTTTTAGCCCCAATCATAATCTTCTGCATGTTGTGGGAACACCAGAAGTAAAGACACTATGGTGCAGTGATACACTGATCCTCTACTTTCCCTATTAGTTAAGGAGAATGGCATATATTAGTACCAAAGGACTATATATGAGAGCTTGCTCAGGTTGATGGATGGAGAATGCAGAGAGGGAACTCTGGAGAGGAACAAACTGGTGAGTTTGGAATCCTTGTATTTAATTGCTATTACAATGTTGTTTTGTTACAGAGGAATTCCTGGGAAGAAATGCGGCACGATAATAATGACAGCAGAGGAGCTCAACTGTTGCCGGGTAAGTTCACATTTTGGTTTTCTTTTGCCAAAGTATATTGTTTGTCTCCTAGTTAGCATAGAGTACAATTCAAAGTGTTGGTGCTGACCTTTAAAGCGGTAAATGGCCTCAGTCCAGTATACCTGAAGGAATGTCTCCACTCCCTCATCTCACACTGAGATCTAGCACTGAGGGTCTTCTGGTGGTTCCCTCACTGCGAGAAGTGCAGTTACAAGGAACCAGCCAGAGGGTCTTCTTGGTAGGGGCATTCACCCTGTGGAACGCCTTCCCATCAGATGCCAAGGAGATAAGTAACTATACAAGCTTCCCTGCATAGGGAAGTTTTAAAATGTTTAATTATGTTTTTATGTATGTTGGAAGCTGCCCAGAGTGGCTAGGGCAACCCAGTCAGATGGGTAGGGTACTGTTGTTGTTGTTGTTGTTGTTGTTAGGGTACAGTTGTTGTTGTTGTATTAAATCCATGTGTATATTGCTAGACTTTTAAGACTAGCTATTGCATGCTTATACAGTGGTACCTCAGGTTACAGACGCTTCAGGTTACAGACTCCGCTATCCCAGAAATAGTACCTCGGGTTAAGAACTTTGCTTCAGGATGAGAACAGAAATCACGCGGCGGCAGCACAGCAGCAGGGGAGGCCCCATTAGCTAAAGTGGTATTTCAGGTTAAGAACAGTTTCAGGTTAAGAACGGACCTCCAGAACAAATTAAGTTCTTAACCTGAGGTACCACTGTAATCAGACTTTGAAGAGTAGACGTCTTGGCATTTGCTATAGAAGTAGAGCTAATCTTAAAGGTAAAGGTAAAGGTACCCCTGCCCGAACGGGCCAGTCTTGACAGACTCTGGGGTTTGTGCGCCCATCTCACATCTATTGGCCGGGGGCCAGCGCTGTCCGAAGACACTTCCGGGTCACGTGGCCAGCGTGACAACGCTGCTCTGGCGAGCCAGAGCCGCACACGGAACGCCGTTTACCTTCCCGCTGGTAAGCGGTACCTATTTATCTACTTGCCCCCGGGGGTGCTTTCGAACTGCTAGGTTGGCAGGCGCTGGGACCGAGCAGCGGGAGCGCACCCCGCCGCGGGGATTCGAACCGCCGACCTTTCGATCGGCAAGCCCTAGGCGCTGAGGCTTTAACCCACAGCGCCACCCGCGTCCCCAAGAGCTAATCTTATGCTGCTTTAAATAATTAAATCTATTTAGGAATAACAAAGATAGATAGATAGATAGATAGATAGATAGATAGATAGATAGATTCTTTATTGTCATTACACAAGTGCAACATTGCACAAAGTGCAACGAAATTGGATGCCATCCCTTAAAACAACAAAAGCAAGACAACAACAACAACCAAACAAACCACATTCCAGCCACACCCACACCACACCCATCAAACTCCCAGGTCACACTAACGAGTTACAGCATTCAAAAGGGCCACAGCTCTTGGATAGAAACTGTTTTTCAGTCTATTTGTCTTTGACTTGATGTTTCTATATCTTCTGCCAGAAGGCAGTAGTGCAAACATACAGTGTCCCGGGTGAGATGAATCCTGCAGGATGTTATTTGCTTTCCTAAGACAACGGGAACCGTACAGTTCTTCCAAAGATGGGAGAGGATGACCAATAATCCTTTGGGCTGTGGTTATGACCTTCTGGAGCACCTTCCTCTCCCTAGCTGTAGAACTGGAGAACCAAGCACAAATACAGTATGTAAGAATGCTCTCTATGGAGCCTCGGTAGAAGGACACCAGCAGTCTCTCACTCAGATTGTTCTTCTTTAAAAGTCTGAGGAAATAAATTCTCTGCTGGGCCTTCTTCACCAGGGCAGTGGTATGTGCGCTCCAAGTCAAACCCTGATCGATAGCTACTCCCAAAAACCTGAATTCCGCCACCCTCTCCACCCGTTCCCCGTTGATATACAAGGGCTGAATGTCCGCCTTTTTTTTCCTGTAATCTACCACCAATTCCTTGGTCTTAGCCGTATTAAGAGCCAGATTGTTCTCCCCACACCAAACACAGAGCCGCTCCACCTCGTCCCGATAGGCGGACTCATCCCCTCCTGAAATGAGCCCTACCACCGTAGTGTCATCAGCAAACTTGATGATTTTGTTGCTGGAATAGATGGCTGTACAGTCATACGTATAGATAGTGTAGAGCAGGGGACTCAACACACAACCCTGTGGTGAGCCGGTGTTAAGGCTAAGGGCTGTGGACATGTGTGACCCTACTCTAACCCTCTGGGAACGTTCTGACAAAAAATCCAAAACCCAGAGACAGGTGGAGTTGGAGAGTCCAATCGCCTCTAGCTTGGACACCAGTCTATGGGGGAGGATAGTGTTAAAAGCAGAGCTAAAATCCACAAACAGCAGCTTTATACCAAGTCAGACCATATATCTCAGTAATACTGTCAAACCTCGGTTGTCGAACGTAATCCGTTCCGGAAGACCCTTCACCTTCTGAAATGTTTGACAACCGAGGCACAGCTTTTGATTGGCTGCAGGAGCTTCTTGCACTCAAGCAGAAGCTGCGTTGGACGTTCAGGTTCCGAAAAGCTTACGAAAACCGGAGCATTTACTTGTGGGCTTTCGGCGTTTGGGGGCCAAAACGTGCAAAAATGGAGCCATTCGAGAACTGAGGTTTGGCTGTATTGACTCTGATTGGCAGTGGCTGTCCAGACAGGAGTCTTTGCTACATGAAGATACCACAGATTGAACCTGGGTTATTTTGCATGCAGAACATGTCCTATCTACCACTGAGCTGCAGCTCCTCCTCAAGGAATATTTTGTGTTGATGCATAGTCCCAGTTTTTATTAGTCTTAAAATTTAACAGGACTTATCATTGTTGAACCAAGTATGTATGCATGGATGCTGGAGCTAAATGCAAGGCTCGTTGTAATGAAATGGCCACCACATGTAGATAGATCAAAATCTACATGCTTTTCTTCACGAGTAGCTGCTTTCCTTGTGGATCATTCAGGACCATTTGTTTTGCCTCCACAATGTTGCAACAGTGTGGAGAAAACAGCATAGTAGTCACATACCAAATTCCTGGTCCTGAATGGCTTGTTACGTAGAATCAGCAGCCAGTGGATGCAGTTCAAATACAGTGGTGCCCCGCAAGACGAATGCCTCGCAAGACGGAAAACCCGCTAGACGAAAGGGTTTTCCGTTTTTGAGCTGCTTCGCAAGACGATTTTCCCTATGGGCTTGCTTTGCAAGACGAAAACATCTTGCGAGTGTTCCAATTTTTCCCCGCTTTGCCCCCCTTTTTCTAAGCCGCTAAACGCCTTTTAGCCGCTAATCCGTTAAGCCTTTAATAGCCGCTAAGCCTTTAATAGCCGCTAAACCGCTAATAGCGCTAATCCGCTAAGCCGCTAATAGGGTTGCTTCGCAAGACGAAAAAACCGCTAGACGAAGAGACTCGCAGAACGGATTAATTTCGTCTTGCGAGGCACCACTGTAGCCTTCAACCTATTAAATCTGCGTCTGACGTACACCAGAGAGGATATGAGCTCACATAAGCAAAACATGTCAGACAAGGGTTGCTTTATTAATTCATTTGTTCCCTTTCTATTTATTTATTTCACCATTTATATACCATTTAAAGCTGTGGTTTCTAAGTGGTATTTCTTCTTCAGCTACAGTTTTGTGGCATTTTATGCTATTGTATTTATTTTATATGTTTTTTAATTATTATTGGAGGTTGTCAAAGAGCAGAATGAAGAACAAATGAAGAATATCTCCTGTTGTAGAATATGAATTCTAACATGATTATATTTGGGTAATTGCAGTGGAAGGAACAAGAAATCCTTGCTATCTCTTAATTTGTAATTGAAATTTTGTTACAGTATAGCTGCGGAAGCCTAAAATTATGAATAATTTGATTAAAATATTTGATATGATGTGTGTGACACAAATAATGACTCAAAATTCATGACTATGTTCCCATCTTGGTAGCAAATGAAAAGAAAACAAAAAATTACTTTGTAGTGCCTCTTTTTTTGGTTAGTAAAATGAAAGCAATGTAAACTTGATGCCTAATACTTATGCAGTTTTTAATCAGTGTAAATAGTATGCTTGGTATAAATTATATACTTAATTTGTATTACACTCTTCTATTATTAGGATGCTGTACTGATGCAGTTTTGTGCTAACAAATTGGACAAGAAAGATTTCTTTGGGAAATCTGATCCCTTCCTGGTATTTTTTCGCAGCAATGAAGATGGCAGGTAGATACTCTTATTTTCTTCTATTAAACATAAAGTCTTGTAAATTATAGGGGTGACCAGGGGATTTTGTGTGTAGTGTATTAAAAGTTTCTCTTTCACAGTACACTTGTCTTATTTTTTCTAGACTTACAAACCTCTTGTTTCAAAATACAATTCACAATTACACTGATGAGGAGAGAATGTGTATTTCCTCCATATGCCTGCTTCAATAGCTTTTTAAACAAACCAACAATATTTCATATTTATGCAATTTTTCAAATGTGGTCTTGCTCAAAAAAATATAAATCACTAACAGATGCTTATAATGAATAACAGTGATTTGGGTATCTAGGTTTCTTAGATAAGTCTAGGTTTCTTAACTTTTCAACTAAAAAAATCCTGAACTGAGGGAAAAGAACAGCTGGAGTGGTTAAAAACAATATTTACAGTTTCAGCAGTCTTGTTTCTTTAGAGTGCTGTCGATTAGAAACTGAAGCAGTCCAGTGCTCTAGGGAACATTTTGCGCAAGCACCTCTGTGCATTAAATATGCCTAAATTGCCTATTTTAGTGGGTTGGTACTGGAACAATGAGTAAGATACTGGTTTCATGCAAGAGCAATCAACATATTGAAAAGGGTAAACTAGTAATCATTATATACTTTGACTTCCAAAATACTTTTGGTGTAAGATGGTGAGCCAGTAATTGTTTATGGAAAAGGAGACAGAGTTACAGAGTTCTCATGACAGAGGAAAGTAGGCAGTGCTCCCCAATTCTGGTATGGGTCTGGTGCTATTTAATATTTTTTGTTAATGATCCAGAATTTTGGGTTTGTAATAAGGCAGATTAGTTTGCAGACGACATGCTTCAACATGCTATCAACACTATGTTCTGGAAGATTTCTCATTTATAGCAGGGGTGGCTAACCTTTGGGTCTCTAGATGTTGGACAACAATTCCCATCAGCCACAACATTTTTTGGGGGGGACAAATGTTAGCCACCCCTGACTTGCAGCCATGGACAAATCACCTTTTTCTCTGCCTTGATAGTATCCAAGTATATATATTGTTGCTATACATCAGATGGAGGTGAGATGGAGAAAACTAAAATAACCTGTTGAAAGTTGCTTGTGGCAACACTGCTTTGTGACGGTTTGTGCATCTTCATTTGCATCAGTTGGAATCCATTCTCTGGTTGGGTATGATCTCATCTGGGGACAAGGCAGGAGAGAAGAGACCTGGTGTGTGCATCTTCATCTCCACTTGGGAATCTGCAATGATGAAAAACGAGACCAATCATATTTTTATTCCTCATGATTTACTATTGGCATCCATTTGGTCTGGAGTCATCATAGTAAGCCATAAGCCATGGTTTTCTGTGAAGGAGCAGCACACAAGTGCATGCTGCTGAATTGCTCCCCTTTTGTTCCTCCCTTTAGAGCCAGAAGCGACAAATAGCAAGTCTTCACTTAGTTGCAACGTGTGAACCAACACTCATGGTTTGTTTCTGACCAAACTGTAATGTTAAGCCAAGGTTTGTTCTTTGCTAACTGATCCTGGCAATTTGTTCAGGAGAAGCAAATTGTGAGTGTGGTTCACATGCTGCTTGTTCACAGAATGGAGCCATTGTAAAGAGGAAGACCCAGTGAGCAGTAACACATACACAAGGCCTATTCAAGATCACTTAACCCGAAGTAGTCAGATACTTCTACCCTTTAACCATCGTGTCGTGCTCATAATCACTGTGGTTTCTCCATAGTTTCATATATGGTTATACGGATGATATGGGATTCTACTCTGGGTTAGTGATTGTGAGCACAGAACCAGAAATGTTGAGTTTTTGGTACCGCATCTAGGTGTTTGGGTCGGGTCACCAGTTACCATTGCTTGGAGCATATTTTCACTATTTAGAACAGTCTTCTCCTGGGGCTCTGCCCTTTGATTTCCAGCAGGGTGAGGGAAGAGGAAATCTGGGAACTTCAGTCCCCACAGACCATTGTGCATGGGAGTAGACAAGACACCAGACATACCCTGAAATCCTTAACAGGCAGCTTTCTGAGCGTTGCAGAATGAGAAAGCAACAGACATACCGTATTTTTCGCCCTATAGGACGCACTTTTTCCCCTCCAAAAATGAAGGGGAAATGTGTGTGCATCCTATGGGGCGAATGCAGGCTTTCGCTGAAGCCTGGAGAGCGAGGGGGGTCGGTGCGCACTGACCCCTCTTGCTCTCCAGGCTTCAGGAAGCTACCAGCAAGCCTTGCAAGCCCGGAGGGATGTCCCGCAGGCTCGCAAGGCTTGTGGGCAGCAGCCTGCAGCCCCACAAGCTCCGCCACCCCGCTATTCCCCGACCTGATCTGGAGGCTGGCGGGGGGGGGAAAGCAAGCTTGCTTCTCCCCCCCCCCGCCAGCCCCACAAGCTCGGGGGATAGGGGGGTGGCGGAGCGCCGCCACCCCGCTATTCCCCAACCTGATCTGGAGGCTGGCGGGGGGGAGAAGCAAGCTTGCTTCTCCCCCCCCCCCCGCCAGCCCCACAAGCTTGGAGGATAGGGGGCTGGCGGAGCACCGCCACCCCGCTATTCCCCGACCTGATCTGGAGGCTGGGGGGGGGAGAAGCAAGCTTGCTTCTCCCCCCACCAGCCCCACAAACTTGGGGGACAGCGGGGCAAGCCGTCCCTGAAGGCAGAAGAGTGAGACGGAGTGCTCCGTCTCCCTCTTCTAGCTTGGGGATGGCTGCGCAAACCTGGGGGGGGGGGAATAAAAAAATTTCCCTTGATTTCCCCCCCAAAAAACTAGGTGCGTCCTATGGGCCGGTGCGTCCTATAGGGCGAAAAATACTGTACAAACCTTGGGGGCAGGAGAGCAGCATGTTGACCATTCCTGGTCTAGAAACTTCTTATTGTTGTCAACAGTTAAAGTATTGATATTCTCTGTGTTATGTACTGAGATGAATAGGATCCAAAATGCAGCAGTCTGATTGGTCCTAGAGCAATAGGATCCAAAATGCAGCAGTCTGATTGGTCCTAGAACAATAGGATCCAAAATGAAGCCGTCTGATTGGTCCTAGAACAATAGGATTCAGAATGCAGCAGTCTGATTGGTCCTAGAACAATGCAGCAGTATGATTGGTCCACAGGAGCCACCCAATCCAGCTCCAGGTGGAAGTGAATCCACAACCTGATTGGCTTACAGGAGAATCCCAGAATTAGCCAGTCATGTCCAGCCCATTATGTAAATAATGTATATAAAGCAGATATTGTGGGGGAACTTCCATTCCTCCTCACCACTATGAGTTGAATAAAGCGCATGAAATCAACTCTCGACTCCGAGTATATTTCACTCTGTGTTTAGAAATATACCAGTATGAGAGAAGGTCAGTAAACAGCACCATAGCTGTTGCATCCTGGTGCAAAGGAGACAACTTGTCTTGAGGCTTTTGTTCTGTCTTCAGAGAGGTAGAGAAAAAAAATTCAGGCACCTCCTTCCTGCTTTAATCCCAAACGGCAACATCTAATAATCAAGAACTCTTGCTACAAAACATTATAAGGGAAGGAGGCTTGCCAGAGTTCCTCCTCCACTTCCTGCTGCTACCCATCATGTGAGCTCCGTAAAAAGAAAAAGAAGTGTGGTATAGCTATATGTGTAGATTAATTTGAAAGCTGTTCACATGACTAAAAATGAAATAGTGCTCATTTTTTAGGGGAAAAAATTCACATAAATTACAGTGTATTCCCACTTGGTGGATTTGTTTTCAAAACTATCAATACCTTTAGAGATAAGTATTAAAATAAGAAAAGCTTGTTTGTGTTTCAGCTTTACAATCTGCCACAAGACAGAAGTGATAAAGAATACATTAAATCCAGTGTGGCAGGCATTCAAGATATCTGTCAGAGCACTTTGCAATGGAGATTTTGACAGGTAAGAGTTAAACCTTTCGTCTTAAGTAAAGTTTTCAAAGATTGGAGGTTCCTCGGTTTAGTTTAATCTTTTTAGAAGGCATAATATCAGTTCAAAACTTTAAGTAAATGTTAACACCACCATCATTCATTTAGTTAAGCGTTCATAGGTAAGAGGTACATGGGGTACTGTAGTATTTTCAGTATAGTAATAGGTACCACTCTCCACAGATGATTGACAAGCAGATAAAAAGCAAACTCTCTGGAAACATGGAGCCACTGTTGCTAGTGCACTGAGAAACTAGTTACTGCTCTTTGTCACTGCAAAGCAAATACTGATGATACTGCTTTTCTCAAGAAAAATTCTTTTTGTTAAAGGTTCCTGGAGGTGTCCTCTTACTCAGAATTTATGGGATAAAAACCAGCCTACAAAGCAAGTAACAGAATGTGCTGGTGCTTCCTTCCTTCTTTTTCATAAGTAGCAGTCATCACATGAACATCTAGTGAAACAGAAATGGATGGAAAGGTATCTTCCCCATCTTGGTTACTTCATTCAGTTGTTTTTATAAGTCAGATCACTGAGGTGCTTACAGACATTGCTGAGGCCATCTCTGCCTCAGCTGATCTACCTCGTCTTCTGTCTTTTTCATCTTATGGGCCGCGTAAGAAACTGAGTGGAAGGCAGACATTTTATAACAGTCCGATAAGGTTATATCATAACCCAGGCAAATCAAGGCATTCAGAACAAAGCAAACTAAGTAGAATCAGCAGTGGCACTTCTCAGAATGAGTTTCATGCTTGAGTTCTAGAAAACCTAATAGCATTCACCGTCTTTCCTTCATTTTCAGAGGAAAGCCCTCCCCCTTTCAAATTAGAGGGGGATTAGTCATACCAAACTTCAGAACTTTAATGATATAAATTGCCTCTAAGAAATAAATATTTACAAGACAACTTAAATACTTTGGAAAATAACCTTGCTTAATTATCTGACCTCAATATTTGCTTGAAATAGAAATGAAATAGATGCAATTAGGTTAGACTTAACTGTTGAAAGGATTGCACCTTTAGTATTCTGAAACCTTCCAACGGGGCCAATCTGTTTGAAGGCAAATTCCTTGAAGGCTCTGAATATGGAAGCCATTAAAGAACCACAGCAAAGCTAGTAATCACATAACCTAGAAGAATAAATTGTAATATAAAACAAGCCCCAAAGCATGAATATCGAGTCCCAGGAGGCAAGCGGGAGTGACGCCTGTTCCACTCTGAAGCCCTGCCCCCATGGACTGTCCTGATTGGCCAGAATTCAGAATTGGGACTGGTAGGAACTCCCGCACGGAGATTTCCCAACTGCTGGCTGCCCACCCCAGGACTCGGCAAGCGGCCATTGTAAACATAGTTTGTGCCTGAAAACCCCTCAGCTAACTTATGACAAATGGTTATGACTCCACATGATGCTTTGCTACTTAAGAAATTTATATATACAAGTTAATACTCTCAATTGACTTGGGACTGAGCAGAAAGAAGAAGAAGAAGAAGAAGAGTTTGGATTTGATATCCCGCCTTTCACTCCCCTTCAGGAGTCTCAAAGCGGCTAACAATCTCCTTTCCCTTCCTCCCCCACAACAAACACTCTGTGAGGTGAGTGGGGCTGAGAGACTTCACAGAAGTGTGACTGGCCCAAGGTCACCCAGCAGCTGCATGTGGAGGAGCGGAGACGCGAACCCGGTTACCCAGATTACGTGACTACCGCTCTTAACCACTACACCACACTGGCTCTTTTTTTTGACAGAAAGTCAAAACAGTGTCTAAAATAATTGATTTCTGTGGTTGACAAGGAATTCGGTGAATCTTTAGGAAAAGCACCTTTCCCAATAAGGCCATCACAGGACTAGAATAGGCTGCAACTTCTGCTGAAGAGACCTGCATGGCCGTTGCTGGAATCTTCATACAGCATTATTAGCATTTTAAGAGGGATGTAATTTTTATTAACAATTCTCATCTGTAATGCAGAAGCATACACAGCAGGGAATGCCATGACTTCCATCCTTTGTTTGGCTATTGGTATATTCTACCCTTTCGTGTGATTGACTGTAGATTTTGCTGTGGCAAGGAATTTGCTCCTGAAAAAAAAAGTATTTCTCTGAGAGTAGATCCAAGAATCCACATGTTTCCTATTACATTTTTCTTGTACTGTACTCTTTTAAGAATAGTTATTAGGTACACTAGCAGCAGTACTTGTATCTTAATGCTACATCTGCCTGTCAATCGCCCATGGAATGAGAAGTTGCTAGTTTGGATAACTGGACCTACCCTCATAGAAATGTATAGCTAGGGAAAAATCTAAATATGCTGCAGTTGTTGTGACAACTTGATTTAGTACTTATTACAGCCTGTATTTAAGAATACAGCCTCCTTAAACTGCCATTTTCTTACAATTGGAATACAGTGGTAACTCGGGTTACATACGCTTCAGGTTACATGCGCTTCAGGTTACACACTCCGCTAACCCAGAAATAGTGCTTCAGGTTAAGAACTTTGCTTCAGGATAAGAACAGAAATCGGGCTCCGGCAGTGCGGCGGCAGCAGGAGGCCCCATTAGCTAAAGTGGTGCATCAGGTTAAGAACGGACCTCCGGAACGAATTAAGTACTTAACCCGAGGTACCACTGTATGAGAAATATTTGTACCTCTCTAATCTAGATCTTAATACATTCTGTCCCAACTGTTCTAGACTTATGATGGTTTGGTTCCATGTGCTTCAGATATCTCTGTACCACAAACAAAGTTCCTTGAGATGTCCTGAGATACAGGGTGATTCCATGAAATAGAAAAAGCTGTTACTGTCAGAAGCAAATGCATAAGACAGTAATTCAGTAATAGCCAAGAGTCATTTACCATTGACATGAATAGGTATTACCGTATTTTTTGCACCATAACACTCACTTTTTTCCTCCTAAAAAGTAAGGGGAAATGTCTGTGCGTGTTATGGAGGGAATGCCTACGGATGGCATGCCTACGGATTTTCCTCCTCTAAAAACTACGTTCGTGTTATGGTCGGGTGCGTGTTATAGAGCGAAAAATACGGTAACTATTTCAGAGCAAAACTGTAATGCTTAGGAACATAAGTTGCCTTTTACAAAGTCATTCCACTGGTTTATCTACCTCAGTACTGTCTTCTCTGACTGGCAGTACTCACCCACTAAGAGGACGTGGGTGGCGCTGTGGTCTAAACCACTGAGCCTCTTGGGTTTGCTGATCGGAAGGTCGGCAGTTTGAATCTGCACAATGGGGTGAGCTCCCGTTGCTCTGTCCCAGCTTCTGCCAACCTAATAGTTCGAAAGCACGTCAGTGCAAGTAGATAAATAGGTACCACTGCAGCGGGAAGGTAAACAGCGTTTCTGTTTGTTCTGGCACTTGTCAAGGTGTCCCATTGTGCCAGAAGCAGTTTAGTCATGCTGGCCACATGACCTGGAAATCTGTCTGTGGACAAATGCCGACTTCCTTGGCCTGAAAGCGAGATGAGTGCCGCAACCCCAGAGTCGCCTTTGACTGGACTCAACCCTCCAGGGGTTATTTACCTACTTACCTTTTGCTCTCCAGAGATGTCACCTAGAATTGTTTCCCAGTCCCACCTCAGGATACTGTGGATTCAATTGTGAATTTGGGCTTACAAAACATTTGCTCTATCATGGAGTTATGGCCAGTTGAATTTGCAATGAAAGTTGTTCCAAATCCATGGTGTTTATTCTCATTTCCTTGTTTAATGTTTATATATTCTGTGATTATCCTGATCCGTATGATCTTGTTAACTGTGGAGGAGCAAGGCTTCACCATTGTGGCACCAGCACTACAGAACTCCCTTTTCCAGGTTATTCACCTTGCACACTTTTCACAATAAAACCTACCCATGCATTGCTGGGACCTGTTGAGTATAGTGGTTAATTTTTAAATGAATTTTTATTATTGAGGCTTTTAGATGTTATGGTGTGTTGCCTTGAGCACCTATCTGTTAGAAATGCAGCCGGAAATGCTTACAAATAAATTATATTCTCCTTTGTTTTAATCACTTTTTTTTTTACAAAAAAGGCGTAATTGTGATTATCAATTTAATAATTAGATATGGAAATGAAAAATACAAGTAGTAAAGTACATTACTCATTTATTTCTGTTGACAAGTTTTTTAGTATATGTGTATAGCTTTTTCTGTGTTTTATTTGTTTCTCTTCAGAACAATTAAGATTGAAGTATACGACTGGGATAGAGATGGAAGGTAATTTTTTTATTGCACAGCATTAATTGTTCAAAAGTAATTGTATGGCGTATATACGCATAGACTATTTGGGCAGCTTTTGGAGTTTTATACCAGTTTTTCCTGTGCTTAAAAGCTTTAATGTAGGAATGTGTGTGCTTGCAGGAAATAACATGAGTCTGCTGAGCCACTCCCTTATTGATTGTACACATGGTTATTTTGCAATCTGATGTATACCAAACCTCTTCATTATGCATTTTGACACGGGAGAGGGTTTTAAAAATGCTTTTAACTCCACTTTGTGAAAAAATAACAATGCACATTTTGTGGGGAAATGGTATGTAATCATGTAGATAATGAACCAGATAAAAAATATTTCCTAATGCTTGGGTTTGGTTGATAACAGGAGCCTATTAGTGAATTTCATGGAGCAATGAAAAACTTTCAACTATAAAACAGAGCGCCAAATTGTGGGGCGTTAGACAAATTCCTAAAATGCCTCTTGTACTGGGAAGTGTTAGCTAGCATTTTGTTCACACCTTGACCTACAATAATACAGTTTATCCGCTAATCTGAATTTTTGTTTGTTTTTGTTTCCTAGTCATGACTTCATTGGAGAATTCACAACAAGTTATAGGGAGCTATCTAGAGGACAGTCGCAGTTTAATGTCTATGAGGTAACAGTAGATTTTTATATATCCTCAAGTACAGGTAATAAACATCATGAATTGTCTATGTGCCCTTTTGTAATATGGGCCAGCACTATATAGTTTAACCACCTATCTTTTAGTAATACAAAGCAGAAAATCTGCATAAAATCCAGAAGTCAAAGTGTGCGAACACACTTTCTAGAAATGCAGTCAATATATTTGTGGGTTTATTTTATAAAGATAAACACCATTTTATTATATAGCTTGAGTTTTCAACATAGTTATTGAACCTGTATACGTCGTGTAAAGGATAGCTCCCTTGGTAGAGGATGAAACTCTTAATCTCAGGGACACATTCCTTTCTGGTATTTTATTATTATTATTTCCACTGCTTTCTGTTCAATAGCTCAGGTATGAAAGTCAGTCTAGTTGAAAGGAATTGGGGAAGAGATACTCTTTCCACCCCTGTCACCTCTGTACTTCCCACTCTCTTCCCACTTCCAAAGGGAGAAAAAGGAAGGGACATTAGTAGTAAGTTAAAAGTGAAATACCTGGCCAATAGCAATGTCTAGAGGTTGAGAGTGACTGAATTATATGACTGTATGGAGTTTCAAATATGAGGTGTAGCTAAGGAAAGAGGATGGAGGTGTAAAATAGATGTATCAGAGGAACTCTAACCTCTGAAAAGTATATTTTTAAAATTAAGAAAAGAGCAAAGTGCAATGTTGTAAAAATAAGTAAATTTTCAATAGGCGGCAGGCCATCACATGGGTGTTTATTTGCTACCTTTCATCAAGGCAGGAAACGTTTAGAGTGGAGTTCAGCTCCTTCCTGCCCTCATTTGGTCTGTTTTTCTGTCTCATCCAGGGTGGACCTATTCAGCTCAGCTTAGCTTAGCTTTCTGTATTCTGTGGACCTTGCTTTGTAAGTTGTGTGAGTCAATGCAAAAAGAAGAGATGATAAATGATAATGTTTATAGGCAAAAATTGAAAGATTACAGAGTGAAAAATAGATTCAAGAAGATACAGATGAGATAAAGGAAGATCAACAAAAAATATATTACAGTAACCAAGCCTCGATGAAGTAAAAGAATAAGCAAGCATTTTAGCAGTATCATTAGAGATAAAAGAGCATATTTTAAAAGTGTTAACCAGTTGATGATATGATACTGAATGTGCCTAGATCTGCAACTGAACTAGGTAAGTGTCTGTTTTAAAAAATCACATCCAGTTTCTGGTGAGTGAAGGAGGAGATAGAGTTAAAGGAACCAAATAAGAAGCTGAAGGAAGAAACTTAAGAAAACCAGTCTCCCAAGAAATTCAACTGAAGAAAGTGAGAAATCATCCAAAAAGAACTAAAGGAAGACATGCAGTGAGATGAGTAATTGAAGATGAGGTAGAATCTGGAACTGAAAAATATAACTTTAAATCACTAACTTGAAAATGAAAATAGCAAAAGAATGCAAGATAGGTTGAGAGAGCATCAGAATAAGGGTTTCAGTTTAGAAAGCAGAGTACATACAGTAGTAAATGGAAGACACGAAGCAGAAAAAGAAGTATCAAGAGCAGTTAGAGTGATAAGGAAGTAAAATGAAATATCAGAATTTAGGAAACCAAGTTTATACAAATATTGCAAAATAATAGTATGGTATCAAAAGTAAAGGAAAGATATGATCACAAGCAAACTGAAAATTTTGTGACATTTTTCAGATGGTAAAAGAAAATCATTAATAGAAATTAAAGCAAGGATAGGAATCAGATTGGTTAAAATCCAAAAAGCACATTAGAAGATATGAATTCTAAACAGTGTGCAAGTACAGCCAGCTTCAAGAGTTTAGAAACAAAGGGCGGCAGTTATGCTCAGTAGAGAAGGAAGTCTCAACAAGAGACGTAACCAAGGATGACTTCCTCAAAAAGAAAAACTCCAGACATCAAAGAGAATATGAAAAAATGCAGTGAGAAGAGCAATATAGGGGAGCCATACTAAATGCAGTGCCCCCAACTCCTTTTATCCCTGACCATTGATCATGCTGGTCAGTGCTGATGGGAGTTGTATTCCAAAACATCTGGGGAGAACACCAACTTAGGACAGGAGGTGTCCAGGGTAGGGAATTTTCTGGGGCAATCACACCTGATGGGATTTACAGTGATTCATGGCTGCCAACAAAGAAGCAACAGATGGGGTTCAATATCTCTTGGGAATGTGAATTTAAGGAACAGTAAACGGAGGAAGCTATTCAACTCTTACAATTTTAAGCAATGGCAAGAGTAGCACAGAACAGATGGCTGTATTTCATTTTCTATCTGCCCTCCCAGCCACTTCCATCTTCTACCCACCAGACTGGAAGACAACTCTGCAGAACTTATCTATCCCCTGATAGCAAAGCCGACATAAATTCAAACTGAGCTCCCCTTATGCTTTGCCTCCCTGCAAGCCTCACTCATTTCTTCCTGCGTGCCCCTAGACATGAACAAGGCTTCCTTTGAATGTTTCTTTCCCTGCCACTAATAAGATTGATTCCAGTGACAAGAATGGGTGGAACACTATTTTTTATTCAATCCAGTGAAGGGCTTTTTAGCTCAGCTAGTGGAATGACTGCCTCTGTTACAAGTCAGTGAGGAAGATGGGGGTGATGGAAAACAGGGAGCATTCCTTATAAAATCTTTTAGTATCAGTTTGCCCTGATGTACACATTAATGTGAGCAGCAACAAAATGCATCTCGGGTCCTTGCCTGGGCCATACACATTTCCCTGTCAAATGGGTTGTGCTGGGTTAGGGAGGTGTCTGAAATGTGCATGTAGGGATGATGGAGTTCATTCATTCAGCCTTTATTGGCACAATGAAGGTAGAGTTTAGAAGCAGGGAGCACGGCAGAGTAAAAAAAAAAAGTCTTAAAAATATTTTGTGTTGACAAGCAGAAAAATTAATGTGCCTGCATTTTCTTTTCTAGGTTATAAACCCAAAGAAAAGGGCAAAAAAGAAAAAATATGTTAATTCAGGAACAGTTAAGTAAATCATTTCTTCATTATTGTTTTTCTATCCTTCCCAGCACATATTGAAGTGAGATATATCTAAGTAAGCGTTATCTGGGCAAGAACTTCTCTAAATAAGACAGGTGTTGTGTTATGAGAAGAATTTGCTTTTTTTGTTATCATTTTTTTTATAATCATATTTATTAAAATTTCCAATAATAACAGAATAAGAAAAATAAGAAAGATAAAGAAAAGAAAGAAAAAGAGAAACAAATTTAGACCCTTCTTTTCATAGCCTTCTTTCTGGGACTTCCTCCTTCCCCTCCCGACTGTATTCCCCTTTCCCTAAGTTAGTTCCACAAGCTCTCATTCCCAATTTAAGCCTAATATATTTTACTCATAAACCAATTTAAATTTACACAATCTTAACATCACTCCTCGTCTTATAATAGAACAAAATTTTCCCCCCAAGATCAGCTCTCATTTCCTTCCACGAGTTCCCCCTTTCTTAAAAAAAGAAAAAACAAAAACATATAAGATCAAAGTTATAAAGAATATAAGATAGAAAATATAGAAAAGTTCAAAAAGTTGGTTACATAGCCTTTGGATTCTAGGATTCCCCCTCCCTTCCCCGGTTTTGATTCCCCATGTCCATTTGTCTGTATGTTGTCGGCCTGGAGATCTTAAGTCCACAGCCAAATTTTTCTCAGTCCATCTTGCCGGTTTCTTTAGATTTGGTTGTTTTAATAATATTTAACTTCAAAAATCCAGTCTAATAGAGGCCTTTAATTTTCCTTAATCATTTGTTGCTCCTCCCGTTGTTCTTTCCGTGTCGTATTTAGTCATTTGCTCTTTTATTTCTTGCTTTCTCAGGTTTCTGTCTTGTTCAGCTGTCAAAACATTCTTGTTCCAAAATTTAGTGTCTCTACAGAGGTTTGTTATTCAGGGACAAAGACTTACGTCCAGTTCCTTTCTTACTTCAATAGAAGATTCTATTGTATTATGGTCACCTCTGTAGACAAAATAGTATTTCAGTTCTGCAGCTTTCCCAGGAGATAAGACCTGTGCACATCCCAGAGTAGTTTTCCACGTACGACACTTGTAATGTCCCGAAACCCCTCTAGGGGGATTGCAGTAACTTTGTATCCTCTAGTCCAAAAGTCAATTTGTTGTTTCTTTTTCCCCGACAGTTTATATCCATATTTATATCAAATTGTAACAAAATTGACCAGCAAAGAACTTGTAACAAAATCCTCTTTATATTCTCCAGCTTTGACAGCTCCTTTGACAGCTGTCAAATTCTCCATCTCTCTTCGCCAGGCTCTCCGAATCGCCCCGGTTCCCAGGGGGGGGGTTGCCTTTTTCCTCTCACCCTCAACTCTTCTCCTCCAGCACAGTTCTTATAATTCACATCGTGGAGTTAATAATTTTTGTCATCAATAAACTTCTGAATCGATCTTGGTTTCCCAGTCCTTGTTTTAGCATGTTTACAATCAGGGAGGGGACTGACTTCCTTTTTGGATCCCCCCCGCTCGTGCCGAATCCGAAAAAAAATTCCTTTTTTTTCTCCTTTTGTACCCGGTTACCCAATTACTCACGGGTTATCGCCAAATGTCCAAATTTTCAAAGGAAGAAGCCAGCGCTCTCCGTCGAATGGCATGCGGCTGCGCTCGGCAGGGGAAGCGGAGGACTCAAAGCACCACGCCACTCCCCGGCACCCGATCCGTAGCCTTTAAAAAGGCTCCTTCACAAGTCGGGAGGGCGATAACGATGCCAGCCGAGTCACCATGTCCACGGGCTCCGTGCCCGTGGTTTTTAAGGGTCCCCGCGTCGCCGGCGCGGTAGGACCCAGCCCCTGCCAAGCCGACTCCCTCCGGAGCTCGGAGGCAGTCCGCCATTCGGCGATGGCGCCAACCCGGAAGTCCTGCTTTTTTTGTTATCAAACTATAGATGAGGTGGTTCATTTTCTATCGAAAATGCGCCTTCCCTGGGAATTAAATAGCCAGTGTTAAAGTTCACAGGTGAGTGATTGAAGCTCCTGGACTGAATAGTGTTGGTTTAACTGAAGCTGATTGTGTCTTCCTGAACACTTTAGAAGTGAAGTGTAAATGGTTGTTACTTTGTTGAAACAAGGAGAGATTGTTTTTCCTGGCTAAAGACTGGGAGCAAGAAGGTCACAGCATCTTTTGCTTTGCTCACAGAACAATAGGTATAGCCAAAGAATTCTTAATTTGGCTTTGGTAATAATTTTGACCAGACTCGGTGACATTCATGGGATGATCTAGCCAGTCTCTGAATGCATAGATACATGTGCACAGCTCAGTGTATATATGAATAGTTTGGCTCTTATAAGAGGATTGGTAAGGGAGGTTAATTGGTGGAAGGGAATCTGCCAAGTGGAACAGCATGTACCATATTTTTTGCTCTATAGGACGCACTTTTTCCCCTCCCAAAATTAAGGGGAAATATGTATGCGTCCTATGGAGCGAATGCAGGCTCCTTGGCTTCAGCGATAGCAACACGAAGCCTCCAAAGCACAGAGGGAGCGCTCCCTCCACGCTTTGGAGGCTTTGTGTTGCTTTCGCTGAAGCCTGGAGATCGAGAGGGGTCGATGAGCACCGACCCCTCTCGCTCTCCAGGTTTCAGGGATAGCTGCCTGAAGCCTCCGGAGCACAGCGGGAACTCGCGCTGCGCTCCAAAGGCTTCGGGTTCCTTTTGCTGAAGCCAGGAGAGCAAGACTCTCCCGCTTCAGCAGAGAGGGACAACTGCGCAGTGATCCTTCGGCGAAGCGGGAGGAGAAATGGAAGGGGCTCCGTTTCTCCTGCCGCTTCGCTGAAGGGGCACTGAGCAGAGAGGGGGAGAATTTTTTTTCTTGTTCTCCTCCTCTAAAACAAGGTGCGTCCTATGGTCAGGTGCGTCCTATAGAGTGAAAAATATGGTATAAAAAGAGGCTGGAAGAGAAGATATGTGGAGACTCATAGATATTGTGAGTGCTGGGGTGAAAGAAGTGTGTGGAGTGGGGTTGGGGTTACCAATACATGTCATTTCCACACAAAACCATCTTTGCTTCAGTATATTGGAAAAGTTTTAAAATAATTCTGAAATACAGTACAAAAACTTCTATATTTGTGGCTGTTTTGAAGGTTGATGTTTATTACTTGTTCTGTGTCACTTGCTCTCAGGTAACGTTACTTTCCTTCCTAGTGGAAACCGAAGTTTCATTTCTTGATTATATTAAAGGCGGGTAAGTGATTCATTTATAATACTGGTATCACAAAGGCTTTAAATTTCTTTATTTACAGTTATTTGTATCCCACCTTTCACTGCAAATTCCAAATTCATTACAAATCATTCCAAGGCAGATTACAAGTACCGTTAAGTTACGTATTTTTAAAACATAGTAAATAATATTATTCTATTATTATTGCCCTTCTCATAGACAGTTGATGGTAGATCACGCTATGCAGGGGGAGAGGAAAGTCCGGCAAGAGCAGAACCACCCCCTCCTGTGAATTGATATTGCTGAGCTGGCCTTCGGTTGAAAGGTTTTCGCTTTTCAGGCAATAGCACATGACTCTTAGGTGTTTCAATGGAGCAGTTTGTCACAGCTTGGGTAGAAACGTCACTGGGTAGAATAAAAGATAAGGGGGACCCACGTAATGAGTCTTGAGAAGCCGCACCAGTTCTCAGTGGGCGAAGTGTGGCACCATTCCTCTCAGGTTACCAGCCAGATTCTAGTCACATGGCCTGCAGCGTCTCCACCCCCATTATTCAGCCTGGACATTGAGGTCCAGTGCCGAGGGCCTTCTGGCGGTTCCCTCGCTGCGAGAAGCCCAAGTTACAGGAAACCAGGCAGAGGGCCTTCTTGGTAGTGGCACCCGCCCTGTGGAACGCCCTCCCACCAGATGTCAAAGAGAACAACAACTACCAGACTTTTAGAAGACATATGAAGGCAGCCCTGTTTAGGGAAACTTTTAATGTTTGATGCATTACTATATTTTAATATTTTGTTGGAAGCCGCTAATAATAATAATAATAATAATAATACAGTGGTACCTCGGGTTACAGACGCTTCAGGTTACAGACTCCGCTAACCCAGAAATAGTACCTCGGGTTAAGAACTTTGCTTCAGGATGAGAACAGAAATTGTGCAGTGGCAGTGTGGCGGCAGTGGGAGGCCCCATTAGCTAAAGTGGTGCTTCAGGTTAAGAACAGTTTCCGGTTAAGAACAGACCTCCAGAGAATTAAGTTCTTAACCCGAGGTACAATCATCATCATCATCATCTAGTCAGCTGCCATGGCATTCCCCAGCAGGCATGCTGGAGGTGATACGTCAAGCTTCACACTGGAAGTCCTCTGGGTTTACAGATCCTGACCTAATCCACATACCAGCCCTGCATACCTTCCTGTAGCCAATAAAGAGTTGTCCCCTGTTTTCACCCACACGGGTGTCTTGAGTTTTATATACCCCCGGACACACTTTGCCTGGAAGGAGGGGGAGGCCTTCACTATTCACCTACCACGCAAATGGCAGCCATGCGGATGGCAGCATCTGATTAGGATTGAGGCTGTGGTACACGAGAAGGGGGGAACACCCCCCCCTGTAGCATAGTGCCAACAAAAGTTGCCCCCAGAGCTTCTATTTGCTGTGGGTGGAAAGCTTCTGGTAGAACAAAATAGTCATCTTAATCAGGAGTGGGGCAGAAGGACATAGTGCATTTGGTGGCCCCCACACCTGTGATTTAACAACAAGAAGAAAGCCAGACAAGAAAAATAACACATTTCACGCAACATCTAGTTTGATCCTTAGCTTTTGCTAATAAAGGTACAGTGGTGCCCCGCAAGACGAACGCCTCGCAAGACGGAAAACCCGCTAGACGAAAGGGTTTTCCATTTTGGAGGCGCTTCACAAAACGAATTTCCCTATGGGCTTCCTTCGCAAGACGAAAGCCCATAGGGAAATCTCCGGGACAGCGGGGAAGCGCAGCGCGTCTTCCCCACTGTCCTCGGACCTCCTCCGAAGGCTGGCGGTGGGGCGGAAAGCCCTTCTCCCCGCGCCAGCCTTCGGAAGGCTCCTCCGAAGGCTGGCGGTGGGGAGAAAAGCCCTTCTCCCCGCGCCAGCCTTCGGAAGGCTCCTCCGAAGGCTGGCGGTGGGGAGAAAAGCCCTTCTCCCCGAGCCAGCCTTCGGAAGGCTCCTCCGAAGGCTGGCGGTGGGGCGGAAAGCCCTTCTCCCCACGCCAGCCTTCGGATGGCTGTCCTGAAGACATGCGGTGGGAGGAGGGTTTTCCTTCCCACCGCCAACATTCAGAATGCTGTTCTGAATGTTGGCGGTGGGGAGGAAAAACCCTCCTCCCACCGCAAGCCCCGGGAACAGAGGAGAAGCGCTGCGCCCCTTCCCCTCTGTTCCCGTACCTGTCCTGAAGGCTTGCGGTGGGGAGAAAAGCCCTTCTCCGCACCGCCAGCCTGGCAAGCGGTTTCCATAGGAGCGCATTAATTGATTTTCAATGCATTCCTATGGGAAACCGTGCTTCGCAAGACGAAAAACTTGCAAGAAGAAAAAACTTGCGGAACGAATTAATTTCGTCTTGCGAGGCACCACTGTATTACCTAGGGTAGGGTTGCCATATTTTGAAGAGAAAAAGAAAAAGGATACATTTGCTGACTTCTACTTTTAACGATGGATTGCTATGACGACTTTACATACCCATGAGAAAGAGGATGTGTCCTGGAAAAAGAGGACATATGGCAACCTTAAAGAGGCTTTGGGATTCCCCCCCCCCATTATATACCTGTCTGCAATTTTGGTATATGTTGAATGGAGGTGATATTTATTTGTGAACTCATATTAAGTCAACCTTCCTAAGCCTAAAAACAAATAAAGGATACCGTATATACTAGAGTATAAGCCGACATTTTCAGCACATTTTTAATGCTGAAAAAGTCCCCCTCGGCTTATACTCAAGTGAGGGTCCTTTCGGCTGCTTGTTCTTCCTCCGCTGCTGCCGCCACCACCAGGTTTGTGGTGTGGTGAACCGGCTTATACTCGAGTCAATAAGTTTTCCCAGTTTTGTGTGCTAAAATTAGGTGCCTCAGCTTATATTCAGGTCATCTTATACTTGAGTATATACGGTAATTCCTTTTTAAACAATTTGCACTGTCACTTCTTAATTGTGGCCTGCTACTTTAAATTTATATGTACCCTTTAAATTGTGAGATGCTCAAGATATTTAAGCATATTGCATTAGAGAAGTTACTCATATAAGGTAGCAATTGAATAGTAAATACTGAATACTTCAATCCCGTACATGTCTGCTATAAGGGAGGCTTGCAAGGTGGCGACAGAGGAAAAAGGTCTTTTTCAGTTGTGGCTCCCTATCTTTGGAATGATCTCCCCAGTGAGGTCTGCCTAGTGCCATCATTAACATGTTTTTGGCACCTGGTAAAAATGTTAATCTTTGCCCAGGCATTTGATGGAATGTGATTATTTGCTGCCAAAGTTCTTTATTGCTATTTTATTGAGTCTGTTCTATGGTTTTAATTGTAATGCTCTCCTAGCCTAGCCCCGGTTTTGTTATGCTTTATGTTTAAAAAATTGATGAATCACTTAGACTATTTATAAAGCAAGCAATTAAGAATTTAAAATAATGCTAATACTTGTAAGTCAGCACTGTTGTGTTTATTGGAGCTTATTCCTAGGTATGCATGTATACAATTACAAAGTAATGTTATAGTATAACCTTTTTGATGCTCTTTGGCAGTTCTGTGTATCGTTAACATGCACATTTGTCTAAGTGACATTTTATTGGTTTTTCTTGATTTATTACTCCTCATGTAGCAACTTACATCTTCAGATTTTTTCACATTTGTCTGTTTACTTCATTTCACAGGACTCAAATAAATTTCACTGTGGCTATTGATTTCACAGCTTCGAATGGTAAGTATTGGTTTGTTTATATTAAACCGAGTATCCGCACAGTATTTGTGAACTGTTTTGGCATTGTATTTTTCATTTTGCTTGTCTTATTGTGTGGAGACTCTAGTGAGAATACGTTTTGAAGATTTGGATCCAAATATTTATGTGGAAGAAAAAGACCCTTGTGTCCCCCCCCCCACTTTTTTGTTCTCCTCTATATTTCATCCCTCTCCCATATCCATTACAATACTGTTCAGAGGGTCTCCCAGGAGGTGCAGAAGACTGCAGCTGGACCAGGGGGCAAATAAGTTACCTTCTGTGGGCATAACTCTTCTCACAGAAATTAGGATTCAAGCCAGGAACCCACCCATTACACTCTAGAGAGGGAAAATGGCTTTCTTTAGGCTGTCTTTTGTTGTAAAAAATATTGTGTATATCTGTAAACCACAGTCACAATCTGTAGAACAAAATACCAAACTGAGAATTCTAGCTTTTTTAAAAAATAGCCGTCCATGCCACTTTTGGAAATCCAAAACTGTTGCTAATGCAGTTGTGAAGGGCTATGCTTCAAAAAAAGTCACACAAAGCGTGCCAGAAACTATGGAATTTGCCTCATTATACACCTAAATAATCCAAATAAAAAAGAATATTTAGAGCAAACACTTAAATCCAAATTCTTCATGGGAAACACACTGTATTTCATACCTGAATTAAGACAGAGCTAGGGTGGAATATCATATATTGATACTGTAAGGCATACTGCTCAACGCGTTCACAAACCCATCTCAACAATGTGCTTTCTTTCAACAGGTAACCCTGCACACCCAACCTCGCTTCATTATATGAACCCATACCAGCTAAATGCTTATGGAATGGCACTGAGGGCAGTAGGGGAAATAATTCAAGACTACGATAGTGACAAAATGTTTCCAGCTCTAGGTTTTGGGGCAAAATTGCCACCAGACGGAAGAGTGTCTCATGAGTTTGCCTTGGTAAGGAATGGTTCTGTCGTTTTAAAATTTTATATATTTAAAAATTCCTCTTTGCCTGTGTTTCATGGTTCCTCGTATATATATATTTGTGGATCCATTTGTGCTCCGGTTCATTAATTTTTAAGAGTATTGTAGAAAATATTGGCCTTTTTTGCTATATATGTTTGCATTTTAATCATGAGATGTACTGGTGGTTGTGTCAGCCTCCTGCTATCGGGTATGGGGTATACACAGCATTCCTATAAGCAAGAATTAATACTTTGTCCCTGTGTTTTTCCTTATAGAATGGAAACCCTCAAAATCCTTACTGCAGTGGAATAGATGGTGTAATGGAAGCATACTACATGAGTCTAAAATCTGTACAGCTTTATGGACCAACAAACTTTGCTCCTGTTATTAATCATGTAGCAAGGTAATGGTTACGTTAACTATTCTGGGAAAATTCAGCACAATGACTTTATGTTGAGTTGAGGTCAGTCACCAAAAACAAAAAGGGGCGGAATATATTAGCTGTTTGAGGGACGCGGGTGGCACTGTGGGTTAAACCACTGTGCCACTTGGGCTTGCCGATCGAAAGGTCGGCAGTTCAAATCCCCGCAACAGGGTGAGCTCCCGTTGCTTGGTCCCAGCCCTTACCAACATAGCAGTTCAAAAGCACACAGTGCAAGTAGATAAATGGGTACTGCTCTGGCGGGAAGGTAAATGGCGTTTCCATGCGCTGCTCTGGTTTCGCCAGAAGCAGCTTAGTCATGCTGGCCACATGACCCAGAAAAACTGTCTGTGGAAGCGGACAAATGCCGGCTCCCCTGGCCTGTAAAGCAAGATTTACTCCAGAGTCATTCGCGACTGGAGTTAATTGTCAGGGGTCCCTTTACTTTTAACTTTAGATTAGCTGTTTAACATGTTCCTAATCTCTCTAGCAAGTGGGTTGGTCCTAGGACATGTTGGGACAGCCCCATGGTTTTCATGGCAGCCGTGAAGTCCTGGGCAACCCCAGATTTAGTGGCCTCAGTGAGAGGCCAACAGCTCTGCAGGTTCTCAAGACTATATCCCAGACCACCTCAGGCAGGGAGCAAGTGGTAAAGCAACAGAATCCCTAATCTGTCTTGAGTGCCTAATGCAAAGCCACAAACACTCTAGATTGCCACTCAAGCAGACAGGATACCCGGAGACAGAGATCAAGTTCCTATAGACTAAAGTAACACCCCTTCCCTGACCCTCAAGACCTGCTCACCCACCCAAGTCTCAGTAATACAAACCAGATCAGGCTCCACATCCCCATCAACAATCAAATCATGGTTAAGGGAAAACTTTCTTAAAGCTTACTGACATTAAGTAAATTCCTCTGAGTAAGCATAACCACCAATTGTCTGTGTCCCATTCCCCCCTCACCTGGCTTGCCCATTCTCTCTCAGTATACCTTCCCCTTCCCCTAGATCTCTGCACTTGTGGGACTGCCAACTCTTCCCAGCTGACATTGTCCTAAAAGCTAAAGGGACCCCTGACCATTAGGTCCAGTCATGGCTGACTCTGGGGTTGCAGTGCTCATCTCGCCGGCGTACAGCTTCTGGGTCATGTGACCAGCATGACTAAGCTGCTTCTGGCAAACCAGAGCAGCACACGGAAACGCCGTTTACCTTCCTGCCAGAACAGTACCTATTTATCTACTTGCACTTTGGCATGCTTTCGAACTGCTAGATTGGCAGGAGCAGGGACTGAGCAACGGGAGCTCACCCCGCCGCAGGGATTCAAACCGCCAACCTTCTGATCGGCAGGTCCTAGGCTCTGTGGTTTAACCCACAGCACCACCCGTGTCCCGACATTGTCCTAGACACATGATAAAAGACAAAACAGAATCAACAAAACAAACCTTGGGTTGATTAAACTAGATACAACTTAGCAAGATAGTCTACATTACTGAATCTACCCCAGTCATGAGATGTTACAGAGGTGGCTGTTGCACTTCTGTCCTCTCCAAAGGGTCAGCTCTCCTTTGGTGTCTCTCCCCCCCCCCCCCCGCCCCACTCCCCTGGGATGGTGCTGCCCATTTCCGCTCAGGAAAATATATAGCCACTTCCTCAGAAGTCAAGCCCAGGCCCAGGGCTCTTAGCCAAGAAGAGGCAGGAAAGTCTCTCTCTGCTGACCAGTGGTTGAAAAGGCCAGCTTTCTTGGGAGCAGAGAGTGCAGACAGTTGTGGAACGGTACAGTGGTACCTCGGGTTAAGAACTTAATTCGTTCTGGAGGTCTGATCTTAACCTGAAACTGTTCTTAACCTGAAGCACCACTTTAGCTAATGGGGCCTCCCGCTGCCACCGCGCGATTTCTGTTCTCATCCTGAAGCAAAGTTCTTAACCCGAGGTACTATTTCTGGGTTAACGGAGTCTGTAACCTGAAGCGTCTGTAACCTGAGGTACCACTATACTAGGAAAGTTTACCTTCTGCAATGATGGTCTGCTGCTGCACCCCCCCCCCCAAAAAAAAAAAAAAATACCTGACCTCCAGCTTGGTGATATTGCTTATGGTAATCATAAGCAATTTAGGAGTGGAAGACTTAGTTGGTTTTCTTAAGGAAAACCATGAGGCCACTATTATATTGGCCCACCCACAAAAAGCCCACATTATGTGCAATACATGTAACACTGCCCCAAACCCTGGCTTAGCTCAGCAAGAAAAGGATCAGGAAGGAGCAAAGCAGCTTTCAATTCTTTAAGAGCCTGCAGGTTCACATGCCCCAGGTAAATTTGGCTTACCATGTAAGCCAGACCATTGTATGCCATGGACTCTTAAATATAGATGGGGGACACCAGTTTCTAATGATGTCCTAGTTAATAAAACACACTACTACCTGTCATTCTGAATGTTTCGTTTCAGTTTTTAGTTTCTATCTGTAGTACATAGATTTAAAAGCAATCTGAAAGTTTTATATTCTCATATTAAAACTGTAATTGTGTTTGTATGTGTTTTGTTTTAGATATGCTGCCTCAATAAAAGATGGCTCCCAGTATTTTGTTCTTCTCATTATTACAGATGGGGTCATTTCTGACATGGCTCAAACAAAGGAGTCTATTGTGAATGTAAGTTATGTTTAAACTTGATCTTGAAAATACTTTAAAAGTAGAATACATACTGTACAGTGGTGCCTCGCAAGACGAAAATAATCCGTTCCGTGAGTCTCTTCGTCTAGCGGTTTTTTCATCTTGCGAAGCAACCCTATTAGCGGATTAGCGCTATTAGCGATTTAGCGGCTATTAAAGGCTTAGCGGCTAAAAGGCGCTTAGCGGCTTAGAAAAAGGGGGGGAGAGCGAAAAAAATTGCAAGACTCGCAAGACGAAAACGTCTTGCGAAGCAAGCCCATAGGGAAATTCGTCTTGCGAAGTGCATCGAAAAACGGAAAACCCTTTCGTCTAGCGGGTTTTTCATCTTGCGAGGCATTCGTCTTGCGGGGCACCACTGTATTTCCCACTGGGCAACCACTCATTGCCCTGGGTATTTCTGTCTCATTAACGATTTCACGTTCCTTTGTATTTGAATACCCTGACCGTTGAATACCCTGTTCTTTTGTCAAATGCACCATGGTATGTTTATTTGTTTAGGGTATTTGTCAGCTAAGTAGATTCACTGCTATTTTTTTTTGTAGTTATCTTATTAAACTTATTATTAAACTAAATACAATTTTTTTAAAAAAAGGGTTAATTATTAACATGACAGACGTAGGACAGCTCAACAACGATATGTACCAATACTATGTTTCTCCTTTATATTTTCTATAATTTATATAATCTATAATTTATCAAGGTTGGTGGGGCAGGCATTAACCCTTAACACCCATTGAAATGACTAAATGAGGTTCACTAATGTCAGTAGATCTATTCTGGGTAAAGCTTAGTTGAATGCCACCAGAACAAGTATCTTAAGTATTTAATAATGAATCATTTATAACTCATATTTTCAGCCAACTATTTCAGAGCAGGATATAGCAAAATTCAGCCTAAAATGCAACAATAATAGAATAAGTTAATAGTGCACAGCCTTCGAAAGCTACCATGTTTTAACTTGGCACTGAAACATTAAAAGATTTGGCACCAGTCGTCTGAGCCCCCCGTGACAAAGCTTGATCTTGGAACCCCTCCTACTTCAAGGTTGGAACAACCCCTTCAAGAACAGGTCATCTGCCTAATTCCAAGACCACAATACCCCAGTTTGTCAAGATTCAACCTCAGCCCTCATCCAGCCCATGACAGCATTCAGGCATTGATCCAGGGATGATCCCATATGGCCTCATCTGACTCAGATCACAGGGAGAAATAGAGTTGGCAAAATTAATATTTTTTGTCCCCTGCTGCCTTCACAGTCCTGGTTTTTGCTTAGGCATTTGGTGGGTGACAGAAGATATATATCCTGTCTTCCATCACTTAAAGCACCTTAAAACACAAAGCTCCAATCCTGTACATACTTACCCAGGTGGAATCTACACATTTATAAAAAAAAAGTTCTGAAAATGCTTTTTTTAAAAGCATTTTGAAAAATACACCGGATTTTCCATAAGGCTCATCATTGACATCTAGTGTCACATTGTATATTGCACTTAAAACACACTTAAAACGTTTTATTTGCAGCTGTATAGCTGAGTCCTCAGTTGTACTCAGTGGGACTTTTTCTCTGAATTGGTATGTATCCATTCACGTCCTTGGGGACAGTTGACATCATGCCATCAGGTCGAAATAGTGTTTCCCCCAGCAAATGAAGGCACAAATTGCGGCTGTCATGGAAAAAAAGAAAAACTTGAGGCATTGCCATGCCAGCCCCAGCTAGTTTCAATTTCTCCCTTCACCAGCTGAATTGTCAGCTTCAACTCCCTGCTCTTGTTGTCAGCTCAGGCCTGTTACTTATCTTATTTTGTGGAAATTTATGTGTGTTGGTGACTCTCTTTCCTCCTACCCTTTGTCTGACTGTACTTCCTCCCCCCCAACTCAGGGTTGGGGGTTTTTTCCTTCCTTCTCCACTTGCTGCCATTTTCTCTTCTCATCTTCTTCTGCCTTTTCTTTCTCTGCTCCCTTTCTTGCCTGTTCAATATATTAAGAATAAAAAGGGACCCTGTGTGTGCATTTTCTCAATCTCTCCTCCACTCACCTCTACTTCGCTGGGCTAGTTTCCAGCTCGGCAGGTTCTGGAGACGTTCTAGGGGGAGGTTAATAAGAAATAGTTTGCCCAACCCGTTGGAGATTCTTCAGATTTCCAAGAGGACTCTACTACTGGTTTTATTGTCTTAGATATGGAGGAGGATTGAATGGGGAATCAGATACTGAAGAAGCCTTTTAAAGTCATTTTACCCTGCCTCTTGGTGCAAGAAAATCTCCTCGGCAACTTTAGCTAGATGGTTAAAGGCCTCCATTGCTTTAGCTTATAAAAGTTTGCATTTTTATTCCCTCAGCCAAAATTATGGTCTATTCAACTAGGGCTGCAGCTGCTTTACCTGCATTTCCTCTGAATGCTTCTCTACAGGAGATTTGTTGGGCAGCCACCTTGGCTAGTCCCGGAAGCTTTATTAAATAGTATAAAGTGGGTGTTTCTGCCTTTGCAGAGGCATCCTTTGGGAGGTCCTGCTGAACCCATACACAGCCAATAGTTCATTCATAGGTATCCCACTCTATATGGTTCAGTTTGAGTGTGTCCCATCAGATGCCACGACATGCTTAGAAAGATACCAATATTACTTATCCTTGAAGTGTTCTTTTACATCCATGTAATATGGCATCAGGGTCTCACCCTTTTTCCAGACTGCCTTTCTCACTCCGCATGATTGGCTTATTTCATATTCTTTATACAATATTTGCTTGCGTTCCTTGGGCAGGGATTGTCTTGTGTTTGTCTTTGTTCGTGTCACTGTTCTGCTTTGGCCTCTATTATCCCGGCTTATCATCATAGAAACTGGCTGGGATTGGCATGGTAACGCCTGTAAGTTTTTTTCCAATTAGAGAGTACAGTGGACGTTCGGGTTGCGAACGTGATCCGTGCAAGATGCACGTTTGCAACCCACAGCGTCCACAACCCGCAGCGGCACGTCTGCGCATGCGCTGGTTGCGATCCGGCGCTTATGCGCAAAGCGTGATTTAGCGCTTCTGCGGATCCGCAACCGCTGAAACCCAGAAGTAACCCATTCTGGTACTTCCGGGTTTCGGTGGACCGTAACCCGAAAAACGCAACCTGAAGCGTTTGTAACCCGAGGTATGCCTGTAGTGATTTCTGCCTTCAACCACTAGGGGGAGCACCATTCCCACCTGACGTCATGTTACATGCATGTAAAAGAACCTTACATAGGTAAGTACCAATGATATCTTCTCCTTACCAGGCACCCAAAGGAAGCCTGGCCTGTGTGAGAGAAGAAGCAGTAACTTCCCTGTAGTTCTGAGTTTAGGTGCACATGCCTTTCCTTTTTCTTCCACAAACTTGGTTTAGAATAAAAAGTAACAGAAAGTGCCCTTTCTGTCTGTCCTTGGATTGAAACACATTACCATTTTTTTTTGCATCTGAGACAGACGTACAGATGTTTAGCACAATTCAGTCAAACTTCAGCTGCTTCTGGTGCAGTTGATATCAGGGGTATATGCTGAGTTCTTTCCCAGGACCTTAAACCTTAATTTTGGCTGGATGGTGCCTAGTGTTTGTTTGAATAACACAGTAAAAGCAAAATAGCCAAGTTGGTGCTGCAAACAGGTAGAAAAATGTGCAAGAAAGAGAGTATATGTAGATTATTTTTTCCAGCATAATTTTACTTCAGCTGCTCCCTTGCCATCAAACAGCTTTTAAACTCCCTCCCAAATAACTGAGAAAGAGGAGCTGAATCATACATATGTATATAAAATGTTTTATGGGTCACAGGTATGTATTCAAATGTGATCTTTTCATCTATGATTGAAGGTAGTGTTGTGCACCACAATTAAATTGTGCATACCTGCATCACACATGATGCTGAGAGTTGCCTGTATCTTTAAATTATGTGACAGTGTTCATATATGTTTTTCTTTTTCTTTTGAAGGCTTCAAAGCTTCCGATGTCAATAATAATAGTAGGAGTTGGCCCAGCTGAATTTGACGGTGAGCATCCTCAGTTTCAGAATGCTTTTCTTGGAAGGAGGCCTCCGAATTAGGGTCCAATTCACATCATCACTTAAATGGCAATTTATCTTTCTTTTGTAGCTGATACTCCATTTTTCTTAGCAAAATGAACTCAAAGCAGCCTATGTGATAAAACATACACTACTCCATGCTCTGGTAACTTCCAGATTTGATTGAGGCTGCCTTTGGAAGATGGCATGGGAATGTTAACGGTCCAAAACTGGTTCCCTTGAGAACTCATATAATCCCTATTTTAAAACAGCTGTAGATGTTCAGGATCTTGTGTTTGTGAAAAATGGAAGGATCACATTTTCTAGCAATACAGTTGAATTGCCTAATTCAGGTGAAACACCCAAACCTAATTGCTTGCTTGTAGTTCAGAAGTTCAACTGGGCCACAAAGTGCTATGTAAATAAATAACAAAACAAAAAACTATGTGTTTTTCATATGGGCTTTGTTGAACAGATTAAATCAAACAATATGAATACATTACTCTGTCTTTTTTTCAGCTATGGAAGAATTGGATGGTGATGAAGTAAGACTCTCCTCAAGAGGAATGTATGCAGAAAGAGATATTGTACAGGTCAGAGAAAGCACTTCTGTCTAGCGGATCTTTTATATACTTAGAGTACATAATGTATGTATGGGACGTGAGTGGTGCTGTGGTCTAAACCACTGAGCCTTGGGCTTGCCAATCAGAAGGTCGGCGGTTCGAATCCCCGCGACGGGGTGAGCTCCCGTTGCTCTGTCCCAGCTCCTGCCCACCTAGCAGTTTGAAAGCATGTCAAAGTGCAAGTAGATAAATAGGTACCGCTCCGGCGGGAAAGTAAACGGCGTTTCCATGCGCTGCTCTGGTTCGCCAGAAGCGGCTTAGTCATGCTGGCCACATGACCCGGAATAACTCACTGTGGACAAACGTCGGCTCCCTCAGCCAGTAATAATAATAATAATAATAATAATAATAATAATAATAATAATAATTTATTATTTATACCCCGCCCATCTGGCTGGGTTTCCCCAGCCACTCTGGGCGGCTTCCAATAAAACACTAAAATATAATAACCTATTAAACATTAAAAAGTAAAGCGAGATGAGCGCCGCAACCCCAGAGTCGTCCGCGACTGGACCTAACGGTCAGGGGTCCCTTTAACTTTACCTTTTTTAAATGTATGTATACAGATTGGTTTGCACTTCAGAAAACCAGGCTGGAAAGTTCCAGATAGCAAGGACAATTCAAAGTGCTGGTCACACTTTTAAAGCGCTATACAGTGGTGCCCCGCAAGACGAATGCCCCGCAAGACGAAAAACTCGCTAGACGAATGGGTTTTCCGTTTTTGCGTCGCTTTGCTAGACGAATTTCCCTATGGGCTTGCTTCGCAAGACGAAAACGTCTTGCGCTTTTTTTTAAAGCTGCTTGAAGAGGCACAGTTGCGACGGACCGTGCTTTGCAAGACGAAAAACATCACAAGACGAAAAGACTCGCGGAACGAATTCTTTTCGTCTTGCGAGGCACCACTGTACAATTTTGAACTGAGGTATTTTAAGGGTGACTTTCTGATGCCTAAAACCTGCTCACCTGTTGTGATCATCACTTCCATTCCTGCTCCATGTCCCATCACCACCAGAGGTGCAATTTGGCAGTGACCCCACACAGGATCTTTTCCGAAGCAGCACCTGGGGTTTGTAACTTGCCTATTCAATTAGCCCCTATTTATAAGCATTTCAATATTATATGAAAGTAGCTTTGCTTCATCAAGTCTTTAGCATGGAGTAACATTTTCCTAGTTTGCTGTTTTGATATTTTGCTGCTCTGTATTTGTTTTTCCATATGTAGATTTATTTATGTTTGGATACTGTGATATTTTTATTTTATGTTGTATGTTAGTATGAAGGCCTTCAACAGAAAAGCCTAAAAATACCAATGTGTAATATAACTAGTGCTTTTTTCTAGGGGTACGCATACCCCTTAACATTTTGTAAATCTAAGTTTGGCCTCATTGAGGGACAGTATTTCAATATGAGTAGGAAAATTAGAGTGCCCCTAAACATTTTTTAGAAAAAAAGCACTGAATATAATATGCATCTTCAAAAGATCTGAAATATTAAGATCATCTTCCCAAGTTAAGTTTCAAAATAAATGACATCTTATTTTTAACCTTTGGCTTTCATTCTTTACGATGCCCCAACAGCAATGCTAAACAAATTCTCTCCCCTTCCCCTCCATTTCATTTCAGTTTGTACCGTTTCGGGATTACATTGACAGAAGCGGAAACCACATTTTAAGTATGGCCAGACTTGCTAGAGATGTCTTGGCTGAGATCCCAGACCAGTTTCTCTCCTATATGAGGGTGAGAGGAATCAAGCCATCGCCTGCGCCTCCTCCATACACCCCGCCTATTCATGTATTGCAGACTCAGATATGAGCACTCGGAAGGCTGAATGCTTTTCACAAACCATAGAGCACTGTTCAGTGCAGTACAGTGGTGCACTTTAAAGAGCCAACGAGCTGAAGCGAAGCGTTCTTCTTTGTATGCAGTAAAGGCTTCTGGTGGCATTTGGAGCAAAATAACGTTAACTTCATATACCAAAATGTCCAACTTGGTTGCATGCGCAACTGAACAGCTTTTATGTAAGAGGAAGAAAATGGTGATGTCTGTTTCTGAGTTTTATTTTGTTTCTGACAGAATAAGCTACTATTGTCGTGTGTATTTTGGAGAAAGCACAAGTCACGGGTTCAACTCAAAAGTCCTTGTCTTTCCTGACTTAATATGTACATAAGATGTGAATGCAAATTCCTCTGTATCAATGTTTACATGTTACTACTTTTCAAACTTAACTACTTTTTATAATTATTCTTAACCTTAAGAATTTGGGATATTGAATTGTCTTCTATCTTGCAATAGTAAAATCCACAAGAGAAGCAATATCTCTTTGAATGATTGTCCAGACAAAAACGAATGCAAAACTGTGAGTAGAAATTGGGAGGCCAAACATATTCGTAGGTCTCAATAATGGAAACACCTCACTCAGGTGCTTGGTAATGAATCATCAGACGGATTTGGGAATAAGCTTCCAAGATGTGAATACTGTAAGATTATTTTTTTTGCAAGGTATTCCAGTTTCTGAAATAACTTGTGTTTACATTTTTTAAAGAATGATTATGCTGGCATAATAAATTTGAACAACAACACAGTGTTATTCTAGGAAATGGCAGCATCAACTTTTGAGTCCTGAAATTTGACTCATGCAATGTAATCTGTAGAGTCTCTTGCATAACAGCTGTAGAGCTTTGACAACCTAATTGCTTTCTGCAGGTTATTTTATTATGAGTGACTTGATGCTCTTATGCAAATTGCCAGTTGCTGTGAGGTTTGTCTAGATGGTCCATTCAAAGGGATGCTGGCACATTTTGAGTTATCTGTTGCCACAGTCACACCGCCATATAGGGCACACAAGTGGTAATGAATTAAATGTGTTACAATTGCACAGCTATGTTGCTTTGTGCACAACTTTGTATATAGAACTACTCAAGTATTTTATTATATATGCCTGTTCTTATCCTAATTATCAAATGTTTTTGCATGTACAGTTTTTACACACAAAATAACACATTTTTGTGAGTATTTATGTCAAAACTTTTAATTAGAACAAATGGCCTTAAATCTCACAAATACCTTGGAAATGATTGTGAATTGCCTTCAGATACTGGAAAACATGTTTTACTTTTTTGTCAAAATTGTAATTGCCTTGTAATGTGTAGCTCTCTTATTTGACACATAACCTGTTTACTACTTTATTTACTACTATATATGTTATACAGACAAGTATTAAATTAAGGTGCATTTTTTAAGCATGAAAAGTTTTTTCTGGGAAAGTATATATACATGGCATTAATGGTATATAATCCTATGTAATACAGAATCTTCCATTTTTAAATATATTAAAGATCCTTAAAATATTCTCATACTGGGATATGACTAATCAGTTTGCTCAAAATAGCTAAATGCTCATCTTGGAAACTCATACTGCAAATATTGAATCTGCAAAAATAAGAGAGCAGTTGGGGTAGAACTAGTAAAAGTTTCTAAAATCTTCGATAGGTTCACAACTTTTTTAGAATAAGCCTATCAGTGAGAAAGAAATGTTAAAAGAAAGTGGGGTTGCAGAGATTACTGAGCATTGAACAGAACTTTTGTTTCTCGAATCAGATTCAGAGCTAAGCTAATACAGCGTGTCATTTTAGGGGATGAAACTTAATTTTTGCAAATTTCTTCTGTGAGGGGTCTTAAAAATACATTTTGGGATATGAGGAATTCAAATCAATTATTTTTGTGATTGGACAACATTTAGCTCAGTAACTCGATATGTTTGATGAAGAAGCACATAAACTGCTTTCGGAAGACCAACGAGATTTAATTTCACCTTCTGAAAATGTCAGGTAATGCTAAATAATAAATTAATGTAATATAATACAATATAATTATATAACATAACTACAAGTACAATCATAACTACAAGTACTTGGCAATCATTTTTGCACACGTTTTACTTATCAAGCAAAACTCTATTAGTTTAACCAAAATATCTTTTGAATTTCTAAATCACATTGCAGTGGAACCTCATGTTATGTACCAACTTTTTAGCAGCCCTACTTTTTGGAATTAGAAAGTTGAAAACTCAACATGCCCTACTAAGCCATATATGTCTTCACCAGATATAAAATACCTCAGCAAAGCATCTTGTCTTTCTTGCTTATTCTCCAGAAGGTTCCCAAAGGGGCTTCCCTCAGATTGCATGTCATGTAATTTTAAGTACTCCGCTTTCTCATTTGTGTTTCCATCAGAAACAAAAAGGCAATTTTCTAATGTGTCAGCTGAAATCTTTTCTCTGGTGGTCTATAATCTGATATATGCTATAGGATGCAGAAAGCCTGTCACAAACTTCTCATAGATTTAATAATTGATTATTTCACTTAGTTCCTATGAAAACTACAGTCTTGTTATTTTAAGCTCTGTGTTGCAAATTCCATGTCAAATAAGATGTCAGCCTCATCAGCCTGGAAAAAAATATATGGCCTTTTACTATCCATTTATAACCAGGCTTCGAAATGGGCCCGGGCGCATCATTTGCAACACTTTGTTCATGCAAGCCGCTTCCAGCTAAAGAGAGATTAAATGTGTCACACCCTGAGAGGCCAAGCTTGTTATAGATTACCATGATCACTCTCAAGGATCATGATACTATGGTTGCTCAAGCTCAGGCTTGCATGGAAAGAATTTAAAACAACACATTTGACCCGGCATACTGTCACAAATCAGTGCAGTGTAGAGTTGTGCGTTTTCATTGTTACCTAACTGAATGGAGGTCTGATGGTGTCTGAAGGGGTTACAGGTAACCATAAATTCAAACTGCATCAGCTAAAAATCTGTTCATGACTACATAATCATCACTGGTTCACCCAACTGTCACTGCAGAAGACTCAGTTAAACGTGTGTGTTGTGACAGATACAATGTGGGATCCGTTAGGCGAAGTCCTTGGGCTGTTTCCATCCAGGGTTGGCCCAAGACATTTTGACAGCTGAGGAGTCTCCAAGGAGCTGTACACGGCAGTGGAAGTAACAATCCCAATTCTGTCTTGAGTTCCTAACATATCAGGTCGGATGCCCCCATTTTCTTTTTCTTTTTTTAAATAATTCTTATTAATTTTAACATATAAATTATAATACATACCACAAAACTTCACTTACATAATCTTTTTTTTTTACTTCCATCAGCACCTCTGATGATCCACCGTTTTGACCATTTCTTATGCATTTCTTAAATTCATATTGCCTTTAATTATTTTAAGTAACCATCCTCCCCCTTATACATTTTTGCAATAATTCCAATAATACTCCTCACAAAACTTCTTGCAAATCTACAAATGTAGTCTGATCATCACAAATACTTTTCAGATAGTCTGTAAATTTACTCCAGTCTTCTGTGAATTTCTGGTCCCGCTGGTTTCAAATCCTTCATGTTAGTTTATCCAATTCTGCATAGTCCATTAGTTTCATCCTCCATTCTGCTTTCGTCAGTAGTTCTTCCATTTTTGGGCCAATAACATTCTTGCTGCGGTTGTTGCATATAAAAACAACTTGCATTCCTTTCTATTGATATCACTTCCTACAATGCCCAGTGAAAATACTTCTGGTTTCTTTATAAATGTACTTTTCAACATTTTTTTCATCTCATTATATATCATCTCCCAGAAGCTTTTCACCTTTTTACATTCCCACCACATGTGATAAAATGTTCCTTCTTTTTATTTACATTTCCAACATTTATAACAACAACAACAACAACAACAACCACCGGGATTAAATTTACGGCATGTAATGCCTTAAGAGAAAATATTATGAAAATGATTTATAGGTGGTACATGACCCCAGTCAAGCTTGCAAAAATTTACCATTTGCCTGACAACAAATGTTGGAAATGTAAGGAAACTGAAGGTACTTTTTACCACCTTTGGTGGACATGCCCGAGGATTAAGGCTTTCTGGGAAATGATATATAATGAAATGAAAAAGGTACTTAAATGTACTTTCCTTAAGAAGCCAGAAGCCTTTCTCCTGGGTATCGTCGGCCAATTGGTGTCAAAAAAGGATAGAACTTTCTTTATGTATGCAACAACAGCAGCAAGAATACTCATCGCAAAGTATTGGAAGACACAAGACCTACCCAGCTTGGAAGAATGGCAGATGAAAGTGATGGACTATATGACATTGGCTGAGATGACTGGCAGAATCCGTGATCAAGAAAGAGAGACTGCAGAAGAAGAATGGAAGAAATTCAAAATTTATCTAAAGGACTATTATAAACTTGATGAATGCTAAAATGTCAAGGTTTTTAGAAAGAAAGGGTTACAGTGATATAAGATTGGAGTAAAGAGAAGATTCTAGGGACGCGGGTGGCGCTGTGGGCTAAAGCCTCAACGCCTAGGGCTTGCCGATCGAAAGGTCGGCGGTTCGAATCCCCGCGGCGGGGCGCGCTCCCGCTGTTCGGTCCCAGCGCCTGCCCACCTAGCAGTTCGAAAGCACCTCCGGGTGCAAGTAGATAAATAGGTACCGCTTACCAGCGGGAAGGTAAACGGCGTTCCGTGTGCGGCTCTGGCTCGCCAGAGCAGCGATGTCACGCTGGCCACGTGACCCGGAAGTGTCCCCGGACAGCGCTGGCCCCCGGCCAATAAATGTGAGATGGGCGCACAAACCCCACAGTCTGTCAAGACTGGCCCGTTCGGGCAGGGGTACCTTTACCTTTAAAGAGAAGATTAACAGGACAGAGGCTTGAAAGAAATATATATAAGTTGCTAAATAACTTTGGACATGGGGATGCAGAAAGGGGAGGTATGAGGGAGTCCGAGAAAAGAAGGTTTGAAAAAATATTGTGAAACACTATATATGTTTGTTTGTCTTTTTATGTGTTTGTTTGTTATAAAAATTTGTAAAACCAATAAAAATTCTTATAAAAACAACAACAACAACAACAACAACAATTTATTATTTGTACCCCACCCATCTGGCTGGGTTTCTCCAGCCACTCTGGGCGGCTTCCAACAAAGATGAAAAATACACTAAAATGTCACATATTAAAAACTCCCTGAACAGGGCTGCCTTCAGATGTCTTCTAAAAGTCTGGTAGTTGTTGTTCTCTTTGACATCTGGTGGGAGGGAGTTCCACAGGGTGGGGGCCACCACCGAGAAGGCCCTCTGCCTGGTTCCCTGTAACTTGGCTTCTCGCAGTGAGGGAACCGCCAGAAGGCCCCAGGAGCTGGACCTCAGTGTCTGGGCAGAATGATGGGGGTGGAGACGCTCCTTCAGATATACTGGACCGAGGCCGTTTAGGGCTTTAAAGGTCAGCACCAACACTTTGAATTGTGCTCGGAAACGTACTGGGAGCCAATGTAGGTCTTTCAAGACCGGTGTTGAATGGTTTCTTTACATGTAAAGGTTCATCATTGTTCCACCTGATGTGTATGTCTTTAAGGGGCCAGAGCAAACTAACGAGGCCCAGCTTTACAGCTGTGAAACATAGCAGGTGCTGCTGAGTTGTACTGATTAAACTATGTCAGCAATTGGGTAGAGTATATAAGGAGCAGCACCTAGCTCTCCCATTACCCTGGGGGATGGGTTGGTGGTTGGGTCATGTTTGTTTGTTAATATATTTAGTGTAAATGGAGTTTTTGTTTTTCTTATTAAAACCTTCTTTAAGTTATTTTTTTGAGTCCTTTCTTTTTAATGCATGATCTCCCCAGCAAGCTCTCTGCAGCGTTACTATACTGCAAAAAGCCAACATTTCAAGACCGGTGTTATATGGTCTCGCCGGCCGCCCCCAATCACCAATCTAGCTGCCGCATTCCGGATTAGTTGTAGTTACTGGGTCACCTTCAAAGGTAGCCCCACGGAGAGCGCATTGCTGTAGTCCAAGCGGGAGATAACCAGAGCATGCACCACTCTGGCGAGACAGTCCACGGGCAGATAGGGTCTCAGCCTACGTACCAGATGGAGCTGATAAACAGCTGCCCTGGACACGGATTTAACCTGTGCCTCCATGGACAGCTGTGAGTCCAAAATGACTCCCAGGCTGCACACCTGGTCCTTCAGGGGCACAGTTACCCCATTCAGGACCAGGGAGTCCTCCATACCCGCCCGCCTCCTGTCCCCCAAAAACAGTACTTCTGTCTTGTCAAGATTCAAACTCAATCTGTTAGCCGCCATCCATCCTCCAACCGCCTCCAGACACTCACGCAGGACCTTCACCGCCTTCACTGGTTCTGATTTAAAAGAGAGGTAGAGCTGGGCATCATCTGCATACTTATTGCTAACTTTATACATTTCAGCTAACTTGACAGGTGTAATATAACATCTGTACATCATTTTCATCACATAGGATGCCCCCATTTTCATCGGAGAAATGTTGGGGTGTGTGGAACAGGGTGTCCCTTTCCTCATTGGAGAAATATTGGAGGGTACGAGCTGCAGAAAACTAGTCAACTACTAAACAGGAGGAACTAGTCAACTACTAAACTAGTCAACTACTAAACTACTGACCAAGGAAATTGAATGGTTCCAGATCACGGTCACTACACTCCCCTTGGCCCTCAAGCCATGCCTGGGGTTGCCAAGCCGTATTGTTAACTGACCTTGTGGCTTTGGGTGTCAAGGCAGCTTACAATGAAACATTCTGTATTTCCTTCTGCTTCGGCTTTTGGCATCTCAAGGTTTGCCTGTCCCTAAATATTCATTGCGGCAACATTTTCCCGATGAAAATAGGGATGTCCTAAACAAGCTATTCCAATTGCCATTTCCTAGTCTCAGCCGTTGCCCTTTATGGAGTACTTAAATGATGATGATTGTAATGAAAGCATAATGGTTGTAAGCACCAGGATCCTCATTATCTGTGTCTATTAGGAATAATGCAGCAGCAGGGGAAGGAAAAAGCCCACACTCTGCTTCACGTTAATCCTGCTCTAATAACAGGGCCAGTTTCATTAGGAGTCCCGAATGCTTGCGGATAAAATCCTGACTCCTTTCCTCCCTCCATCCTGATGTCACATTTCAGGCCTGCCACAATCAACAGACCACATAGGTCTGGAATGAATGACTGCGCTCTATCAGTAAGTTTTGCTCCCTTTTGCAGTGACAATGCTGCTCTCAGCTGGCCCGGGATCCTGAGAAGTAAAGCTGTCGAAAGAAAGCCTGGAAGATTCTTTCTCCCCCGGGAAGGGAACATTTCCTGTGTATTTTCTGAACAATTACAGTGGTACCTCAGGTTAAGAACTTAATTTGTTCTGGAGGTCCGTTCTTAACCTGAAACTGCTCTTAACCTGAGGTACCAATTTAGCTAATGGGGCCTCCCGCTGCCGCCGTGTGATTTCTGTTCTCATCCTGAAGCAAAGTTCTTAACCTGAGGTACTATTTCTGGGTTAGCGGAGTCTGTAACCTGAAGCGTCTGTAACCCGAGGTACCACTGTATCATGATATTAAACGAGAGAAGGTCTCAGAGTTGGGGACCAGTTCTGGGCACAGTTGTACTTCCTCTGAAGGAACAGGTACATAATTTAGGGGTGCTCCTGGCTCCATCTCTATCATGAGGCTCTGTAGCGAAGATTGCCTTTTATCAACTTGGGTTGGTATACCAACTATACCCTCCTCATAACCCCCAACATTCCTCAGATGAAAATAGGGACATTTATCACTTCCAGCCAACTGACCCTCCTCAACCCTCCACTCCATTTTTTGCCATCGTTCCCTGCGTAGCATTTCCTATCAAAAGAAGGATGGGTGCAGCCATCACCACACCAATGGGACACGGAATGCATGCCCTCCACTGTCCCGGAAAAACAACTTTCATCCCAATGTTACTGTATTTTTTTTATTTGATTGAGTTACAGAAAGAAAAAGACATGGCACTAAATATATTTTAGAAAGTGGCAAGATTAGACGCGGACACACAAATCGTACTTAAAAAATATCAAGACTCATTGTGCTCTGCTCCACTCCCCCTTTCTTCCCACACAGGGCTGCCCTGCCCTCTGCCTGCACCTCAGAGCCATCGCGTCACACGGAGCTGGACCTTGGTAGCAGCAACAGCCCCTCCTCCTCCTCCTCCTCCTTCTCCCTTGCACTCCAGCAGTTGCTATGAGCTGCCCAAGGGTTGAGGCTGGCAGTAATGGTCATGAAAAGGCATGAAGAGGCAACGGGATGCATAGCTGTCAACTTACAGATTTGAAAATAAGGGACCAGCAGCCTTGAAAATAAGGGATCAGCAGCCAAAATAAGGGATTTTAGTCAAACAGCTGAAATACGAAGTTAAAAGGGACCAGATGATTTGGGAGAGCAGCGCCGGTTTTTAGCCCTTCATTTCCAGAGGTTGCTGCTCAAGACAGCAGCTGATGAAACACTGCAATTAAATAACTAAATAAGCAGCAAGCACTTTTCGCGCAAAACAAAGTCCAAGCTACGAAGATGCTGCTGCAGTTCTGTATCTTTTCTCTCGTGCTCCATCTGCAGCGCTCAGTTCCATCAGGCGGGGCGGGAGGAAGAGGGGGGCAGAATAGCGCCCGAAGCAAACCCACAGATCAGATCATCTATGCTAGTCTACCACTACAAATCTATGGGAGAAGTGCTTGCGGTCCTTCCTCTGCTTTCCCCCTCTATGAACACCTTGGAACACCTGCCCGCGCCTCCTCCTCCTCCTCCTCTCTCTGAACTGCTTTTTCTATGGTTGCCCTCGCTCTCCTCTCAATGCTCCTCAGCAATTCATAGGCCGCGCCAGGCTGCCCATCTCATCCGGGTCCTTCGGTGGCGCAGCCACAGTACGGCCTAGCAGGAGCAGCGGTGGTGGGCAGAGGGGAGGCCCCAGGCAAAGAAGCTCAGTTTGGTGGCCACGAGGAGGATGGCCGCAGAAGGGCCCGAGGCTCCCGCCAGTTCCGGGGGGAGGGGCTCCCGGGGGCCGAGGCTGGTGAGAGGAGGCCGGAGGGGGGTGGGCCGGGCAGCCAAGCAACACAGTTGGAGCCTCCCTGGCCGGCAGGGAGGGAGGGAGAGGAGCTGCTTCCTTTGAAACCCAGGAAATTTAAGGGACAGCAGCGGGACACAGTGCTGGGATAAGGGAGTTTCCCGCCAAATAAGGGACAGTTGACAGCTATGACGGGATGCTCCCTTCGAACAAGCACCAGTTCATGCTCCTCCCTGAGCTTGGCTCTGCGGGTGCTGGCAGGGGGTGGGATACGGACGTTCTGGGATCAAATCCGAAGCTGGGCTGGCTTTCATCATTCTGAGACTGCCCCTGGAAAACTGGGATACTCGGAGGCTGTGTCCCCTTTTGATGACAGGGTAGCTTAGCCGCTGTGATGGATGCCCTGGTGACTTGAAGACTGAACTACTGTACAGTCACACACCTCTCCCTGTCTCCCAGTCAGGTATGCAAGCAGGCCTGGTAAGGGGTGTGGCCTGGGGAGAGGGGGGGTGGCCGAGGAGAGTCCCAAGGTACAGGCTGAGAAATCTGGACGGCCTCCTTGGGCCCCCAAGTCTGAGGTTCTCCAACCGGCATTGGACTTCTTTAAATCTAAGGTGGATGCAGATGTCTACTTATCCGATAAACAATTGAACTAGGTAAAGGTAAAGGGACCCCTGACCATTAGGTCCAGTCATGGCCGACTCTGGGGTTGCGGCGCTCATCTACTTTAGTGGCCAAGGGAGCCAGCGTACAGCTTCTGGGTCATGTGGCCAGCATGACTAAGCTGCTTCTGGTGAATCAGAGCAGTTTACCTTCCCGCCGGAGTGGTACCTATTTATCTACTTGCACTTTGATGGGCTTTCGAACTGCTAGGTTGGCAGGAGTTGGGACTGAGCAACGGGAGCTCACCCTGTTGCGGGGATTTGAACCGCCAACCTTCTGATCGGCAAGCCCTAGGCTCTGTGGTTTAACCTAGAGTGCCACCCGCGTCTCTCAATTGAACTAGAAATAGCCTAAAAACAAACCTTGTGGAGAACAGTTCCATTTGTGTTTCCAAAACTAACTCTGCTCAAGGAAAATAATACAGTGGTGCCCCGCAAGACGAATGCCTCGCAAGACGGAAAACCCGCTAGACGAAAGGGTTTTCCGTTTTGGAGGTGCTTCGCAAAACAAATTTCCTATGGGCTTGCTTCGCAAGATGAAAATGTCTTGCGAGTTCCTGCGGGTTTTTTTTCCCTCCCCCCCTTTTCCCAACCGGCTAAGCCGCTTATCAGCTGATCCGCTAAGCCGCTAAGCCGCTTAACAGCTGATCCGCTAAGCCGCTTATCAGCTGATCCGCTAAGCCGCTAAGCCGCTTAACAGCTGATCCGCTAAGCCGCTAAGCCACTTATCAGCTGATCCGCTAAGCTGCTAAACCGCTTATCAGCTGATCCGCTAAGCCCGCTAAGCCGCTAATAGCGCTAAGCCGCTAATGGGCTTGCTTCGCAAGATGAAAAAACCGCAAGACAAGAAAATCATCCCGCCTTTTAAGTCAACTCCACCCTTGGGAAAGGTTGTTCACTACTATTATAGCCAAGCTACACTCCTGCCTTTGTCGGTGTTCTCAGTTGGCTGTGTTAAATGCTATGGTTTATGAACACTGGCAGGTGTGCAGAAATCCCCAGTTAGAAACCATCTTGAGAAGCACTGAGTGTGGAATTGCTTCACCAGCTCAGTAGAAAATAATAAAGATGCTTTTCCTTTATAAGGGAGGAGATGAGATGGATTTTCTTTTTTAAAAAGTGTTACTTCTTAAACAGAAACTCTTCATTTTTATTTAGGGAGCCTTAAAACACCTGCTTGTGATGTTACCAGGTTCTAACTAAGTTTTACTCATATTGAATGAATGAACCTAAGTTAATCATGTCTATTAATTTCAGTGGGCCTACTCTGAGTAGGACTAACCTTGGCTACAATCCGCTGTATGTATCAGGTGACTGCTAATAAGTTTACTGGATAAAACCTTACAGGAAGAATATTTTACTATATTAAAAAATACAAAGAAAGTGTAACAAAAATGTCTTGACTGGGAGGTAAAGATGGGAGAGAAATCCTACAGAGTTCACATTTAAAGTCAAATGTACCTAATTGCTTTCCAAAACAGCAAACTGCTTCTCACATATGTGGGAACCCCTGACCCATAATACTTTTTCTACAAGAGTCACAAAATCCTTGCGCATGGAGAAAATCAGAGCTGAGTGAGTTGATGAAACCTGATATAAACTTACCTTAAATAGGTTTTCATATCTGTGGGCTGGCAGGTAATAGGGGCATTAAATGTATGGATTTCATGATGGGTGGGTTTAATAAAGTTAAGGAACACCCTCCCTTCAGATGTGAAGGAAATAAGCAGCTATCCTATCTTTAAAAGACATCTGAAGGCAGCCCTCTTCAGTTTTTAATATTTAATGCTGTACTGTTTTTAACATTTGATTGGGAGCCGCCCAGTGTGGCTGGGGAAAGTCAGCCAGATGGGCGGGGTATAAATAAATTATTATTATTATTATTATTATTATTATTATTATTATTATTATTAGAGGGAAAGCTTAGTTTTGACCTGACAGGTATAAGTGATCAACTGTACTTCAGGCTGATCATCTTTCTGAAATGATCCTTTGAATTTGATGCCCCCCAGTTTCATACTGTTTCCTGGTCTGACAGGTTACCTGAGATGAGTTTTATTACTCTGCTCATCCTTATGATCAACACCTCAATGGTACCCCAAGAGAGCTTGCATCCTTAGGTCAAAGACACGACGTCTCTACATTTAGCACTCTTGTGCAGTCAAATCATTATCGACGTTATCAGACTGACAGATTTGCCTTGCCACTACAGGAAGCGTTCGGCAAACTAATGAATCTTTCACCGAAATCAGCTGCCACAGCAGCTCTGGCTCTTTTTCAGACAGGAACCGTTTCAGTTGTTTTATGATGAACTTGCAGAAACTGGGAGCTGATCTTGAGTTGTGCACCCTTGACTGTGCAGGTAATCAATTTATTCCTGCGGCCAATCAGATATTTCAAACAAAAGTGCAAGCCCAGATACTCTATGGAATCCCACTATGGGTCCAAGCATATAACAGTGATCTAAAAAAGATCCACTCCAGCTTTCTGAGACGTATTCTTGGACTCCCAGCTGTGATCAAATATGAAACAATGTGTGCAGAAATAGGCATACACACAATGGAATACTGGGCCTGGTCCACCTCAATAAAGTACTGGTTACGCTGCCATTTTCGCTGCTCTCCATCAAGCCTGCTCGCTGATTTGCTTCAAGACTCTTATAAATCAAGATGGTACCAGTACCTTGAAAAAAAGATTGAATCTTTAGGCATCGAGCTGGAGCCCCTATACAATTCTAATGAGCAATACATTTTCCATAATATCCTAACTAGATTAAAGGATGTTGAGAGACAAAATATTATGGCAGCAGTAAACAAAATTTGCTCCCCCGTATTCTATGATTTAAATATCTTAGATAGCAGAGCCAACTACGTCACTAAATTAACAATCCCAGCCCAACGTAGGGCTTTTATGCTGGCCCGGTTGAATGTTTTTCCCTCAGCTTTTGTCAGGGGAAGATATCAAAACATCCCTAGAAACAAGAGACTCTGCAGATGCTCTATGAATGTCCCGGACACTGTAGAGCATATTCTCTTTCATTGTCCATTGTACAGTACGCTCCGTCAACGCGTGCTGTCCCCTCTTCTGGGTGGCCTGGAACCCCAACAAGGTGAATGTGTGGGATTCTGCCTATCCGACGTTGACCAAAGGGTAACGGCGGGGGTAGCTGAGTTTTTGGTAGCAGCCCTCCAAGGAGCAGGTTAACAAGGAAAATCACTGACTCTATATGTGTATATATATATATGTTTGTAGCCAACCGCTGCCTTCTTACATATACTTCAAGTCACTTATATGTTACTTTTTCTTTTATGGTTTTATCTGTACAATGCCTAATAAAGGTTTGATTTCAAATGACTGTGCAGGAAGCATGCAAGGGAAGAGCTCCGTCTGTTTTAGCAAAAAGAGACATCTAAGAAGCCAGGCTTCTTACTTCGTACTAAGCTACCCATTGCCAGGACATCAGTCAAATAATGGCTCCCGACCAAGGCATAAATACAATATGTATCACAGGGGCAAACTCTGCTGAAGTCACAAACGTGACAAAGGAAGGATAATATCTAATACGTAAAAATATTCTCTTCTAAAATCTAATCACATCCCTACACATTTTTGGACATTTTTTTTAAAAAAAATCTATATTTTTTTTATTTTCACGTTTTACAATAGAATCACAAATCTGATTTTACAGATCCAATTTTAAAATCCTATCTTTGAGCTTCCTCCCCACTTTCTGCGGTTACTTATGTCTATCCAGGTCATAGCTATCTACCAGTCATCCTTTCTATTAAATAGTGGGTGGACATAGCAGACGACACAGATATTTCTCCAAGTAGTTCTTCATAAGTAAGCTGGAACTGAACTGAACAGCAAACAGCTCAGCCGGCCTGCTTTTATAGGCAGCCGGCTGTCAACACTGTAACAACAACAACCCAGGGTTTCCTGCCTAAATTAACTGACGTGGACCTGAGTGAAAACTATACAGTGGTACCTCGGGTTACAGACGCTTCAGGTTACAGATGCTTCAGGTTACAGACTCCGCTAACCCGGAAGTAGTACCTCGGGTTAAGAAATTTGCTTCAGGATAAGAACAGAAATCGCACGGCAGCGGCACAGCGGCATCGGGAGGCCCCATTAGCTAAAGTGGTACCTCAGGTTAAGAACAGTTTCAGGTTAAGAACGGACCTCCAGAACGAATTAAGTTCTTAACCCGAGGTACCACTGTATACACAATACCCCTGGGGGCCAGGGTGAGAACTTCAATACATAACATTTTCCGTTCTATTTAAGTTATTCTCACTGCACATGTTCATATCAGTCCGGCTAGTGATTTAAGCTGTTTGCAATAATTCTTCAGATAATCAATAAATTTTCACCATTCTGTATTAAAACATCTCTCTTCTTGATTTCTCAATCTTCTGGTAAGTTTCGCCATTTCTGCATAGTCCATCAGTTTTTCTTGCCAGTCTTCCTTAATTGGAACTGTTTCTTCTTTCCGTCTCTGGCCATACAATGTGCAAGCAGCCATGGAAGCATACATAAATCGTTTCCTTTGTTCTTCGGGTACCTCTAAACCTATTATTCCTTTAAAAAAGGCTTCTAGTATGAATGTATGTATGTATGTATGTATGTAAAGTTCTTATTTATACTTTTCGAGTTTATACATTTCATTAGTTTTACAATCAATTTAACATTTCAAAGTTTGACTTCCTTTGCCCTCTTTCTGTGGTTCCTTACATTTATTTTTTAATATCTTCTGCATATCCAAATTCATTTAATTATCTACTTTAAATAGACACTCTTATGAAACAATAATCCTGCCAATGTTGTTATCTGTTTGCAATTTATTTGTAAATATTCAATAAACCATTTCCATTCTTTTATTAAAAGTTTGTTATCTCGATTTCTTATTTTTCCAGTAAGTTTCGCCATTTCTGCATATTCCATGAATTTTTATATCCATTCTTCCTTTGTTGGAAGTTCTGCTTCTTTCCACTTTGGGGCAAGTAGCATTCTTGCTGCTGCATTTATTTATGCTGCAGCATACATAAATTTAAAAATTTCTATACAATTTAGGTAGGTCTGTCCCTATAACTCCCAAAAGAAAAGTTTCTGGTTTTTTTACAAAAGTTATTTTGCACATCTTTTTCAGTTCATTGTATATCATTTCCCAGTAAGCTTTAACCTTTCTACAGTGGTAGCTCGGGTTACATACGCTTCAGGTTACATACACTTCAGGTTACAGACTCCGCTAACCCAGAAATAGTGCTTCAGGTTAAGAACTTTGCTTCAGGATAAGAACAGAAATCATGCTCTGGTGGCGCGGCCACAGCAGGAGGCCCCATTAGCTAAAGTGGTGCTTCAGATTAAGAACAGTTTCAGGTTAAGAACGGACCTCCAGAATGAATTAAGTACTTAACTCGAGGTACCACTGTACAAGACTACCACATATGATAAAAAGAACCTTCTTTCTCTTTACATTTCCAACACTTGTTTGATTTAGATTTATACATTTTTGCCAATTTACTCTGTGTTAGATACCAAATGTAATTTTCAGCATTTTCCCAACTCATTATATATCATTTCCCAGCATGCTTTTGCTGCCTTGGAAGACCACCACATATGAAAAAAGGCACTCTCTTTCTCCTTCCAACAGGTATCTGATTCTGACTTACACATTTTTGCTAATTTACTGGAACTCAGATACCATCTATACATCATTTTCATATAATTTTCTTTTGTCCCATAAATTTCATATCAACATTCCACAATCACTCTCACCCTGCCATTTCAATATTATGACCAATATCTACTGCCCAACGCTTTTGGACATTGATATTGAGTTACAGTTATACCTTGGAAGTCGAATGGAATCTGTTCTGGAAGTCCATTCAACTTCCAAAATGTTTGGAAACCAAAGTGTGGCTTCTGATTGGCTGCAGGAAGCTCCTGCAGCCAATCGGAAGCCACGGAAGCCCCGTCGGACATTTGGGTTCCAAACAACGTTTGCAAACCGCAAACACTCACTTCCGGGTTTGCTGATTTCGAGAGCCAAAACGTCCGAGTACCAACGTATTTGGGATCTAAGGTATGACTGTATATTCGATTCCCATATATATATATACGTAAAGGGACCCCTGACCATTAGGTCCAGTCGTGACCGACTCTGGGGTTGCGGCGCTCATCTCGCTTTACTGGCCGAGGGAGCCAGCGTACTGTTTCCGGGTCAGGTGGCAGCACACAGAAATGCCATTTACGTTCCCGCCAGACAGGTACCTATTTATCTACTTGCACTTTGACGTGCTTTCAAACTGCTAGGTGGGCAGGAGCAGGGACCGAGCAACGGGAGCTCACCCCGTCGCAGGGATTCGAACCGCCAACCTTCTGATCAGCAAGTTCTAGGCTCTGTGGTTTAACCCACAGCGCCACCTGCGTCCCCATATATAGATATATAGATATATAGATATATAGATATATAGATATATAGATATATAGATATATAGATATATAGATATATAGATATATAGATATATAGATATATAGATATATAGATATATAGATATATAGATATATAGATATATAGATATATAGATATATAGATATATAGATATATAACACCTGAAGGGCATCATTAACACCTACCAACTGAATGTGGGCCATTTGAGCCATAATCTATAGCTCTGCAGCAGAGAAATATAAAATCTCCTTTCCAGTGCTCATGGTGTTTTGCCCTCTTATTACAATGACATTCTTGCCACTTCCAGCCCTGTGATCAGGTCACCCCTTGCTGTTCTGGAGGCTGGGTCAACGTCTGAGTCTTTAGTCATTCCTCTGAAAGAGAGCGTTGTAGTTCTGCATGTCACAGACCAAACGCGTGGGCCGTGAATGCCAACAATGGCCTTCCTATTTCAGGGTGTGCATTTCTTCCTTTTCTTTCTGTTCTACGTTCCACTCCCACCAGCCAAGAGCGCTCAAATCATTATGTAAACAGTCTATTTAGCCTATGGACAATCTGTTCTAGGAAAAGCGGCAAAAAGTAATAACCCTTCTTTTCCTCCCCTCAGCCTCCTAGAACAGTCGACTGTACTTAAAGTCAGCCTCAGCAGGGTAACGCTGCTGTTGTGGCCCACAATGGAAAGTTCTATTTTTTGTGTTTCCTTCATTATTTCCATCTGGCGTCGACGAGGGAGGCTGTGCTAGGTGGAATCCCGCCGCGAAGTCCTGCGTCGGCTCCACCACTCTGCAGAACACACCACCAGCAAGCTGAGAAGGTTGTGCGTCTTGCAGGCTTGTTAGTCAACAAACAGTCTGGACCCCAGACAGGTCTACACCCCATGATTTGTTGGCGATTCGTTGCTCGCTTGACCTACCTTGCCCTGAGCTGCTGCTGCTACCAATCTGGGAAGAGAGGGGCAAGGTGGCGCGGAAGCTACTCCACAGTCTCCCAGGACCAGGTGAGGAGTGAAAAGGGAGGAGCAGAAGCAGGTTACACAGGCATAGTCTCTGCCTGAGGTCAGGGATAGGGGATCACTGTTGTGGCAACTGCCTCATCAGGTGCACACTAACAACAACAACAATTTATTATTTATACCCCACCCATCTGGCTGGGTTTCCCCAGCCACTCTGGGCGGCTCCCAACAGAATATTAAAACACGATGAATCATTAAACATTAAAAACTTCCCTAAACATGTCTTCTGAAAGTCAGATAGTTGTTTATTTCCTTGACCTCTGATGGGAGGGCTGGTGCCACTACTGAGAAGGCCCTCTGCCTGGTTCCCTGTAACCTCACTTCTCGCAAGGAGGGAACCGCCAGAAGGCCCTTGGTGCTGGACCTCAGTGTCCGGGTAGAGCGATGGGGGTGGAGATGCTCCTTCAGGTATACAGGACAGAGGCCGTTTAGGGCTTTAAAGGACAGCACCAACACTTTGAATTGTGCTCAGAAACGTATTGGGAGCCAATGTAGGTCTTTCAGGACTGTATTCTATGGTCTCAGCGGCCACTCCCAGTCACCAGTCTAGCTGGCGCATTCTGGATTAATTGTAATTTCCAGGTCACCGTAGTGGTGTTGTACACACAAAACTGGAAAGGAGACCAAATTCCAACGAAGAGGAACTGGCAAGTGAAGTTGATGGACTACGCAGAGATGGACAAGCTGACAGGGCAGTTAAGAGACCAAGAGTACCAAAAATTCAACAACAATTGGAGTAAATTCAAAAAATATCTAGAAGACCACTGTGGCAATTTAAAATTTTTGACTGGGCTAGAATGCCTCTTGTAAAGACAACTAGTAGAAACTGTGGAAAAGATGGCAAACAGAAGATTAGATACAATTGGAAAGGCATACAACATAGAATTCTATGGACCCAAGTAAGAGGTGGAAGGAAGTATGGGTGCAAACAAGGTAACAACACAACAAGTAGATAAGTAACACAATTTTTATTTTTTGTTTACGCATACATGTTCAATGGTGTAATGACCGCTCCCCGCTTGAAATGGGGGGCGCCCTTTGCGTGGACGCGTGCAGCCCCTAGATCTGGAGCGGCTCCAACAGCATAGGCTTGGCTTTGCCTTCCCTCTGGCGGTTCCCTCATTGCGAGAAGCGAAGCTACAGGGAACCAGGCAGAGGGCCTTTTCGGTGGTGGCGCCCGCCCTGTGGAATGCCCTCCCATCGGATGTCAAGGTGATGGAAACTACCTGACATTCAGAAAACATCTTAAGGCGGCCCTATTCAGGGAAGCTTTTAATGTATGATATTTTAGTGTTTTTTGGTTTCTGTGGAAGCCGCCCAGAGTGGCTGGGGAGACCCAGCCAGATGGGCGGGGTATAAATAATAAATTATTATTATTATTATTATTACCTCAGTCAGTTGTCCAATCCCACCTGGGGGAAGCGTTGCCAAGGAGACCAGGCCAGGTAGGGGAGGGATTACCTGCCCACACAATAGAGGCAGGATCTTACCTAGGAATCCACACTTGGCTCCAGAGCTTGTTTACGCATACATGTTCAATGGTGTAATGTTGAGAGATCTCAAATATTTATTGTAAATGTTGACGTGTATGAAAAGGATGGCTGTAAATGGCTGTAAATCAATTGAAAAACCAATACATATGGACAATGGAGAAAAAAAGTAATTTCCGTGTCACCTTCAAAGGTAGCCCCACATAGAGCGCATTGCAGTAGTCCAAGCGGGAGACAAGGAGCTGAGAGACCAAGACTGGTGGACATGCATTTTCCAGACTTGTAAGTGCACTTGTGACAATTAAGAGTTGGTTCCTCACTCTGGACATTCCAGGCCTGCCAGCTCTATGACAAATGAGACCTCAAGAGATCTCACTAGAAATCAGTACCTATTCCAGTGCTGCTTTTGTGCCAGTGGCAGACCCAGACCCCTAGAAGGTCCCTGTTTTCCAGGTATGTCCCTTATTTAGAGAAGCTGTCCTGCTGATCACCAGTATTGATTGAAATAAAAATAACTTTCTCGGTAATATATTCATCTTTCTGATTGACACTCTGCCCAGCAACAAAAGTTTCATTCTATTTGCAAATTTCTTTGAATATCCTCCCAGGTTTTCAAATAATTATCTTTAAGATTTATATTCTTCGCTGTTAACCATACACCTAAATATTTAATCTTCTTTTCAATCTTTAGACCTGATATTATTTTATTACCCTCCTCATTCATGTGTTGTTTTTTTTACTAGAAGCTTGGTTTTATCGTTGTTGATTTTAAGACCTGCTATTTCTTTATATATATAAAAAAACTTTTCTAATGCTTTCAGAATTGACTCTTTTGGTTCTTCTACAGAAATCAGCACCTATTCTAGTGCTGTTTTTGCGCTAGTGGCACAGCCAGACCCTTCAAGTGTCCCTATTTTCCAGGGGTACCCCTTATTTAGAGAAGCCATCCTGGTTTCTGATTTGATCCTGGAATATCCCACTTTTCCTTAAAGTTAAAGGTACCCCTGACCATTAGGTCCAGTCGCAGACAACTCCAGGGTTGTGGTGCTCATCTCGTTTTACTGGCCAAGGGAACCGGCGTTTGTCCACAGACAGCTTCCGGGTCATGTGGCCAGCATGACGAAGCTGCTTCTGGCAAACCAGAGCAGTGCATGGAAACGCCGTTTACTTTCCTGCCAGAGTCGTACCTATTTATCTACTTGCACTTTGAGGTGTTTTCGAACTGCTAGGTTGGCAGGAGCAGGGACTGAGCAATGGGAGCTCACCCCGTCGCGGGGATTCAAACCGCCGACCTTCCGATCGGCAAGCCCTAGGCTCAGTGGTTGAGACCACAGTGCCACTTTTCCTTAGGATGTCTCTATTTTCATTGGAGAAATGTTGGCAGGTATGGAGTTATCCAACCTCCGAGCTGCCTGAAGGCAATCCTGTACAGGGGTGTCTTTTTTAATGTTTAATATTCTATTATGTGTTTATATTTGTTGGAAGCTGCCTGGGGTGGCTAGGACAACTCAGTTAGATGTCTGGGGGTATAAATAGTAAAATTATCACTATGGAATGGGACATCCCTATCTTCATCGGAGAAATGTTGGAGGGTATGCAGAGCAGGTGGAGTGCCCTTGGGGGTGCTGCCTGGGGGTTTCGGCTGCCTGAGGCAGCTGCTTCATCCCACCTCATGGGTGGACCACCCCTGCCTAATAATAATAATAATGGGCATCACAAGGCAAATAAAAACCCAACACACAGGCTAATTTAATTTGGGTGAATGTAAGAGAGCAGAACAGGGCCATTCACACTGCCCTGCTTTAGTCAAGTTGTCTGTCAAGTTTCAAATAGCACCGAAATGAATGATTTCAGAACTGCATGGAATGAATCCAGCCCAATTCCCCACCTGCCTGCCAATTGAGCCACAGATGTAAAATAAATAGAGTAGCCAAATAGGTCATGGTCAACAATTAAGTGTTTTTCCCCTAGCAACAATAACTCTGTATGAATTCTCTGCGTGCCTGCTTTGTTCAAGGAGGAGGTGTGGCTCTGAGCTGGGAAGGGATCTATTTAGTAACGTTAATCTGCAGAGGCCGGCAGTAGCTTATCTGAATTTTCACGCCTGCCCCAAATTTGCTACTTGGTGTCTTTTTAGGGTTTGCTCTTATTTATTCCACATTGATTGTGGTTTCTTTTTAAAACAAAAAACCAAAAACCTGGTTGACCGTGAATGCAGAGGCTAATAAGGAATTGGCTAGACAGAAATTAGGCCTCTCTCAATGATGAGAGGGTTGGCTGGTTAGAGGAGGGGTGGAAGGCCACAGACATATGGAAATAATGACCCCAATTACAGTTGCAGAAGAGTTCAAATAATAGTTAATGATAATGGGCAGACAATATGATTATGCTAAACTAGGAAGGCCAAAATACAGCGCTCAGAGAGGAACAAGACCAAAGCAGGAAGATACTGCTGGATGGCTTGGGAGGAAAATTTGATTTGGTACAGCAAACAGCTGCTCAGCTGGGGAGCTCAGTTGCTGGATTTGGCCCAGAAAAAATTGTCTGGATGCAGAGAACCTGCCTGTCAGGGGCTTGACTGAGGAGGAATGGTGGGGGCTGGCCCCCCTTTTCCTGAACCTTCTCAAGAACAGGAGGACAGTATAGATTTAGAACAGTGGTTTGCAGAAGGGCATAGTTCAGAGGCTGCAGAGGGGAGAAGCTGGTAAATATTGGGAGAGGAACAGCAGGAAGAAGACATAGCACCAGGGGAGAGACAGCTGACAGACTCAGTGTCCTTGAAAAGCATTCCTGACCCTCCTTCTCCCAGGGCTTTGAGAGTAGTAGAACAGAAAGCTCAGAGGCAGAAAGCTCAGATTAGCTGATGCAGGGATGAAGTAGAATAGGAGAGGCAGAGGGCGTGGGACTCTACTTGGAGCAATGCCATTATTTAGGGAAGACTGCATTCCTTTGTCTGTCACTGTGAATATTGAATAAATTGATTGGTAAGAACTTTTATTGTCTATCTGCTTCTTGGCTGCCACCGCGGGAAGGATGGAGTTCCCCGAAGGCTGCCACTGCCACAGAACATGTGGAACTGCTTGCCCCAAGCAGTTGGGTGTAAATTCCTCAAACATTGAGCCTAACAGATTAGAAATGTTGGCCATCCCTGGATGCAAGGTATGCTATGGCATACCCTCCAACATTTCTCCAATGAAAATAGGGATGTCTTATTCCGTGTTATTATTTTTATACCCGGCCCATCTGACTGGGTTGCCCCAGCCACTCTGAGCAGCTTCCAACATATATAAAAACATAATAAAACTATACAGGGTTGCCTTCAGGTGTCTTCTAACGGTGGCATAGTTATTTATCTTCTTGCCTCAGGGGTCGCATAACTCCATACTCGCCAACATTTTTTTGATTTCAATAGGGATGTCCTAAGGAAAAGAGTGGCATTCTAGGATCAAATCAGAAACCGGAACGGCTTCTGTAAATCTGGGACTGTCCCCGGAAAATAGGGACACTTGGAGGGTCTTATGTGGGGGAAAGACCTACATTGGCTCCCAGTACATTTCTGAGCACAAATCAAAGTGTTGGTGCTGACCTTTAAAGTCCTAAACGTCCTTGGCTCAGTATACCTGAAGGAGCATCTCCACTCCCATCGTTCAGCCTGGACACTGAGGTCCAGCTCCGATGGCCTTCTGGCAGTTCCCTCACTGCAAGATGTGAGGTTGCAGGAAACTAGGTAGAGAGCCTTCTTGGTGGTGGCGCCAGCCCTGTGGAACGCCCCCTCATCAGATGTCAAGGAAATAAACAACTATCTGACTTTTAGAAGACATCTGAAGGCAGCCCTGTTTAGCGAAGTTTTTAATGTTTGATGTTTTATTCTGTTTTTAATCTGTTGGGAGCCGTCCAGAGTGGCTGGGGAAACACAGTCAGATCGACTGTGATTAATTTACTACTATAAATTAGTAGTAGTAGTAGTAGTGGGTGGTGCTGTGGGTTAAACCACAGAGCCTAGGACTTGCCGATCAGAAGGTTGGCGGTTCGAATCCCCGCAACGGGGTGAGCTCCCTTTGCTCGGTCCCTGCTCCTGCCAACCTAGCAGTTCGAAAGCACGTCAAAGTGCAAGTAGATAAATAGGTACCGCTCTGGCGGGAAGGTAAACGGTGTTTCCGTGGCTGCTCTGGTTCACCAGAAGCGGCTTAGTCATGCTGGCCATATGACCCAGAAGCTGTACGCTAGCTCCCTCGGCCAATAAAGTGAGATGAGCGCCGCAACCCCAGAGTCGGTCACGACTGGACCAAATGGTCAGGGGTCCCTTTACCTTAGTAGTAGTATTACACGCACCAGTGCTCAGACTCCGCTTGGGCCTCAGTCCCTGGCAGAGTGAGGTAGCTTTCATGAACGTGACTAGCCCTGGCTTGGATATTATGCACTTTGCATGCAGTTGTTCTGCCTCAGGCAGCAAAATGTCTTGGGCAGACCTTCGTGGTCACTGTGGTTGTGGTTATTACAGTGGTGCCTCGCAAGACGAAAAGAATCCGTTCTGTGATTCTCTTCGTCTAATGGTTTTTTCATCTTGCGAAGCAAGCCCATTGAAGGATTAGCGGATTAGCGCTATTAGCGGCTTTTAGCGGCTTATCTGCTGATCGGATCAGCTGATAAGCGGCTTAGCGGCTTAGAAAAAGGGGGGGAAGGGGAAAAAACCAGCAGGAACTCGCAAGACATTGTCGTCTTGCGAAGCAAGCCCATAGGAAATTCGTTTTGAGAAGCACCTCCAAAACGGAAAACTCTTTCGTCCAACGAGTTTTCTGTCTTGCGAGGCATTCGTCTTGCGGGGCACCACTGTACTAGAGTGGAAAGAGAAGTGGACAGTAGGACATTGAGGTTGAAAGATGAGCCATGGAAGAGAGAAATTCAGGACCCTAGAAATGTTGCAGGTTTTGCACTGGGTGACGGACCTTGCAGTTTACAAATACAATTCTGAAATGTTGGTTTAACAGCAGAAAGGCTCTTTCTTCCGGTGAGATGAGATTACCCAGGCTGACTGAACGCCAAGGGTGCTGTGGGAGCACACTGACCATTAAAAGCAACAGATTTACTTCTTTCCACAGATAGCAGAATATTCTCGGAGCAGATGGTATCTCTGTTTGCCAACTCAGTGAACTGTTGGCAGCTGAGCATTTCTTTAATAGCAACATCAACATCAGTTTTAGAGGTGAGTCCTTTTTTGCTTCCTTGTTCGTTGGTTTCCATGACGTCTAGAAAGCTATGACAACCAGAAAGATAGAGCAATGGCTATCATTATTTCTCTGTGACATTCTTTAAGTTAGGGGAAGTGGAATTATTAGCTTGCATCTATATTTAAAGTAGGGGTTGTATTATTGCGTAGACTGCTTCGTACAAAAGCTGCAATTGTGGAATTACTCATAAACAAAGTTTACAAAATAAAATACGGATAACGCACAACACTGTATATATTTAGAAAATGAAAATAACTACTGCCCCAAATCTTATATGTCTCTGGGTGTATTCTGTCAGTGTTCTTCAAAAGTTGTTGGACTACAACTCCCATCATCCCCAGGCAGTTTAGCCAATGGTCAAGGATGATGGCAGCTGAACTCCAATGACATCTTGAGGGCCAAGGTTGAAGAGCATTGCTTTAAAGTGACCAGGAAACAGAAAACCATGTGGCTGAAACTACCTGGAGGTGGAACATTGGTTTGTTTGTTTGTTTGTTTACTGAAAACAGGGGCTTATCTAGGGGTTGGCCAGCTTGGCGCCCGCCAAGAATGCAGGCCCAGGATGGCACAAAAATCCCGCCTCTCCATCCTGACTCAGAGTGGCTAGGAGCCCAGTCTCTCATCTGCAAGCTCCCTGGGCTCCTCTCCTGTAGCTCTGGGCGGCTGGGTGAGGTGCACAGGGTCTTCTGGGTGCCTCAGCAGAGGAATTGGGTTGCTGGTGTGGACCGCTGCAGGCTCCTCTTCCCAGCTGGTTGGCAGCGCTATCATACCGTCCAATAAAACTGCTCTGTTCTGCCTTGGTCAGACCACACCTGGAATACTATGCCCAGTTCTGGGCACCACAATTTAAGATGTTGACAAGCTGGAAGGTGTGCCGAGGAGGGCAGCCAAGATGATCAAGGGTCTGGAAACCGAGCCTTATAAGGAACGGTTGAAGGATTTGGGTATGTTTATCCTGGAAAAGGGGAGACTGAGAGGAGATATGATAGCCCCCTCAGATCCGCCACTGCCACACCCCGGGCGACCTCACAGCTTGTTCCCCGTCTGCTCAGGCTGCTTCAGCCTGACATTGCTGCCAAACGTACCCACCCTACTGCCTTATCTTTGCCAGCTGGACTCACTCCTCCTCCTCTGTTGCCACCACCACCACCTTGACAAGGCCACTGCCGCTCCAGGTTAAAGAAGGGGAATTTGAAAAAGCTACTCTAAACTGGACCTTGATTTTTCTCAACCCACCAGCAGAAGTTGGCCGCATCACTTACAAAGTAAGATCTCTGAGAGCGAACTGTCAGAGTGCAAAGAAAAGATAGACTAGGCTGAAATATTTCCCACTTATACAAGCAACAAGAAGCCAATATCTGGGTCCTTTCTAACCCGGTCTTTTAAGAAGTTGGAGCTACAGTGGTTGAAAAGGTGAGCCAGCAGCATTTATTCCACTGATCCTGTCAAGTTCTCTGCAATTATTAGCCGAAATGTGAGCAAAGGTTTCCTCCCCCTGGCATGTGGAAGATGGTTGGGATTAGAGGCTAAGAGTTATCCTTTTTGAGGCTTGAGAAGGAAACAAGCCACTGGAACTGATAAACCCCTTGTCAGGGATTAGCTTGCAATACTGGCAGATAATGTTTCTTTGCCTTGCTTCCAGGGATCACTGCATTTCATTGGTCCAAACTTGCCAGGCTTAGCAAATAACAACTCTTCTTGCCCTGAACTCCATTTTCTAATGGGGGGTGTGTGTTACAGAAGAGTGACAGCAAAATACACAAAAGCAGAGATGTCATAGTGGACCCTGAGAAAAACATTGGTAGGGGGTAGCCATATGATAATAAATAATAATAATAATTTTTTATTTATACTCCGCCCTTCCTGGTTCAAAAACCGGGTTCAGGGCAGCTAACAACAAATTTAAAACACTAAATTATAAAAGCAGCATAAAATACAGTATAAAAACATGAATAACAATAAAAATCAAAAATCAGTTTGAGGGAAATAAGCATTAGATAATCCCCAGGGCTAGCTGGCTGAATTGGTCCTACTTGGGCCAGCGAGGAGGCCAGGGGAGAATTAGCTGTGGGGTCTCAGAGCGGGTGATCTTCATAAAAGGGGAGGGGGAGGGAAGAGAAGGGAAATAAAGGATCAGGCTGAATTCAAATTAAAGGCCAGGTGGAATAGCTCTGTCTTACAGGCCCAACGGAAGGAGGTTAAATCTTGCAGGGCCATAGTCTCATGGGACAGAGCATTCCACGAGGTCGGTGCCATCACTGAAAAGGCCCTGGCCCTGGTGGAGGATAGTCTGACTTCCTTAGGGCCTGGGACCTCCAAACTATGGTTATTCATGGACCTTAAGGTCCTCTGCGGGGCCCTCCATGGAATTGCTACTGGGTTACAATGCCATTTGTCCTTGGCAACTGGCCGTCTTGTATGGGACTGATGGCAGTTGTGTAGTCTGACAATACCTGGAGAGACCTTGTTGCCTTAATACCTGCTTGGCATAAGCAACACTTCTCTCCACCATCACTCTATTGCCAGAGACAATTGCTGGGACCTTCAGGCAGAGAGTGCTATGGTAGGACGCAGGTGCGCTGTGGTCTAAAACCTCTGAGCCTCTTGGGCTTGCCAATCAGAAGGTTGGCGGTTTGAATCCCTGCAACAGGGTGAGCTCCCGTTGCTCAGTCCCAGCTCCTGCCAACCTAGCAGTTCAAAAGCACGTCAAAGTGCAAGTAGATAAATAGGTACCACTCCAGTGGGAAGGTAAACGGCGTTTCCATGCGCTCTGGTGTCCTGTTGCACCAGAAGTGGTTTAGTCATGCTGGCCACATGACCCGGAAAGCTGTCTGTGGTCAAACGCCAGCTCCCTCGGCCTGAAAGCGAGATGAGCACCACATCCCATTGTTGACTTTAACTGGACTTAACCATCCAGGGGTTAACCCTTACCTTTAACTTACTGGTTGCATGTCCAACTTGTTGGCCACTGTAAGAACAGGATACTGGAAATGTTAAAAAGAATTATGTAAGAATATGTCATGGTTAAGAGAATTTGGTACAAATAAGATTTAAGTTTTAGGGCCTTTTATGGTAAGATAAGGTTAAAATAGATTAAGGTAATTTAATGACAGAATATTATGAAAGATGGAAAGGATTTGCTGAGATAATTAACAACTAGAATACAAAAAAGGGAGGTGTGAGGAGGTCGATGAAACAAGGTAATGACAGTTAATGATTTGGGAATATTGGATTTGTTTTTAATTTTTTGTCTATTTTTGCTTTTTGATTTTGATGTATTATGTGTTTTGTTTTGTTTCTTTTTGACCTTGTTTTTTATTGATTCGTATTGTTTAAATGTTACTTGTTTTTTCCTTCTTTTTTTCCCTTTGTTTCTTTGTAATCTTAAAATTCTCAATAAATATAATTTTTTTTAAAAAAGAACAGGATACTGGACGGGGTTCTTCTCATGTGGACCTTGGATTGATTTCACAAGAGAGGAAAAGCACTTGCTGTATGCAATCAAGCCTTCCAATGTCAACAAGGGGTAACGTGTAGTGAGACGGGCAGCTGTGGTGCTCAAGATGTGCTTCTGACGAAACATCGGGAAGAACTTTCTGATAGGAAAAGGTGCTCGACCGTGGTCTCCCTCAGGAGGTGGTGAACTCTCTTCCTTGGAGGTTTTCAAGCAGAGGTTGGATGGCCATCTGTCAGGGATGCTTTAGCTGAGATCCCTGCATCGTGGTGAATCCTCCAGGCCCTCCCAGCTCTATAATTAGCCCCATTAGCTAAAGTGGTACCCGCATCCCTTGGTACCAGCTGTACTAGTTACCAATTCATTTCTGCTCTAGGCCCAGTTTAAAGTGCTAGGGGTTATCTTCAAAGCCACAAATGGTTCGGAAACAGGTTATCTGAAAACTCACCCCCACGGACCTCCCTAGGCCTTAAGAATGGTTACCACCATCACGGCCTGTCCCAGTCTTTGGTGTCTGGTGTCATCCAGATGTTTTGGACTACAATTCCTATCAGCGCCAGCCAGCATGTTGGTGACCACAGGAGTCCAGATGTTTTTAGGAGCCATTCCTTTATAGATTGATTTGCTTGGCTTCTTCACTAACTGGCTTCAAACAGGTCGTAAAAACCTTAAATGTTTCAATTAATTGAAAATTGATCTTGGTCTATATCTTGCAGGCTGTGGTTTTGCCACTCCTGCTTTTTACTTGAACTCTTGTACTTGTATTGTATTGTCTTAGAGTCAAGTGCTCTTATCCTGGGATTTCAACTAATATGCATTCTATATTTTTATTGTATCTCTGAACCTCCCGAGAGAGGTTTTTTTTGCCCTAAAAGGCAGAATGAAAATACTCAAATAAATTAATAAATCTGAACACACATTCATTAATTAAAAACTAAGACAAGATCTTGTCTCTGACCTTTCGGTCTTTGCCTTTCAGCACTCCCTATTTCCCCTGTAGAAACATGAAATTATTTATATTTTAAGCTTGCAAATTATAGGTAATACTATGGTTACCATCCTTAGAGCAAAAAGGCTTGCATCATCTTGCAAGCTGCCTGGTTATTTACATAAGTTGAATGCAATCAGAACTGTGTCACCAAACATCTAGATGATAAAATCCCAATGCTTTTCTGTGGACGTTGGCCAAGAAAATGGGAACATTGCTTGGCTCTGCTGGTACCAGGAACGCTGCAAGAATCAATACAATCTTGGGACTAATCTATGCAATATTGAACGTATCTGGATGGAGCAAAAATCCAAGATGCTTCCAGTTCTGCATTATTTATGGTGACACATTAATGCTCGAAAGTGCTTGGAATTCCCACACCTAATTACATTAGTAGTTGGCACCTGGCCAACATAAAGACTCTATAATTTATTGCATCAATTAGCTGAAATGAAACGAAAAGGACATCTTATATAGTTGTAACTTGTTAAAGCCCCCAGGTTTGACGACAGGAGAATGTAATGGGGGCGGGAAGGGAGGCCACTCATTGAATGCTCAATTAAAGCCAGAAATCTGTGAGACAGAAATAGAAGGTAAAGGACTTCTGATTTTTTATCGGTCCTCTCTCTATAAACTTCATCCACTCCAACATAACACCCAACAAAGGTTACCTTACCTTCTGAATTCTCTCTCTCTTTAATTTTCCCTCTCTCTTTATTGCTTTCTAACACCCCCCCTGTGGCGATCACACAGGGTCCCTGGATGTTTCACCGTCTATTGATCCCTGTGCCACCACTTTATTTCTCACTGCCACCACCCAGGCCCTTGTTATTGTTGTTGCTTAGTCGTTTAGTCATGTCCGACTCTTCGTGACCCCCTGGACCAGAGCATACCAGGCACTCCTGTCTTCCACTGCCTCCCGTAGTTTGGTCAAACTCATGCTGGTAGCTTCGAGAACACTGTCCAACCATCTCGTCCTCTGTCGTCCCCTTCTTCTTGTGCCCTCAATCTTTCCCCACATCAGGGTCTTTTCCAGGGAGTCTTCTCTTCTCATGAGGTGGCCAAAGTAATGGAGTCTCAGCTTCAGGATCTGTCCTTCCAGTGAGCACTCAGGGCTGATTTCTTTCAGAATGGATCGGTTTGATCTTCTTGCAGTCCATGGGACTCTCAAGAGTCTCCTCCAGCACCATAATTCAAAAGCGTCAATTCTTCGGTGATCAGCCTTCTTTATGGTCCAGCTCTCACTTCCATACATCACTACTGGGGAGCGGTACCTATTAATCTACTTGTACTTTGACGCTCTTTCGAACTGCTAGGTTGGCAGGAGCAGAGACTGAGCAACGGGAGCTCACCCCGTCGCGGGGATTCAAACTGCCAACCTTCTGATCAGCAGCAAGTCCTAGGCTCTGTGGTTTAACCCACAGCGCCACCCATGTCCCCCTAAAGGTTATTAACCTTATAAATGTTTGTGGATTGCAATCCAGCTACAATCTACACTATATGCAATTTTAATATATTGATCCCCATGGGTAACCAAAAGATTACGTTCAAATAAATTCTTATGCGCTCCTTCGTATAACACATAACTGATATGTGGAATTCACTGTCACAAGATGTGACGACCACCAGCTTAAAGGTAAAGGTAAAGGTAAAGGTACCCCTGACAGTTAAGTCCAGTTGCGGACGACTCTGGGGTTGTGGTGCTCATTTTGCTTTACTGGCTGAGGGAGCCAGCGTTTGTCCTCAGTTTTTCCCGGTCATGTGGCCAGCATGACTAAGCCACTTCTGGTGAACCAGAGCAGCGTACGGAAACACCATTTACCTTCCCGCCAGAGTGGTACCTATTTATCTACTTGCACTCCCCGTCGCGGGGATTCTAAAGGTTGTGTTCCACATGGAAGGGATGGGGCTAAATTTCTTAAAGCTAGATACCCTCCACCTCATTTTGCCTGCACTCCAAACTCAGGTGTAAATACGTGAATAAATCATATTTCTTAAAGCTACGACAATCTCTGCAGTCTCTTCAATTCTCCAGACCCTGGGTGAGTGCCTGGGGTTTTGTAACCATATGTTCTGGTGCTCTGTGTCTTCGTTTTGGGGTTTTGATTTGATTTACCAGGCGACATGCAGAGGTTTAGCATGTTTTGCTGGAGTTATCACAAAGAATAAAGACTATGGTTCCAACCTTGGCATTTGTTACTCCTGGGTAATATGGTTGGTGGCGATTGTGCACGAGCTTGTATGCTACGTAACAGTTTAATTGACATCTATATAATTTTATGTCTATTTATAGTGGATGGAATTGAAGAAATGAAGCAGCGAATTCACACCATGTCACATTGGCATTGTTTTGTTATTTTTTTAAAACGCTAAGTTCAAAGAAGGGAAGCGAAAGCATTTTTCAATGCCATTAGCTGTTAGCCTGAACTGCCACATGGGCTCCAGACCTTGAGCAATGCCTGCTAATGCACATTTCTCCTCTTGACATTTAAGGAATATACTAGGGGGTAAATTAAATCTTAGCTCACTTTCACAGTTGATGCTTTCAGAGAATGAATGTCAACAGGTGCAATATATATATACATGCAATAGAAAATTGTAAGTTTCAGGGACTTCCGGTTCGGCGCCAGCGCTAATGGCTGCTCCCTCTCCGAGCTCCGGAGAGAGGACGGCTCTGCGAGTTCGGGTCTGACCCGCTACGGCAAGCGGGGGACCCCTAAAATCACAGGAACGGAGCCTGTGAACAAGGAGATTCGGTGGGCACCCGAAGCGCCCCCCTTTACCGCAGAAAGAGCCTTTTTAAAGGCTCCGGAACGACAACGGGGAGCGCGGTGCTGAGAATCGCTACCCAGCCCGCAGGGTGAAGCCGCGTCGCCATTAGTGGAGAGCGCCGATTCCCTTCCTGAACAATCTGGACAAAAAAGACCCGTGAGTAAGATTGAACCTCTATTCGTGCCAAAACTACCTGAAATTAGGCTGAAAACGGGAAAGGCGAAAATTAAGGAAGTCTGCCTTCCCCCGACTGCATGACAACTAAAGCAACGAAAGTTATTGAGCTGCATCCGTATGGGAAATTGTTTTTAACTGCTTGAATCCGACATTTGGACTTTGACTATCCCCTCTAGCTTGCAGGGCAGAGGGGAGGAATAAGTGACTTTATAAGCTGCATGACCAACTTAAAGGAAAGGGAACTCTCTGCAGCCTTCAACCTGGCACAAACTGCTATTAGAACAAAGGAACACTGAACTGACTTTAGACTCTTGTGAAAGTAACAAAGTGGAAGTCTCATTGCTTATTTGATACAAAGTTTTGGGACTTTGTGGACACAATATATCAGGGAAGGCTGGGACTTTATCTAATGGGAAAGTGTTGCAATATACATATAGAAGCCTCCCGATAAATTTGCTTTTCAAATACTCCTTGCCTTTGTTTGTGGACATTTTGATTTGCTCCCTCTAGAGGGTAAATTAAAAGTTGCTACGCTTTGGGACAGTGGAATTTTTCTTTAGGAGAAGGCTCTCGTGGGAAACGACCTTGGGATATGAGTGGCCCAGCAGACGAGATAAGCACGAGAGCCAAGACAAGGCAATATCAACAACAGCTACAGCAACACAAGAAAAGAGGCTCGATCTCAGGCATAACTCCTACAGTAACAACAGGACAAGAAAAAGGTACAGCAGTCTCCATGGATGCAGTGTCGCAAGCCCTTCTTAAGATAAACCAGTCTCTGGAGAATCTAACAAAGCAGACGGCAGAAAATACCAAGAAACTGACAGAGAATTCACAGAAATTGACAGATTTAACAACAAGACTTGACCTGAATACAGAATCTATAAACAGGCTTACGCAAGAAAATTCTGCCACACGACAAATTGCGGAGGAAGCCAGAACTATTGCTGGAGAGACCCAGGAAAAATTAGAACCGATTGCCAGGAAGGTCTATGACCACGACGCAACTCTGGCATTGTGGGAACTACAAAGAAAAGAAAGGAATTTGAAATTACGATCAATTCCAGAGGACGAAGGAGACAATCTTACGGACTTTTTAACGAAAGAGTTTGCTGATTCCTGGGAAGACCTAGAGGAAGACGAATTTAAAATCACAACAGCATTCAGACTGGGTAGAAGACAGAACAGAAAGGCGCCGAGAGACTGTCTGATTACCTTGAGATCGAAGGAGGAAAGAGACAAAATTCTAAGACTGCACTTTGAAAAGGCCTTACAAATTGGGAACTCACCGATACAGATCTTTAAAGACATTCCTAAACATATTTTGGACTTGAGAGCTTCTTATAAGGATTTGGTCTACCTGTTGAAGAAGAACACCATTCTCTTCAGGTGGGAATTTCCACAGGGACTGTCTTTTGACTATAGAGGGAAGAAGGTGAAAATAAAGACGATACAGGATAAAGACAGGTTCCTGCAAAGAAATCAGGAAGACTTACAGAAAGGAACTGTAGACCCAATTGCTGAGCAAAGGAGTGTAATAGACATCCTGAACCTTTCGTTTGGACAGAACCTTCCACCACCAACAGAGGAGGAACAACAACAGGGAGCAGTTGGAGGAATACCAGAAAAATAACAAGATGGCCCTGCAATTCCTTAGTTGGAATTGTAATGGGATGAACAGCCCTTTGAAGAGACGACAAATATTCCATATTTTGAACAGAGAACAACTGGACTTGATTTGCTTACAGGAAACCCATATAACCAGAGCACACAGGAGACTGCTTATGAATAAAAAATTGGGACAAGAATTTATTTCGTCGGACAAAGTTAAAAAAAGAGGAGTTGTGATTTATGTAAAAGAGAAGTGGGCTCCAAAAATGATGTTTAAAGATGAACAAGGAAGATATTTAGCGGTGGAGATCCAGGTACAAGGAGAAAAATTTTTGATAATTGGGATCTATGCGCCAAATGAAGGTAAAGCAGAATTTTTCAAAAAACTCCATGAAACTTTGACGGATTATTTGGAATACAATATGATAATTATGGGAGATATGAATGGTGTAGTTTCTACAAACATGGACAAGACACAAAGACTGACTCTTACTAAAGAAGGGAGACTCCCTAAGACTTTCTTCGAAATGACTGAAAATATGGACCTAATAGACATTTGGAGAACAAGGAACCCTCTTGAAAGAGAGGGAACCTTTTTCTCCCATGCAAAGATGACCTGGACCAGAATTGACCAAATCTGGGTCACTAGTGGAATGGCTCCGAAGATTAAGAAGGTAGAAATCTGCCCAAAAACCTGTTCCGACCATAACGCCGTGAAGATGGAAATGAAATCTACAACAACTGGTCAGTTTAGATGGAGAATGAATGACACCCTATTTCGAGATAGAGAGATCCACATGAAGGCCCAAAAAACTCTAAAGGACTATTTTGAAATCAACCTAAAGGGCGATGTGGAAAAAAGAGTGATCTGGGACGCAAGTAAAGCTGTGATGCGAGGATTTTTGATTCAACAAAACTCAATAAAGAAGAGAAAACAGAATGAGAAAAAGGAAAAAATTTTGGAAAAGATAAAAGAAGGAGAGAAAAAATTAAGATCAAAACCAAAGTCCCAGGAGATTTTGAGGGAGATTAAGTTGTATCAAACACAATATATGGAATTGATGAACCAAGAGATAGAATGGAAAATAAAGCAAATGAAACAAAAGACATTTGAGTCGGCAGACAAATGTGGTAAACTTCTGGCATGGCAACTTAAGAAAAGACAGAAATTAAATACAGTCACAAGTCTAGAAGTGGATGGAAAAAATATATCTAAACCCAACGAGATAAGAAATTGCTTTGTGAGTTATTTTAAAAAACTCTATTCCCAAGGATTACAAAATGAAGAGGACATAGATAAATTCCTTAATAAATATGGATTACAAAAAATCTCTCATCATAGCAAGGTGGAGCTAAACCAGAGAATAACAGAACAAGAGATAGAGGGTGCCATTCAGGATATGCAATTGGGCAAATCCCCAGGGCCAGACGGACTGACTTCCAGATATTACAAATCTTTAAAGGAATGGCTAATACAACCGTTAAAGGAAGTTTGTAACGAGATCTTAGAGGGAAAAAAGGCACCCGAATCGTGGAAAGAAGCATATATCTCACTCATACCAAAGACAGAGACTGAAAAGACTCAACTGAAGAACTACCGCCCAATTTCGTTATTGAATGTGGATTACAAAATTTTTGCAGACATTTTAGCAAAAAGATTTAAAAGAGTACTGATGGAGAAGATTCACAGAGACCAAGCAGGCTTTCTCCCAAAAAGACACCTCTCAGACAATGTTAGGAATATAATAGACATTTTGGAAAAGTTAGAGGTGAATATAAATACTAAAGCGGTTTTGATATTTGTGGATGCGGAGAAAGCCTTTGACAATATTTCGTGGAGTTTTATGAAAAAGAATCTTCATGGGATGGGGGTAGGACAAGGATTTGAGAATGGTATGGGTGCAATATATTCCGAACAAAAAGCTAAGCTGATTGTAAATAATGTAATAACTGAGGAACTTAAGATAGAAAAAGGAACACGACAGGGGTGCCCAATTTCCCCATTGCTTTTTATTTCGGTCCTGGAGGTGTTGCTGAACATGATTAGAGATGACCAGCAAGTTAAAGGTGTTCAGGTCGGAACTAAACACTATAAGTTAAGAGCGTTCGCAGATGACCTTGTATTGACTTTGCAGGAGCCAAACACTAGTACAAAAAGAGTGTTGGAGATAATCCAACAATTTGGGCAGGTAGCCGGATTTAAATTGAATAAACAAAAAACTAAAGTCTTAGGGAAAAACCTAACAGATATGGAAAAGAATAAGTTTCAAGAAGAGACAGGTCTGACGGTGGTTAAGAAGGTGAAATATCTAGGGGTTAATTTAACATCTAAAAACTTGAATCTGTATAAGGACAATTATGAAAAATGCTGGTCAGAAATTAAAAAAGATCTAGAAATATGGTCAAATTTGAGATTGTCAATGTTAGGCCGAATTGCAGTGATTAAGATGAATGTATTGCCTAGAATGTTATTTTTATTTCAAACTTTGCAGATTATTGACAAGATGGACTGTTTCAAGAGGTGGCAGAAAGATATTGCGAAATTTGTCTGGCAGGGCAAAAAGCCCAGAATAAAATATAAAATATTAACAGATGCAAAAGAAAGAGGGGGATTTGCCCTGCCGGACTTAAAATTGTACTATGAAGCAGCAGCATTCTGCTGGCTGAAAGAGTGGATGCTCCTCGAGAATACAGATATCTTGGACTTAGAAGGTTTCAATAATGCATTTGGCTGGCATGCATATCTATGGTATGACAAAATCAAAGTGCATAGTGCCTTTAAAAACCATATTGTAAGGAAAGCGTTGTTTAATGTTTGGATGAGATATAAAGATCTGTTGGAAAACAAAACCCCTAGATGGTTGTCACCCTTAGAGGCTAAGGCCCACAAGAAAGTTAATATGGAGGCCGGATGGCCAAAGTATTGTGAGATCTTAGAACAGGATGGAGAGAAACTGAAATTAAAGAGCCATGAAAAACTAAAACCCAAAGTACAAGATTGGCTCCACTATTATCAAATAATGGAGGTTTTCAAACAAGACAGGAAAATTGGCTTCCAGGTGGAAAAATCAAAACTTGAGACAGAATTGTTAGAACCCAATACTAAGAATTTGTCAAGAATGTATAACTTGCTGTTGAAATGGAATACACAAGACGAAACAGTTAAATCAGTTATGATTAAGTGGGCACAGGATATTGGTCATAATATTATGTCTGCTGACTGGGAAAGGTTGTGGAACACTGGTATTAAATTTACGGCATGTAGTGCTTTAAAGGAAAATGTTATGAAAATGGTCTATAGGTGGTACATGACCCCAGTCAAGCTGGCAAAAATTTACCATTTGCCTGATAACAAATGTTGGAAATGTAAGGAAACTGAAGGTACTTTTTATCATCTTTGGTGGACATGCCCGAAGATTAAGGCTTTCTGGGAGATGATATATAATGAAATGAAAAAGGTATTTAAATATACCTTCCTTAAGAAACCAGAGGCCTTTCTCTTGGGCATTGTCGGCCAATTGGTGCCAAAAAAGGATAGAACCTTTTTCATGTATGCAACAACAGCAGCAAGAATACTGATCGCAAAGTATTGGAAGACACAAGATTTACCCACCTTGGAAGAATGGCAGATGAAAGTGATTGACTATATGACATTGGCGGAAATGACAAGCAGAATTCGTGACCAGGGAAAGGAGACTGCGGAAGAAGATTGGAAGAAATTTAAGATTTATCTTAAGAACTATTATAAACTTGATGAAGCTTAGAATGTCGAGATTTTACAGAGAGAAAGGGTTGCAGTAATATAAGATCAGATTAAGAAAGGACTATGATGAATTAGGATGGGAAAAAACATTTATAAGTTGCTATAAAATTTGGACATGAGGATGCAGAAAGGGGAGGTATGGGGAAGTCCGAGGAAAGAAGTCTATGAAAGGACATTTTGAAATTATATTTGTTTGTTTGTCTGTTTTTCTTTTATGTTTGTTTGTTATAAAAACTTTTGTAAAACTAATAAAAATTTTATAAAAAAAAAAAGAAAATTGTAAGTTTCATAATCGAAATATAGGCCCCAATTCAGACATAGTTTGAAATTATGGTCCTCTGCTTTGTGGGGAAGACTGCATAAACCCAGGTTCTCACACTCCCCACACCTCTCAGAAGCACCCATTTTGCTTTAAACTAACCGCTGTTTCCCATGAATTCCAAACCAAGGGAACTGTGGTTTGTTTAAACGATGGTTGTAGAACAATCCAAGACCTCAAGGAATGCTTTGACCCTGACTTGTTCTCATTAACCATACTTTAAGCAAACAACCGTTTCATGAATTCCGATGTCACAGGGAGCTGTGGTTAGTTCAAAAGCAGCATTGGCATGTGAGGAAACCAGTGAGGGAGAACGCGCTAGCTTGGGGATCCCTGTAGCATACTCAAGGAGCAGGAAACCATGCTTTCTCCCATCCAGAAAAGCGCAAGGAGAAAGCAAGACACTGATGGATGATGGAGAGAGGGTAGCTTTCGCCCTGCTTATTTTGACATAGAGGTCTCATGTTTGAATTTCTTGAATTTGACTCCCAAGATTTTGGTAAATGAAATGGGAATTCCATTTGAGCATTCTCCTGCACAGTCAACATTACACAAAGGAAAAGAGCAGGGTACATCATGTACCCCCTGTCCACGTGTCTGGAAAAGCCTCTCCTCCTTCCGGAGGGGAGGGATTGTGAGCGGGAGCCGATTCCCGTGTCACGCAGGGGACGTTCTGCCTCCTGCCCTGGCCATCATCGCTGGCGCGCCACGCCTCCCAGCTGAGCACCCAATCGGGTGACAGCGCGGGGGCATGGTCTAGCCACTGAAATGCGGCCGTGCCAGCTCTCCCTGCCATTGCTCTGCCAATCTCCACGTGTCACCCACCCACCACTCCCTATAGGGCGTAGCTTCTCGCTTGGCCTTGCTATGGACCCATGGTTGGTCGCCCTGGCTGCCCAGGGGGCCCGGTAGGAGCTTTTTCCAATTGGCAAATTGGCACCGGCCTCTTGGTTTTTTTTTCACCTACCTCTTAGCAATCGTCACAACTTTCTTGGTATTTGGCAGTTAGGCATTGGGATGTGCTGTTGGTGTGTGGAAGGGCAAGGTGTGGCCATCGCCTACCCCTTCACTTATGGGTATTCCACTAAAGGAATCCGGCGGTTATGGATCCTGTCCGATGCCCTGTGTGGCGGGGGGCCATGGCACGACCCCCAGTGACATCAGGGGAGAGTGTATAGTTGTATTTGCATCAACAGGCTCCCCCTACTGGTAGTTAACCCCTCATCAGACTCACCCCTCTCCGAGTGGGTGGAGTCCAATTTTCTGTGGTCCAAGGCCTAAGCCAATACCTTCTCACATGCTGTAATCAATAAAGTTGTGGCCTTTTTTAGCCCATTAACCTAATATACTGTGTCCATCATCAATCATTTTATTCGACCGTCAGTCAGTAAAAAAATACATTTGTCAGTACACAGTTAAAAACTCCAGGAAGATTTTAGAACTTAGCCAACACTAAAATGGGCTAAACAGATAGCCCCATATCAATACAGTCAATTTTAGTCTTGTGACGCTTAAAAGCTAAAAAAAGAAACTTGGCCACCGAGGAAGGTATAGCTCTAGTGACGTTATTCAGCAAGTGTAAAACCTGGTTTTCTCCGGATAGGAAGCTAGATTGACATAGGAGTGGGTCTATAAAGTTTTGTCTAAGCTCTGCATAAGAAGGGCAAGTCAAGAGGATGTGTTCAGTGGACTCAACCACACCCATGGCGCAATGACAGGTTCTCTGGGCGTATGGTACTCTCCTGTACCTTCCCCACAATATCGCAGAGTCAAGGACATTTAATCTAGCCGCTGTAAGAAGTCTACGGTATTTCACATAGTGAATTTCTGCAAGGTAGGGGGCTGGTATAATCCGATAAATCTGGTCCCCTAGGAACATCCCTGGTTTTCTGTGTCCATGTGTCTTTATTACTCCCAAGCGGGGGACGGGTCCTAGAGTCACAAGCTCTGCCGCAGAGAGACTGCTCTATGTGCGCAAGCTGTCCCTGTGATTGAAAAACCTGGTGGTGCCACGTTCTCAGCGAGGGAGGGGAGCCTATGCGTGTTGAGCTGGCCCCACACTTCAGGCCTCCCCTCGACGTGTGTGCAATGGGAGGTGGGGCTCACAGACACAGCCCTGCCCTCTTTCTACCAACCGTGTTCACGAGGTGGAGGTCAATGACTAAAAGAGGGATCTAGAAGCCAGAACACCCAGCCAATTAATGTAAACTTCTGTCTGGGATACCATTTCCCCTAAGCAATCTCTTTCATGTTGTGATAAATGGAGGGTTAGCCTGGCTCGCCCGAAGGTAATCAGAAGCAACTTGCGGGAGGTATCATTTTAATTACAGCTCTTGAGCATCATTTCAGTGCTCTAGTTGCATTGCCTAGGGGGTTGTTTGTCATATTTCTTTTTTAATGAAAGATGTGATTAAAGTTTGTTGGTCAGAGGACATTATCAGAATTTTAAAGCAGACAAAGGAAGGAGATTATGGATTCAGTCTCATACACACTCAACTAACAGCAAACCCCATGGAACTATTTATTATTGTTTATTAAATTTTATCGTAAGATCTCAGGGAGGGGTCACAGAATAAAATACAAGGTAAAAACACAAGGAAATAGCTAAAACAACAAAACAATAACCGCCTTCCCACAAACATATTTAAGAATATTAATCAGCCAAATATTAATCAGCCAAAGGTTGGGGGTTCTGTTCCTGACCCCCCCTCCAAGCGTATTGGCAGAGCATGCCCCTCCCCCAGCCCATTCCACCCCATTTTCAGGCAACTTCTGGGTTCAGCAAGAAGCTCGTGTGTGATCGCGCATCAATCGGATGCGCATAAAATGGTAGCTGCCTATAGTCACTTTGGATGTGCAAAACATGGTGAGACTTATTTTGACTGAAGCTGTTGCCTGACTGCAAGTCGTGGTCTCCAGTTTTTTGGAACGAATGGAGATGAAGAATTCCTGAAAACGAGGCAGTAAAAATGCTTTGGCGAGAGCTGTTCACCCAAGAGCCCCCTAGGGAGGGCACAGAAGAAGATGACTTAGATCCCAGATCCTGGTGGTGGGACACTGAAAAAGGGATGAGATGGGAGGTGCTAGAAGCAGGGGGGTTGAGCGATCAAGGGGGGCTGGTCAGGAGAAGGAGGGTCTTCCAGGGCATGGTTAGAGACTGAGAGTCACAGTGACAGCGCAGACTCAGATCAAGGGGAGTCAGAGGTTGCCCCTGATACCTGGTAGCAGGAGAGTCTGAGTCCTGATGGCTCGCCTCCCCCTCTGACACCTCAAACTAGGAGAATCCTGCACATTGCTGAGCAATGGGCCAGAAAGGCCCGGAGGATGAGCTTGCCCCATCGACACAGCCTCTGTGGGAAGGATCTAGAGTGAAAGGCTGGAGGAGGAAGGGCAGAGCTACTGGTCAGTTTCAGTCTTAACTGGAGTAAGGCTAACCAGAGTGTTGTTAGAAAATAAAGAGCTATTTGCATTCCATGCCTGTCCTGTGTTTGCCTGCCTTGTGGTTGACCTGCCTCACCTACAGCTCCTTGACCCCCTCCCAGCTCTCACCTGGGATATTTCCTTTCTCCTCCCAGCCTCTCACCCTGGGTGGCCTGTTGTGGAATTCTACTCAATATTGATCCAGAACGGAATCCAGTGTATAGTTAGCAGAGTAAAAACTTAAACATGTCACAGGATTCCCAAAATATAGACCAGAGGCAATTGTATTTCATCCAGCAGAACTTTACTGCTACCAAAGGCAAATAAGCATAATGGTCACAAATCCAATACATTCAGGATTGGCACTGGCCATAAGAAATCCAGTTGCAGCCGACTTAACTTAAACTTACAATAACTTAAAGGTAAAGGACCCCTGACCATTAGGTCCAGCCGTGGCCAACTCTGGGGTTGCGGCGCTCATCTCGCTTTATTGGCCAAGGGAGCCGGCGTACAGCTTCCGAGTCATGTGGCCAGGATGACTAAACCGCTTTTGGCGAAACCAGAGCAGCGCACCGAAACGCCGTTTACCTTCCCGCCAGAGCGGTACCTATTTATCTACTTGCACTTTGACGTGCTTTTGAACTGCTAGGTTGGCAGGAGCAGGGACCGAGCAATGGGAGCTCACCCCATCATGGGGATTCGAACCGCCGACCTTGTGATCGGCAAGTCCTAGGCTCTGTGGTTTAACCCACAGCACCACCCGCGTCCCTACAATAACTTACAGTAAGTCTAAAACCTTAACACTAAGCATACCATGTACAGAACACCACTCCAGAAGGAAGAGAGATAGAAAGTGAAAGTCAGGCTCCTTCTGGCCCTACTTTTATAGTCAGCATGGCCTTGACAGAAGAGATAAGAGAACCAGTTTAAGCCAGCTGTACTCAGCTTCTCTGAAGGAATAACCCAAACATCAACCTTCCGCTTGTTTCTTTCACACTGAGAAGCTTCCAGAACCCTCCTGAATTAATTAGAATAGGAAAGATCTCTACACATCTGAAACTGTTCTTAAACTGAGGTACCACTTTAGCTAATGGGGCCTCCCGCTGCCGCTGTGCAATTTCTGTTCTCATCCTGAAGCAAAGTTCTTAACCCGAGGCACTATTTCTGGGTTAGCGGAGTCTGTAACCTGAAGCGTCTGTAACCCGAGGTACCGCTGTACTAAGAAATGCAAACTGACATGCCCAACATTTCTCTGCTTCCCACCCAGGGTCCTTCCATCTACCACACCCATCAGTGTACAACCCCAGACCTAAAAAATTCTGTTCTTCTGATACATGGTCTAAATGTGAAATCATCTTCAGGAAATGTCCAATCTGACTGCGTGGTTATTTGAAAATCTAGAGATATGCCAGCCTTCTCTGTGTCGGGCTGAGCCTGCCTGAATGAGAGAAGGGTTTCTGCCAGAGCTGGCAATGAGTAGAAGGAACAGAACTTAATAAAAGAGGACAAGGTCTCTGGAAAGCCCCAGCATGGAGCTTCATAAATGAGCTGGTCACTGTCGTTGTGTTACCAAGAGATCCCACTGCGTCTCCCTGCGGCATTATTTATGAATCAAGGGAGCACTGCAGATTATCGTGCCAGGGATGTCTTGAAGGAGGAATCTGAGGATGACTCAAGCACCCTCAAACAACCTTATACTGAATTAGACATTTGATACTCCTAGCCTAGTACTCTCTCTCCCTCTTCTGGCTGGCACCACGCTAACTGGGTTCCGTTTAAGTCGGCACAGTTGGAATTGTGGTAGGGATCGGACCCAGGATCGTTCATATGCAAAGCATATATTGAGCAAGAAGATAGATACATATTTAAGTCACAGGGAACCAGGCAGAGGGCCTTCTCGGTAGTGGCACCCACCAGATGTCAAAGAGAACAACGACTACCAGACTTTTAGAAGACATCTGAAGGCAGCCCTGTTTAGGGAAGCTTTTAATGTTTGATGCATTACTGCATTTTAATATTTTGTTAAAAGCCGCCCAGAGTGGTTGGGGAAGCCCAGCCAGATGGGCAGGATATAAATAGTAAATAATAATAATAATAATAATAATAATAATAATAATAATAATAATAATAATTAGAGACCAATCAATGCCCTTGGCGGTGTAGGATTGATGCTACAGCAAAGTACATTATGAAGAGAGACTTTGTCTGTGTGGGAAACCCTGTGTGGAGGACCTGTGCCACTATTTATTGCAGTCCCCGTTATATATAGACCTAAGAGACCGATTCATAAAACCCCTGTTTCCAAATGGAACTCACCTGAATAGGGTGGAAAGCATGAAATGGCTGCTGAGAGATACTGATGACTTTGTAACTTACAAAGTAGCACTCTATGCGTTGGCAGCTAAGAAGATCAGGAGGAAAGAACTAGATAAAATAGTGGTCAACTGCAAAGGGGATTCGGATATTTAATTTGGCACATTTTACTAGAGAATCTTCTGCTATTCTGTTTTATGCAGCAAACAATCTTAGTAGTTGTGACCGTGGTTTATATTGTATGTGTGGTGCCTGATGGTTTTTATGGTTATTGCTGTTTTTCCTTTTGTTATTTTTCTGAATGATGCCATGGCCTATGGCTAGCGCAATAAAAATCTATGGTGATTTATGTGAGAGACACGGCGCTGCGCATGGGATGTGGCACAGTGTCAGCATGGTGGTCTACTTTACCTTACCGTATTTTTCGTCCCATAGGACGCTCCGTCCCATAGGACGCACCTAGTTTTTTGGGGGGGAAATAAAGGGGGAATTTTTTCCCCTTTATTTCCCCCCCAAAAGCAGGTCGGGGAAACCGAACCAGGTCGAGGAACAGCGGGATGGCGGCGCTGCGCCTCCCTGCTGTCCTCCGAGCTTGTGGGGCTGGCCCATGTCTGCCCGGTGCGAGGGGCGCTCTGCATCAGGGCACCCCTCGCGCTGGGCGGCAGGCTGCTATCCGCAGCCTAGACATCCCTGCCGGACCTCCCGCAGGGCTGCCTAGGCTGCGGATGTGTTCCTGAAGCCTGGAGATTGAGAGGTGTCGGTGCGCACCGACCCCTCTTGCTCTCCAAGCTTCAGCAAAAGCCTGCATTCGCCCCATAGGACGCACCCAGATTTCCCCTTCATTTTTGGAGGGGCGAAAGTGTGTTCTATAGGGCGAAAAATACGGTACTCATCGTTCGACAGAGCACTCTTTTCCCCAGGCTGTAAAAGGGTATCCTAAAAGAAAACGTGGTTTGTTATCCTGAAGAGGAGGCAGTCCGCACTAAGACATTTTGCTGCAAGCCAGACTAGTCATTAATTACTACTGTCTATGTACATGTTTCAATGCAAAGGAACATAAGAAAAAAGGATAGGTTCCTTTCCCTAGGAGTTAGTAATCTAAAGCTTGATAGGACAGGGAGACAGGAAATAGAGGGGAGGAGAGACAAAGGCAAGAGGTTGTTGTTGTTTAAAGGGATGATTTAACTGAAAACATTCATCTGCAATTAGTGCTGCGTGGTTAAGCTAAATGAAAAGCAATGGTATTTAATACATTTTCAAAATAAAAAATATTTATACTTTTCAAATATATTTATACTTTTCACTGGTTTTACAATCATTTTAACATTTTAAAACTTGACTTCCTTCCCCCTCTTTCTGCGATTCCTTAAACGTATTTTTAATATCTTCTGCATATCCAAATTAATTTCTCATTTATTTCTCTTCTTTATATGTATACTCTTATATAGCTGCAGGTGATTCCAACAGTCCTGCCAGTGTTTTTATCTGTTTACAATTTATCTGTAAATATTCAATAAACCATTTCCATTCTTTTATTTTAAAAAAATTGTTATCTTGATTTCTTACTCTTCCGGCAAGTTTTGCCATTTCTGCATATTCCATAAGTTTTTGTATCCTTTGCTGAGACTTTTTCTTCTTTCCATTTTTGGGCAAGTAACATTCTTGCTGCTGTAGTTGCATACATGAATAAATTTCTATACAATTTAGGTAGTTCTATCCCTATCATTCCCAAAAGAAAGGCTTCCGGTGGTTTTTTTTTACAAACGTTATTTTAAACATCCTTTTCATTCCACTGTATATGGTATTTAATACATGTCATTCTTTTTGAAGGCGGAATAAATGATAGTCTTACACTGTGCATTCTGTGACATTTTATCACAAGAACACACAATTCTGCAGGGAGTCTGGTGCAAAGGGTATTTCAGAGTCGGTGTAATTGGGGTTGGAGCTATATTATACTTTCTTCTTACCAGGCTTTCTTAATAAATCGGGGACTTGGGAAGGAGGCAGTCATTGTCAGATAACGAGCGTGAGCGGCAATAATTTAGGATCCAAATTAATCGTACTGTAAATGTTAACTCTAGAAGGAGACAGAAGAAATGAACTCCTGCTGTGCCTTATCGTGCAGTCTTCCCAACTGACATCCTACTGGGGAAGTGATGTGCTAAATCTCCAGGCTGACTCAGTGCTACCACTCTTGCAAAAAACAAAAAACAAAACCCTCCCCAAAAAAGCCACATTGATCCTAGAGATAAGTAGGTGCTCTCAGAATGATGTAGGCAACCTAAGGCCCGGGGGCCGGATCCGGCCCAATCACCTTCTCAATCTGGCCCATGAACGGTCCAGGAATCAGTGTGTTTTTACATGTGTAGAATGTGTCCTTTTATTTAAAATGCATCTCTGGGTTTTTTGTGGGGCATAGGAATTCGTTCATTTCACACACACCCCAAAATACAGTGGTGCCTCGCAAGACGAAATTAATTCGTTCTGCAAGTTTTTTCTTCTTGCGAGTTTTTCGTCTTGCGAAGCACGGTTTCCCATAGGAATGCATTGAAAATCAATCAATGCGTTCCTATGGAGACCGTCCGGGGACAGAGGGGAAGCGCCGCGCGTCTTCCCCTCTGTCCCCGGACCTGTTTAAAGCAAGGGGCGGTGGGGAGAAGATTGCTTCTCCCCGTTGCCTGCCCCGCAATCTCCGGACCTGTTTTAAAGCAAGGGAAGGGGCAGCGGGGAGAATCGCTTCTCCCCGTTGCCGCCCCTTGGTTCAAAAGGGGTCCAGGGAGAGAGGGGAAGGCGCGCGCGTGCCTTCCCCTCTGTCCCCGGAGAAGCGATCTTCTCCCCGCCGCCCCTTGCTTCAAAAGAGGTCCGGGGTGCGGGGGCAAGCTTCGTTTTGCGAAGCAAGCCCATAGGGAAATTCGTCTTGCGAAGCAACTCAAAAACGAAAAAACCTTTCGTCTTGCGAGTTTTTCGTCTCTCGAGGCGTTCGTCTTGCGGGGCAACACTGTATA